>NW_022261983.1:20418219-20770719 GCF_002021735.2 Oncorhynchus kisutch
AGAGAGAGAGAGAGAGAGAGAGAGAGAGAGAGAGAGAGAGAGACAGAGAGACAGAGAGAGAGAGAGAAGGGAGAGAGAGAAGGGTGGGAACCACAAACAGACACAGTACAACACACACAGAGAAACCTCACAATGCTAATACAACAGACTGGGCTGTTCCTTTTAAGGAGAATCTCTAAACCATATAGTCTGAGACAGAAGGGGGAGGACGGATAGGGAGGGAGGGAGGGAGGGAGGGAGGGAGGGAGGCAGGGAGGGAGGGAGGGAGGAGGCAGGGAGGGAGGGAGGGAGGGAGGCAGGGAGGGAGGGAGGGAGGGAGGGAGGGAGGGAGGGAGGGGGAGGGAGGGAGGGAGGGAGGGAGGGAGGGAGGGAGGGAGGGAGGGAGGAGGGAGGGAGGGAGGGAGGGAGGGAGGGAGGGAGGGAGGGAGGGAGGGCATTGCAGGTGACTGCCAACTGACTGATCTACAAATCACTTTGTGTCATAAATAACTACTAGTCATAAATAACTACTAGTCATAAATAACAACTAGTCATAAATAACTACTAGTCACTAATAACAACTAGTCATTAATAACTACTAGTCACTAATAACATCTAGTCATTAATAACTACTAGTCACTAATAACAACTAGTCATTAATAACTACTAGTCACTAATAACAACTAGTCATAAATAACTAATAGTCACTAATAACAACTAGTCACTAATAACAACTAGTCATTAATAACAACTAGTCATTAATAACTACTACAGCTTCCAAAATCTCTGAAGCTGGAGACTCATATCTCCCTCACTAGCTTTAAGCACCAGCTGTCAGAGCAGCTCCCAGATCACCGTACCTGTACACAGCCCATCTGTCAACAGCCCATCTGTCAACAGCCCATCTGTCAACAGCCCATCTGTCAACAGCCCATCTGTCAACAGCCCATCTGTCAACAGCCCATCTACCTACCTCATCCCCATACTGTTATTGATTTATCTTGTTCCTTTGCTCCCCAGTATCTCTACTGGCACATTCATCTTCTTGCACGTCTGTCACTCCAGTGTTTAATGGCTAAATTGTAATGACTTCGTAATGACTTCGGAATGACTTCGGAATGCCTTTGTGATGACTTCGTAATGACTTTGTGGGTTTGTGTTAGGGTTAGGGGTTAGTGTTAGGGTTAGGGGTTAGTGTTAGGGTTAGGGGTTAGGGGTTAGGGTTAGTGTTAGGGGTTAGGGTTAGGGGTTTGTGTTAGGGTTAGGGGTTAGGGTCAGGGTTAGGGGTTAGGGTTAGGGTTAGGGTTAGTGTTAGGGGTTAGGGTTAGGGGTTTGTGTTAGGGGTTTGTGTTAGTGTTAGGGGTTAGGGTTAGGGTTAGGGGTTAGGGGTTAGGGTTAGGGTTAGTGTTAGGGGTTAGGGGTTAGGGTTAGTGTTAGGGGTTAGGGTTAGGGGTTTGTGTTAGGGTTAGGGGTTAGGGTTAGGGTTAGGGTTAGGGGTTAGGGTTAGGGTTAGGGTTAGGGTTAGGGTTAGGGGTTAGGGTTAGGGGTTAGGGTTAGTGTTAGGGTTAGGGGTTAGGGTTAGGGGTTAGGGTTAGGGTTAGTGTTAGGGGTTAGTGTTAGGGGTTAGGGTTAGGGTTAGTGTTAGTGTTAGGGGTTAGGGTTAGTGTTAGGGGTTAGGGTTAGGGTTAGTGTTAGGGTTAGGGGTTAGGGGTTAGTGTTAGGGGTTAGGGTTAGTGTTAGGGTTAGTGTTAGGGTTAGGGGTTAGGGGTTAGGGTTAGGGGTTAGTGTTAGGGGTTAGGGTTAGTGTTAGGGTTAGTGTTAGGGTTAGGGGTTAGGGGTTAGGGTTAGGGTTAGGGTTAGGGTTAGGGTTAGGGTTAGTGTTAGGGGTTAGGGTTAGGGTTAGGGTTAGGGGTTAGGGTTAGGGTTAGGGGTTAATAAATAACAACTAGTCATAAATAACAACTAGTCATTAATAACAACTAGTCATAAATAACAACTAGTAACAACTAGTGTGTAGATCAGTCAGTCACAATTGGCCCACAATGCATACCAGATGTGATGGTCTAGAAGACAGCCAGGGGAAGACAGACAGGGGGTTGACAGACAGGGGAAGACAGACAGGGGGAAGACAGACAGGGGAAGACAGACAGGGGGAAGACAGACAGGGGAAGACAGACAGGGGAAGACAGACAGGGGAAGACAGACAGGGAAAAGACAGACAGGGGAAGACAGACAGGGGGAAGACAGACAGGGGAAGACAGACAGGGGAAGACAGCCAGGGGAAGACAGACAGGGGGAAGACAGACAGGGGAAGACAGACAGGGGGAAGACAGACAGGGGGAAGACAGACAGGGGAAGACAGACAGGGGGAAGACAGACAGGGGGAAGACAGACAGGGGGTAGACAGACAGGGGAAGACAGACAGGGGAAGACAGACAGGGAAAAGACAGACAGGGGAAGACAGACAGGGGGAAGACAGACAGGGGAAGACAGCCAGGGGAAGACAGACAGGGGGAAGACATACAGGGGAAGACAGACAGGGGACAGACAGACAGGGGAGAGAGAAAGAGAGAGGAGGAAGAGACAGGAGGAAGAGACAGACAGGGGACAGACAGACAGGGGAAGACAGACAGGGGAAGACAGACAGGGAGAAGACAGACAGGGGACAGACAGACAGGGGATAGACAGACAGGGGAAGACAGACAGGGGAAGACAGACAGGGGGAAGACAGACAGGGGAAGACAGACAGGGGAAGACAGACAGGGGAAGACAGACAGGAGACAGACAGGGGAAGACAGACAGGGGAAGACAGACAGGGGAAGACAGACAGGGGAAGACAGACAGGGGAAGACAGACAGGGGAAGACAGACAGGGGAAAGACAGACAGGGGAAGACAGACAGGGGAGAGAGAAAGAGACAGGAGGAAGAGACAGACAGGGGACAGACAGACAGGGGACAGACAGGGGAGAGAGAAAGAGAGAGGAGGAAGAGACAGGAGGAAGAGACAGGAGGAAGAGACAGGAGGAAGAGAGAGAGGAAGAGACAGGAGGAAGAGACAGGAGGAAGAGACAGGAGGAGAGTTTAGCTGATCCTGTAATGTTGCATAAGACTGCCAAGCACTGCAACAACCCCGCTGGGCGTGTTGGTGTGTGTGCTGGTATGTGTGTGTGTGTGTTGGTATGTGTGTAGTGTGTGTGTGTGTGTGTGTGTGTGTGTGTGTGTGTGTGTGTGTGTGTGTTGTGTGTGTGTGTGTGTGTGTGTGTGTGTGTGTGTGTGTGTGTGTGTGTTGGTATGTGTGTAGTGTGTGTGTGTGTGTGTTGGTATGTCTGTGTTGGTATGTTTGTGTTGGTATGTGTGTGTGTGTGTGTGTGTGTGTGGGTGAGTTGGGAGAAGACTGCACGGTCAGAGTAGTAAGTGTGAGAACCAGGAAGAGTCAGTTGGGCCAATCAGAGCCCACCGTTTCTCTGATGAACCAATCCCTGTTCCCTGGCACTGAGTGGCGCCCGCCCCCTCCAGGCAGAGACAGATGGTATTTCTAAATTAACCCTCCTGGGTTAAGGCTTGTGTGTGTGTGTGTGTGTGTGTGTGTGTGTGTGTGTGTGTGTGTGTGTGTGTGTGTGTGTGTGTGTGTGTGTGTGTGTGTGTGTGTGTGTGTGTGTGTGTGTGTGTGTGTGTGTGTGTTGGGGCGGGTGAAGAATCCGTTTAAGGAGGTTAATCCAATCAGAGCCTGCAGCGACCAGCTGGGACCCTGGGGGAGGGGGGGTTGGGCAGTCAGACTGGGACTGTCCCTGTGGAGATCAATGAGGATACTGGTGACTGAGCTGTAATGGTCTGGGGGGGGGGGGGTTGGGCAGACAGGAAGACAGACAGACAGACAGGCAGGCAGACAGACAGACAGACAGACAGACAGACAGACAGACAGACAGACAGACAGACAGACAGACAGACAGACAGACAGACAGACAGACAGACAGACAGACAGACAGACAGACAGATAGACAGGCAGGCAGGCAGGCAGGCAGGCAGGCAGACAGGCAGAGAGACAGACAGGTAGACAGACAGGTAGACAGACAGGTAGACAGACAGACAGACAGACAGACAGACAGACAGACAGATAGACAGACAGACAGACAGACAGACAGACAGACAGACAGACAGACAGACAGACAGACAGACAGACAGGCAGGCAGGCAGACAGACAGGTAGACAGGCAGACAGGCACTACACTGTCTCCTCTCTCTGTCCTCTCCTCTCTCTCTGTCCTCTCCTTTCTCTCTGTCTCTCTCTCTGTCCTCTCCTTTCTCTCTGTCCTCTCCTCTCTCTCTGTCCTCTCTCTGTCCTCGCCTCTCTCTCTGTACTCTCTCTGTCCTCTCCTTTCTCTCTGTCCTCTCTCTGTTCTCGCCTCTCTCTCCTTTCTCTCTGTCTCTCTCTCTGTCCTCTCCTTTCTCTCTGTCCTCTCTCTGTCCTCTCCTCTCTCTCTGTCCTCTCTCTGTCCTCGCCTCTCTCTCTGTACTCTCTCTGTCCTCTCCAGCAGTTGAGCCTGTTGGAGCTGTTTAAAAGCTCTGTCAGGTTTCTCTACAACAGCAGTGTAGGGTGCAGGGTGCAGTGTAGGGTGCAGAGTGTGGTGTAGGGTGTAGGGTGCAGTGTAGGGTGCAGGGTGCAGTGTAGGGTGTAGGGTGCAGTGTAGGGTGTAGGATGCAGTGTAGGGTGTAGGGTGCAGTGTAGGGTGTAGGATGCAGTGTAGGGTGTAGGGTGCAGAGTAGGGTGTAGGGTGCAGTGTAGGGTGCAGTGTAGGGTGTAGGATGCAGTGTATGGTGCAGAGTAGGGTGTAGGGAGCAGTGTAGGGTGCAGTGTGTGGTGTAGGGTGCAGTGTAGGGTGTAGGTGCAGTGTAGGGTGCAGTGTAGGGTGTAGGGTGCAGTATAGTGTGTAGGGTGCAGTGTAGGGTGCAGTGTAGGGTGTAGGGTGCAGTGTAGTGTGTAGGGTGCAGTGTATGGTGTAGGGTGCAGTGTAGGGTGCAGTGTGTAGTGTGTAGGGTGCAGTGTAGGGTGTAGGGTGCAGAGTAGGGTGCAGTGTAGGGTGCAGGGTGTAGGGTGTAGGGTGCAGTGTAGGGTGTAGGGTGCAGTGTAGGGTGTAGGGTGCAGTTTAGGGTGTAGGGTGCAGTGTGTAGTGTGTAGGGTGCAGTGTAGGGTGCAGGGGGTAGTGTGTGGTGTGTGGTGTAGGGTGTAGGGTGCAGAGTAGGGTGTAGGGTGTAGGGTGCACAGTGTTGGGTGCAAAGTGTAGGGTGCAGTGTAGAGTGTAGGGTGTAGGGTGCAGTTTAGGGTGTAGGGTGTAGGGTGCAGTGTAGGGTGCAGGGTGTAGGGTACAGTGTAGGGTGCAGGGTGTAGGGTACAGTGTAGGGTGCAGGGTGTAGGGTACAGTGTAGGGTGCAGGGTGTAGGGTACAGTGTAGGGTGCAGGGTGTAGTGTAGGGTACAGTGTAGGGTGCAGGGTGTAGGGTGTAGTGTAGGGTGCAGGGTGTAATGTAGGGTGCAGGGTGTAGGGTACAGTGTAGGGTGCAGGGTACAGTGTAGGGTGCAGGGTGTAGGGTGTAGGGTGCAGGGTACAGTGTAGGGTGCAGGGTGTAGGGTGTAGTGTAGGGTGCAGGGTGTAGGGAACAGTGTAGGGTGCAGGGTATAGGGTGTAGGGTGTAGTGTAGGGTACAGTGTAGGGTGCAGGGTGTAGGGTACAGTGTAGGGTGCAGGGTGTAGGGTGTAGGGTACAGTGTAGGGTGCAGGATGTAGGGTACAGTGTAGGGTGCAGGGTGTAGGGTACAGTGTAGGGTGCAGGGTGTAGGGTACAGTGTAGGGTGCAGGGTACAGTGTAGGGTGCAGGGTGTAGGGTACAGTGTAGGGTGCAGGGTGTAGGGTACAGTGTAGGGTGCAGGGTGTAGGGTGTAGTGTAGGGTACAGTGTAGGGTGCAGGGTGTAGGGTGCAGGGTGTAGTGTAGGGTACAGTGTAGGGTGCAGGGTGTAGGGTGTAGGGTGTAGTGTAGGGTACAGTGTAGGGTGCAGGGTGTAGGGTGTAGGGTGTAGTGTAGGGTACAGTGTAGGGTGCAGGGTGTAGGGTGTAGTGTAGGGTACAGTGTAGGGTGCAGGGTGTAGGGTTTAGTGTAGGGTACAGTGTATGGTGTAGAGTGTAGGGTGTAGTGTAGGGTACAGTGTAGGGTGCAGGGTGTAGGGTACAGTGTAGGGTGTAGGGTGCAGGGTGTAGGGTACAGTGTAGGGTGTAGGGTGCAGTGTAGGGTGCAGGGTGTAGGGTACAGTGTAGGGTGTAGGGTGCAGGGTGTAGTGTAGGGTACAGTGTAGGGTGTAGGGTGTAGTGTAGGGTACAGTGTAGAGTGTTAGGTGCCGTGTAGAGTGTAGGGTGTAGGGTGCAGTTTAGGGTGTAGGGTGTAGTGTGCAGTGTAGGGTGCAGAGTGTAGTGTAGGGTACAGTGTAGAGTGTAGGGTGCAGTGTAGAGTGTAGGGTGTAGGGTGCAGTTTAGGGTGTAGGGTGTAGGGTGCAGTGTATGGTGCAGGGTGTAGGGTAAAGTGTAGAGTGTAGGGTGCAGTGTAGAGTGTAGGGTGTAGGGTCCAGTTTAGGGTGTAGGGTGTAGGGTACAGCGTAGGGTGCAGGGTGTAGTGTAGGGTACAGTGTAGAGTGTAGGGTGCAGTGTAGGGTGTAGGGTGTAGGGTACAGTGTAGGGTGTAGGGTGCAGTGTGGGGTGTAGGGTGTAGGGTGCACAGTTTTGGGTGCAGAGTGTAGTGTAGGGTACAGTGTAGAGTGTAGGGTGCAGTGTAGAGTGTAGGGTGTAGGGTGCAGTTTAGGGTGCAGGGTGTAGGGTACAGTGTAGGGTGTAGGGTGCAGTGTAGGGTGCAGGGTGTAGGGTGCAGTGTAGGGTGTAGGGTGCAGTGTAGGGTGCACAGTGTAGGGTGCAGTGTAGGGTGTAGGGTACAGTGTAGAGTGTAGGGTGTAGGGTGCAGTTTAGGGTGTAGGGTGTAGGGTGCTGTGTAGGGTGCAGGGTGTAGGGTGCAGTGTAGGGTGCAGGGTGTAGGGTACAGTGTAGGGTGCAGGGTGTAGGGTACAGTGTAGGGTACAGGGTGTAGGGTGCAGTATGGGGTGTAGGGTGTAGGGTGCAGTGTAGGGTGTAGGGTGTAGGGTGCAGGGTGTAGGGTACAGTGTACGGTGTAGGGTGCAGTGCGGGGTGTAGGGTGTAGGGTGCAGTGTAGGGTGCAGAGTGTAGTGTAGGGTACAGTGTAGAGTGTAGGGTGCAGTGTAGAGTGTAGGGTGTATGGTGCAGTTTAGGGTGTAGGGTGTAGGGTGCAGTGTAGGGTGTAGTGTAGGGTACAGTGTAGAGTGTTAGGTGCCGTGTAGAGTGTAGGGTGTAGGGTGCAGTTTAGGGTGTAGGGTGTAGTGTGCAGTGTAGGGTGCAGAGTGTAGTGTAGGGTACAGTGTAGAGTGTAGGGTGCAGTGTAGAGTGTAGGGTGTAGGGTGCAGTTTAGGGTGCAGGGTGTAGGGTGTAGGGTGTAGTGTAGGGTGCAGGGTGTAGGGAACAGTGTAGGGTGCAGGGTGTAGGGTGTATGGTGTAGTGTAGGGTACAGTGTAGGGTGCAGGGTGTAGGGTACAGTGTAGGGTGCAGGGTGTAGGGTACAGTGTTGGGTGCAGGATGTAGGGTGTAGTGTAGGGTACAGTGTAGGGTGCAGGGTGTAGTGTAGGGTACAGTGTAGGGTGCAGGGTGTAGGGTGTAGTGTAGGTTACAGTGTAGGGTGCAGGGTGTAGGGTGTAGTGTAGGGTACAGTGTAGGGTGCAGGGTGTAGGGTACAGTGTAGAGTGTAGGGTGTAGTGTAGGGTACAGTGTAGGGTGCAGGGTGTAGGGTGTAGGGTGTAGTGTAGGGTACAGTGTAGGGTGCAGGGTGTAGGGTGTAGGGTTTAGTGTAGGGTACAGTGTAGGGTGTAGGGTGTAGTGTAGGGTACAGTGTAGGGTGCAGGGTGTAGGGTACAGTGTAGGGTGCAGGGTGTAGGGTGTAGGGTTTAGTGTAGGGTACAGTGTAGGGTGTAGGGTGTAGTGTAGGGTGCAGTGTAGGGTGCAGGGTGTAGGGTACAGTGTAGGGTGTAGGGTGCAGTGTAGGGTGCAGGGTACAGTGTAGGGTGTAGGGTGCAGGGTGTAGTGTAGGGTACAGTGTAGGGTGTAGGGTGCAGGGTGCAGTGTAGGGTGCAGGGTGTAGGGTGCAGGGTGTAGGGTGTAGGGTGCAGTGTAGGGTGCAGAGGGTAGGGTGTAGGGTGCAGGGTGTAGTGTAGGTTGCAGTGTAGCGTGAAGGGGGTAGTGTAGAGTGTAGGAAATAGAATGCCATCTGAGATGTAGACTACGATTCCAGCCAATCACAGCTCAGCCTCTGTTAGGAGGACAGCAGGAAGTGTGTATCCAATCACAGCTCAGTGAAACACTCATTGTGGGCGGGGCCACTGTTAGGAGGACAGCAGGAAGTGCGAGGCGCCTGACTTTATTTCCTTATTTGAAGATAAAACTGTGTGTGTGGCCCAAATGGGAAACCTATTGTCCGAGGGGCCCTGCTCAGAAGTGGTTCACTATATAGGGAAGAGGGTGCCAGTTGACACACTCTTCCCTACGGTGACCTCATAGCCTACGGTGACCTCAGAGCCTACGGTGACCTCAGAGCCTAAGGTGACCTCATAGCCTACGGTGACCTCAGAGCCTACGGTGACCTCAGAGCCTAAGGTGACCTCAGAGCCTACGGTGACCTCATAGCCTACGGTGACCTCAGAGCCTACGGTGACCTCAGAGCCTACGGTGACCTCAGAGCCTACGGTGACCTCAGAGCCTACGGTGACCTCATAGCCTACGGTGACCTCAGAGCCTACGGTGACCTCAGAGCCTACGGTGACCTCAGAGCCTACGGTGACCTCAGAGCCTACGGTGACCTCATAGCCTACGGTGACCTCATAGCCTACGGTGACCTCAGAGCCTACGGTGACCTCAGAGCCTACGGTGACCTCATAGCCTACGGTGACCTCATAGCCTCCGCTGACCTCAGAGCCTACGGTGACCTCAGAGCCTACGGTGACCTCAGAGCCTACGGTGACCTCAGAGCCTACGGTGACCTCATAGGATCTCTGTTCCGAGTTGAGATGTTTCTCTCCCGTTTACATGTTCGCACACACATTACACACACACACACACACACACACTTTTAGCCACTTTTAGAGCCAAACAGTGATTCCTTTCTCTCTGCATGTACCCCCATCTACTGGGCCCTCGTCTGTTTGTGCTCTCTATAAAATGTCACATGTATTTTTTCATGAAGCTCGTTTTGAAACCTGCAGTTGTCACAAAACATAAAGATTCAATAAGCCGCGAGAAAGAGAGAGACCTGGGTCTCAGAGATACAGGTCTGGTCTGTTACCCTAGTCTAAAGAGAGAGCAGAAACAGACTGGGTCTCAGAGATACAGGTCTGGTCTGTTACCCTAGTCTAAAGAGAGAGCAGAAACAGACTGGGTCTCAGAGATACAGGTCTGGTCTGTTACCCTAGTCTAAAGAGAGAGCAGAAACAGACTGGGTCTCAGAGATACAGGTCTGGTCTGTTACCCTAGTCTAAAGAGAGAGCAGGAACAGACTGGGTCTCAGACATACAGGTCTGGTCTGTTACCCTAGTCTAAAGAGAGAGCAGGAACAGACTGGGTCTCAGAGATACAGGTCTGGACTGTTACCCTAGTCTAAAGAGAGAGCAGGAACAGACTGGGTCTCAGAGATACAGGTCTGGTCTGTTACCCTAGTCTAAAGAGAGAGCAGGAACAGACTGGGTCTCAGAGATACAGGTCTGGTCTGTTACCCTAGTCTAAAGAGAGAGCAGGAACAGACTGGGTCTCAGAGATACAGGTCTGGTCTGTTACCCTAGTCTAAAGAGAGAGCAGGAACAGACTGGGTCTCAGAGATACAGGTCTGGTCTGTTACCCTAGTCTAAAGAGAGAGCAGGAACAGACTGGGTCTCAGAGATACAGGTCTGGTCTGTTACCCTAGTCTAAAGAGAGAGCAGGAACAGACTGGGTCTCAGAGATACAGGTCTGGTCTGTTACCCTAGTCTAAAGAGAGAGCAGGAACAGACTGGGTCTCAGAGATACAGGTCTGGTCTGTTACCCTAGTCTAAAGAGAGAGCAGGAACAGACTGGGTCTCAGAGATACAGGTCTGGTCTGTTACCCTAGTCTAAAGAGAGAGCAGGAACAGACTGGGTCTCAGAGATACAGGTCTGGTCTGTTACCCTAGTCCATATAACAGGTCTGTCTGTTACCCTAGTCCATATAACAGGTCTGGTCTGTTACCCTAGTCCATATAACAGGTCTGTCTGTCTGTTACCCTAGTCCAAATAACAGGTCTGTCTGTTACCCTAGTCCATATAACAGGTCTGTTTGTTACCCTAGGCCATATAACAGGTCTGGTCTGTTACCCTAGTCCATATAACAGGTCTGGTCTGTTACCCTAGTCCAAATAACAGGTCTGGTCTGTTACCCTAGTCCATATAACAGGTCTGTCTGTTACCCTAGTCCAAATAACAGGCCTGTCTGTTACCCTAGTCCATATAACATGTCTGTCTGTTACCCTAGTCCATATAACAGGTCTGGTCTGTTACCCTAGTCCATATAACAGGTCTGGTCTGTTACCCTAGTCCATATAACAGGTCTGCCTGTCTGTTACCCTAGTCCATATAACAGGTCTGCCTGTCTGTTACCCTAGTCCATATAACAGGTCTGTCTGTTACCCTAGTCCATATAACAGGTCTGTCTGTTACCCTAGTCCATATAACAGGTCTGTCTGTTACCCTAGTCCATATAACAGGTCTGCCTGTTACCCTAGTCCATATAACAGGTCTGTCTGTTACCCTAGTCCATATAACAGGTCTGTCTGTTACCCTAGTCCATATAACAGGTCTGTCTGGTCTGTTACCCTAGTCCAAATAACATGTCTGTCTGTTACCCTAGTCCATATAACAGGTCTGTCTGTCTGTTACCCTAGTCCATATAACAGGTCTGTCTGTCTGTTACCCTAGTCCATATAACAGGTCTGTCTGGTCTGTTACCCTAGTCCATATAACAGGTCTGTCTGTTACCCTAGTCCATATAACAGGTCTGCCTGTTACCCTAGTCCATATAACAGGTCTGTCTGTTACCCTAGTCAGTATAACAGGTCTGTCTGTTACCCTAGTCCATATAACAGGTCTGTCTGTTACCCTAGTCCATATAACAGGTCTGTCTGTTACCCTAGTCCATATAACAGGTCTGTCTGTTACCCTAGTCAGTATAACAGGTCTGTCTGTTACCCTAGTCCATATAACAGGTCTGGTCTGTTACCCTAGTCCATATAACAGGTCTGGTCTGTTACCCTAGTCCATATAACAGGTCTGTGTGTTACCCTAGTCCAAATAACAGGTCTGTCTGTTACCCTAGTCCATATAACAGGTCTGGTCTGTTACCCTAGTCCATATAACAGGCCTGTCTGTTACCCTAGTCCATATAACAGGTCTGTCTGTCTGTTACCCTAGTCCATATAACAGGTCTGTCTGTCTGTTACCCTAGTCCATATAACAGGTCTGGTCTGTTACCCTAGTCCATATAACAGGTCTGTCTGGTCTGTTACCCTAGTCCAAATAACATGTCTGTCTGTTACCCTAGTCCATATAACAGGTCTGTCTGTCTGTTACCCTAGTCCATATAACAGGCCTGTCTGTTACCCTAGTCCATATAACAGGTCTGTCTGTTACCCTAGTCCATATAACAGGTCTGTCTGTTACCCTAGTCCATATAACAGGTCTGTCTGTTACCCTAGTCAGTATAACAGGTCTGTCTGTTACCCTAGTCCATATAACAGGTCTGGTCTGTTACCCTAGTCCATATAACAGGTCTGGTCTGTTACCCTAGTCCATATAACAGGTCTGTGTGTTACCCTAGTCCAAATAACAGGTCTGTCTGTTACCCTAGTCCATATAACAGGTCTGCCTGTTACCCTAGTCCAAATAACATGACATGTTGCCTTACTGTAGGTCTCAGACAGTCCTTACAAACACACCATCATTAATAGTCTGTCGTGCCCTGACCTTAGAGAGCCTTTTAATGTCTCTATTTGGTTTGGTCAGGGTGTGATTTGGGGCATTCTATGTTTTGTTATCTATGATTTTGTATTTTTTTCTTTTGGCCGGGTCTGGTTCTCAATCAGGGACAGCTGTCTATTGTCTTTGTTTTGGCCGGGTCTGGTTCTCAATCAGGGACAGCTGTCTATTGTCTTTGTTTTGGCCGGGTCTGGTTCTCAATCAGGGACAGCTGTCTATTGTCTTTGTTTTGGCCGGGTCTGGTTCTCAATCAGGGACAGCTGTCTATTGTCTTTGTTTTGGCCGGGTCTGGTTCTCAATCAGGGACAGCTGTCTATTGTCTTTGTTTTGGCCGGGTCTGGTTCTCAATCAGGGACAGCTGTCTATTGTCTTTGTTTTGGCCGGGTCTGGTTCTCAATCAGGGACAGCTGTCTATTGTCTTTGTTTTGGCCGGGTCTGGTTCTCAATCAGGGACAGCTGTCTATTGTCTTTGTTTTGGCCGGGTCTGGTTCTCAATCAGGGACAGCTGTCTATTGTCTTTGTTTTGGCCGGGTCTGGTTCTCAATCAGGGACAGCTGTCTATTGTCTTTGTTTTGGCCGGGTCTGGTTCTCAATCAGGGACAGCTGTCTATTGTCTTTGTTTTGGCCGGGTCTGGTTCTCAATCAGGGACAGCTGTCTATTGTCTTTGTTTTGGCCGGGTCTGGTTCTCAATCAGGGACAGCTGTCTATTGTCTTTGTTTTGGCCGGGTCTGGTTCTCAATCAGGGACAGCTGTCTATTGTCTTTGTTTTGGCCGGATCTGGTTCTCAATCAGGGACAGCTGTCTATTGTCTTTGTTTTGGCCGGGTCTGGTTCTCAATCAGGGACAGCTGTCTATTGTCTTTGTTTTGGCCGGGTCTGGTTCTCAATCAGGGACAGCTGTCTATTGTCTTTGTTTTGGCCGGGTCTGGTTCTCAATCAGGGACAGCTGTCTATTGTCTTTGTTTTGGCCGGGTCTGGTTCTCAATCAGGGACAGCTGTCTATTGTCTTTGTTTTGGCCGGGTCTGGTTCTCAATCAGGGACAGCTGTCTATTGTCTTTGTTTTGGCCGGGTCTGGTTCTCAATCAGGGACAGCTGTCTATTGTCTTTGTTTTGGCCGGGTCTGGTTCTCAATCAGGGACAGCTGTCTATTGTCTTTGTTTTGGCCGGGTCTGGTTCTCAATCAGGGACAGCTGTCTATTGTCTTTGTTTTGGCCGGGTCTGGTTCTCAATCAGGGACAGCTGTCTATTGTCTTTGTTTTGGCCGGGTCTGGTTCTCAATCAGGGACAGCTGTCTATTGTCTTTGTTTTGGCCGGGTCTGGTTCTCAATCAGGGACAGCTGTCTATTGTCTTTGTTTTGGCCGGGTCTGGTTCTCAATCAGGGACAGCTGTCTATTGTCTTTGTTTTGGCCGGGTCTGGTTCTCAATCAGGGACAGCTGTCTATTGTCTTTGTTTTGGCCGGGTCTGGTTCTCAATCAGGGACAGCTGTCTATTGTCTTTGTTTTGGCCGGGTCTAGTTCTCAATCAGGGACAGCTGTCTATTGTCTTTGTTTTGGCCGGGTCTAGTTCTCAATCAGGGACAGCTGTCTATTGTCTTTGTTTTGGCCGGGTATGGTTCTCAATCAGGGACAGCTGTCTATCGTTGTCTCTGATAGGGAACCATACTTAGGCAGCCCTTTTCCCCTCCTTTCGTGGTGGGTTGTTGTCTGTTTTCTGTTTCTGCACAGAACTGTTTCGTTTTGTTGTTTCAGTGTTCAGTTTGAATAAATAATCACGAACACGTACCGCGCTTTGGTCCTCTTCTTCAGACTAGCGTTACAGAGTCATTATTATATTATATGCTGCTCGTTGCCCTGGAGACAGAAAACACATTTCAGATCTAGCCACTAACCACCGTTGTACAGATCAGGATAGTCAACTCAGGAACCCGGTTGGTGTACTTGGTGTAGATACAGTTGAAGTCAGAAGTTTACATACACTTAGGTTGGAGTCACTAGTGTCCCGATGTCTCCATGTCCCTAGATACAGTTGAAGTCAGAAGTTTACATACACTTAGGTTGGAGTCACTAGTGTCCCGATGTCTCCATGTCCCTAGATACAGTTGAAGTCAGAAGTTTACATACACTTAGGTTGGAGTCACTAGTGTCCCGATGTCTCCATGTCCCTAGATACAGTTGAAGTCAGAAGTTTACATACACTTAGGTTGGAGTCACTAGTGTCCCGATGTCTCCATGTCCCTAGATACAGTTGAAGTCAGAAGTTTACATACACTTAGGTTGGAGTCACTAGTGTCCCGATGTCTCCATGTCCCTAGATACAGTTGAAGTCAGAAGTTTACATACACTTAGGTTGGAGTCACTAAAACTAGTTTTTCAACCACTCCACACATTTCTTGTTAACAAACTATAGTTTTGGCAAGTCGGTTAGGACATCTACTTTGTGCATGACACAAGTCATTTTTCCAACAATTGTTTAAAGACAGATTATTTCACTGATAATTCAATGTATCACAATTCCAGTGGGTCAGAAGTTTACATACACTAAGTTGACTGTGGCTTTAAACAGCTTGGAAGAAGCCACTGCTCCAAAACCGCCATATAAAAGCCAGACTACGGTTTGCAACTGCACATGGGGACAAATATCGTACTTTTTGGAGAAATGTCCTCTGGTCTGATGAAACAAAAATAGACCTGTTTGGCCATAATGACCGTTGTTATGTTTGGAGGAAAAAGGAGGAGGCTTGCAACCCGAAGAATACCATCCCAACCGTGAAGCACGGGGGTGGCAGCATCATGTTGTGGAGGTGCTTTGCTGCAGGAGGGACTGGTGCACTTCACAAAATAGATGGCAGGAATGAGGACAATTATGTGGATATATTGAAGCAACATCTCAATCATCTAAGTTAAAGCTTGGTCGCAAATGGGTCTTCCAAATGGACAATGACCCCCAAGCATACTTCCAAAGTTGTGGCAAAATGGCTTAAGGACAACAAAGTCAAGGTATTGGAGTGGCCATCACAAAGCCCTGACCTCAATCCCATAGAAGATTTGTGGGCAGAACTGAAAAAGCGTCTGCGAGCAAGGAGGCCTTTACAAACCTGATTCAGTTACACCAGCTCTGTCAAGAGGAATGGGCCAAAATGCTACCAAATACTAATTGAGTGAATGTAAACTTCTGACCCACTGGGGACGTGATGAAAGAAATAAAAGCTGAAATAAATCATTCTCTCTACTATTATTCTGACATTTCACATTCCTAAAGTAAAGTGCTGATCCTAAATGACCTAAGACAGGGTGTTATTACTAGGATTAAATGTCAGGAACTGAGTTTAAATGTAGTTGGCTAAGGTGTATGTAAACTTCCGACTTCAACTGTGTTAGGAGTATTAGAGGCCATAGTCTGCTATAACCGCTGTTCTGTGTTCAATCAACTTAATGATCATTAAACCATTAGTACTGGCAGGAGCTGGGACCTGAGATGGCTCACACACTGTAAACACACACACACACACACACACACACACCCACACACACACACACCACACACACACACACACACACACACCACACACACACACACACACACACGCTGTAAACACACACACACGCTGTAAACACACACACACACACACACACACACACACACCACACACACACACACACACCACACACACACACACACACACACCACACACACCACACACACACACACACGCTGTAAACACACACACACGCTGTAAACACACACACACGCTGTAAACACACACACACATGTACACACACGCTGTAAACACACACACACACGTACACACACACACGCTGTAAACACACACACACACGTACACACACACACGCTGTAAACACACACACACACGTACACACACACACACACGCTGTAAACACACACACACACGTACACACACACACGCTGTAAACACACACACACACGTACACACACACACGCTGTAAACACACACACACACACACACGTAGTGTCCCGCGGCAGCTCCAGTGACTGATGTTGTGTTATGTGAGGTCTGACGTCCCAACGTGACAACACACACTTAGCCAGGGACAACTCTCACTCACTGTAAACACACACACACACACACACACACACATGTCCAAAGTCCTCAGTCATTCCAAATAAGCTTTAGTGTACACATAAACACATGCATGTTCACACACCAGGGCTGGGGATATTTCAATTAGGGATGCGAATGAATTTAAAAAAAGGTCCCCCCTAGAAATGATGGACAATGTTTAATGAATTAATAGAAATTAAATGCAATTGACCCTGACAAACACAGACAGACAGACAGACACACACACACACACATATACACACACACGCCCAAATCTGTACTTTGAGAGCCACACTCTCCTTGTAGATTAAATATTTTCCAGCCAATCCCTGTTTACGATACCATAACGTCATCATGACACGGTCGTCACAGGGACCTGTTTCACCTGCAGAGACCGCCTGACAGGCCCTAGAACAGGAACCTGTTTTTCACCTGCAGAGAGACCGCCTGACAGGACCCAGAACAGGAACCTGTTTCACCTGCAGAGAGACCGCCTGACAGGCCCCAGAACAGGAACCTGTTTCACCTGCAGAACACTGGGTATAGACACACACTGATACTGATGGGGGCTTCAGACCAGGAACAATACGTTACACAGATAATCTGCTGATACTGATGGGGGTAGACTACAGACCAGGAAGTCAGGAGGCACGGGTACTGGTAAATAGCCTCTACTCTTCCCAGCTAGCTATTAGAACAGGAAGTCAGGAGGCAGGGTCATGGTAAATAGCCTCTACTCTTCCCAGCTAGCTATTAGAACAGGAAGTCAGGAGGCAGGGTCATGGTAAATAGCCTCTACTCTTCCCAGCTAGCTATTAGAACAGGAAGTCAGGAGGCAGGGTCATGGTAAATAGCCTCTACTCTTCCCAGCTAGCTATTAGAACAGGAAGTCAGGAGGCACGGGGACTGGTAAATAGCCTCTACTCTTCCCAGCTAGCTATTAGAACAGGAAGTCAGGAGGCAGGGTCATGGTAAATAGCCTCTACTCTTCCCAGCTAGCTATTAGAACAGGAAGTCAGGAGGCAGGGTCATGGTAAATAGCCTCTACTCTTCCCAGCTAGCTATTAGAACAGGAAGTCAGGAGGCAGGGTCATGGTAAATAGCCTCTACTCTTCCCAGCTAGCTATTAGAACAGGAAGTCAGGAGGCACGGGGACTGGTAAATAGCCTCTACTCTTCCCAGCTAGCTATTAGAACAGGAAGTCAGGAGGCAGGGTCATGGTAAATAGCCTCTACTCTTCCCAGCTAGCTATTAGAACAGGAAGTCAGGAGGCAGGGTCATGGTCATGGTAAATAGCCTCTACTCTTCCCAGCTAGCTATTAGAACAGGAAGTCAGGAGGCAGGGTCATGGTAAATAGCCTCTACTCTTCCCAGCTAGCTATTAGAACAGGAAGTCAGGAGGCAGAGTCATGGTAAATAGCCTCTACTCTTCCCAGCTAGCTATTAGAACAGGAAGTCAGGAGGCAGGGTCATGGTAAATAGCCTCTACTCTTCCCAGCTAGCTATTAGAACAGGAAGTCAGGAGGCACGGGGACTGGTAAATAGCCTCTACTCTTCCCAGCTAGCTATTAGAACAGGAAGTCAGGAGGCAGGGTCATGGTAAATAGCCTCTACTCTTCCCAGCTAGCTATTAGAACAGGAAGTCAGGAGGCAGGGTCATGGTAAATAGCCTCTACTCTTCCCAGCTAGCTATTAGAACAGGAAGTCAGGAGGCAGGGTCATGGTAAATAGCCTCTACTCTTCCCAGCTAGCTATTAGAACAGGAAGTCAGGAGGCAGGGTCATGGTAAATAGCCTCTACTCTTCCCAGCTAGCTATTAGAACAGGAAGTCAGGAGGCGGGGTCATGGTAAATAGCCTCTACTCTTCCCAGCTAGCTATTAGAACAGGAAGTCAGGAGGCGGGGTCATGGTAAATAGCCTCTACTCTTCCCAGCTAGCTATTAGAACAGGAAGTCAGGAGGTAGGGGGGACTGGTAAATAGCCTCTACTCCTCCCAGCTAGCTATTAGAACAGGAAGTCAGGAGGCAGGGTCATGGTAAATAGCCTCTACTCTTCCCAGCTAGCTGTTAGAACAGGAAGTAAATAGCAGGGGGGGCTGGTAAATAGCAGGGGGGGCTATTTACCAGCATAACCTGCAGACCACTCTACTCTACAGTCTGCAGGTTAAAGTGTCCACTAGTGTGTCTGTAAAAGAGAGAGTGTGTGTGTGTGTGTGTGTGTGTGTGTGTGTGTGTGTGTGTGTGTGTGTGTGTGTGTGTGTGTGTGTGTGTGTGATAGATGTTGCCTCTTTTGAGGGCTACCAGAACGAAGCCTGCTGACAGTGAACAACAGAACAACACCACTAGCCAGCTGGTTAGGGCTTAGGGGGCTAGGAGTTAGGATGCATCATGTGAGGTTTTAGGGGGCTAGGAGTTAGGATGCATCATGTGAGGGCTAGGGGACTAGGAGTTAGGATGCATCAAGAGAGAGCTTGGGGACTAGGAGTTAGGATGCATTCTGTCTGTTTGGATGTAGCAGTTAGCTAGCTAACCAGCTAGTGGTGCCTATGCAAGTTACACTTTTGAGTTAACTACAAACTACAAACCCTAAACTCCAGGCCGAACTGACCACTACAGCTGCATTTTAAAACGGGGCTCGGCTGTACTCTGTATAGGGCCTTAGAAAACATTTTATAGATCCCATTTTGATTTCCTCCTTTTTTCCTCATACCTCGCTAAGAGAGAAAGAGAGAGAGAGAGAGAAGGGGCGTTTCACAACCGGCTGTAGTTTAGTTGCAGCAGGGAGTAGCGTGTTATGGCGACGCGCCCGGTTCCGTGACACCGGACCAATCAGATTGCGCGAATCCGAAAGTTTACCTTTTATGGCTCGAGCCGGGCATCTAACCGGGAGATAAAAACCACGCGCCCACCGACTACCGGTTCACTTTGAGGCGCCGTCACACGCAGTTCGTGCGGGATTATATCATTTACCCTTGAAACACCCCCCTCCCAAACCAAAAGGTAAGAATAACCTACATATCTCTACTATTTAATGGCGGTTGTTTTGGGAACATACAAAGTAAACACGTATCTGGTTGCACATTTTAATTCATTTTAATCTGGTTTGTTATATAGTGGAGGACATGAACCACAAGGCTGTTTGTATGATTATAGGGTAGACTAAGCTAACATGCTGTTTTTCAGTAATATGCATGGTTGATGAGGTTCACTAAATGTATTTACTAGGGGTGAAACATGTAGACTTTATAATGGGCATCCTGTTTAATTAATTGTGGCGGATATGCAGGTGTGACTTAGGTAATCGATAACCGGCTTAACCACCATACAACAACCACCTACAGCAAATATATTTATTTTAACATGGTGTTCAACTGATTTGCTTTTTTACCAGCTGTTGGACCCCCCCTCCCGGGGTAAAAGGGGGGTCTCGGAGTCTTTGTGTTGAGCTCTGCGGCTGTAGGTTCAGACCTAGTTTATCCTGCGTGTTAACGGTTTTTTAACAACCACTCAACACAAATCGTTTTAACTCAAGACATTAAACTAACTTTATTTATTGGTATGTGTGTAGTACTTAAAGCCGTAGTTAATATAACCTGAGCGGTTATTCGGGAAACCGGTCCGGTCGGGACCTCGTCAGCAGTGACCAAGGCGTGGCCAGCAGGAAATGGCCTCTAAACCTGGCAGGTTTATTCACAACACTGGATTTAGCAGTTAACTAAATAATTGTCTTTGTTTTTAGTCCCCTCAGTAGTAAATCAGCTTTTGAATGGGAGTTATAGACTTGGGATTTCATATTGAGAAGGAGTGTTTGAAATTTTATAAAGAGGTTTATTTTCCATGTCATTAACGCACATTTTAAAGTCAGATTTCCACGGTCGTCTTGTGTTTTTTTGGGGAGTTTATAAAATGGCGGCCGGGGGGGTTGAAATGCTACTTGGTTAAGAGGGGAGTGGTCACATCCGGGTTTTGGTCCAAAAAAAAAGTTCCTATTCTCTGGTAGTGAACCGCCAAAAGGGCTGCTGAGAATCCCAAAACATGTCCTTATATGGTAATATCGAAAGAACGCAGCGCCACTCTCCTTTGTCTGGAGGGCGCAGTGCGGTTTCCACCTAGCGGTCAGAACGCGTCATTACAACCTGCCAGGACGTGTTGCGTCATGTCGTCACAGGGCTCTATGCGGAAGTGTTTCTTAAGGGTGGCGCTGTGCGGAAGTGTCGAGGGCTACGCAGTTTTTTTTTTTTACCCTCTTCTCAAACGTCTGTCTTTGTAGCCTTTGTTTGTATTTTTACATACGGTTTCTTTCTTTTCTTAGTTCAAAATGGAAGATGAAATCGCCGCACTGGTTGTTGACAACGGATCCGGTATGTGCAAAGCCGGATTCGCCGGAGATGACGCGCCTCGGGCTGTCTTCCCCTCCATCGTTGGGCGTCCCAGGCATCAGGTGAGGAACAAGGGGTTTTTACCCGGAAATTGACCTGTTATTGCTAATGCCCAAATGTAAACAAATCTCATATGATGGGTTTTGGGACATTTTGAATTGTAAAATTAACATATTGTTCTAGTTTGATTTGTCTATTAATTTGAGGCCTAGTGACTAGAATAGAGATGAACCATTTTTAGATCACATCCCTGAGAAGTGGCTACATACAACTAGCCTTATGCACTTCAATGCAGTCAGACTTACTATTGAGGACACTGCTAACTATATATATATATTAACCCCATCCAATCTAGTAGTTGGTATGCTAGCCGTGTCCTAGCTAGCGTCTGAATATACTAACCCTGTCCTGTTTTCAGGGAGTGATGGTTGGGATGGGCCAGAAAGACAGCTACGTGGGAGACGAGGCTCAGAGCAAGAGAGGTATCCTGACTCTGAAGTACCCCATCGAGCACGGCATCGTCACCAACTGGGACGACATGGAGAAAATCTGGCATCACACCTTCTACAACGAGCTGAGAGTGGCTCCAGAGGAGCACCCCGTCCTGCTCACTGAGGCCCCCCTCAACCCCAAAGCCAACAGGGAGAAGATGACCCAGGTATGTGTCACTCACCTCTAAAGTTCCTTCTGCTCTTCAGTTCTACCATGTCCTTCCTCACGCTCCTCTTCCTCTCCTCCAGGCCCTCTCTTCTGAAAGCTGATTTGTCTCATCTCTCTAGAAGCTCCAGGTCTTTCCTCCTTTCTGTGTTCTGCACCTTGCTGGCCTTAATGATGACTTATGGCGTGTAGAGCTAGTAACGGCACTTTAATGATGGTTTTCAGTCTAACAATAAGATGGCCCTCTGCTAGCTGAGTTACCATAGCAACACTAACGCTACAGGGGGTCTGTTTCGACCTACACAGCCCAGTGGGGATGACTGCTGTGCGTTTCTGAACGGGTTCTCCACTAACTTTACCCCTCGACTCACTAGCGCATGTTCTTCTGGCTTGATCTCGAACCTTGACACTCATCCCTCTCTGCTGTGGTCCTCCAGCACCTTGACACATCCCCCCTCCCTGCTGTGGTCCTCCAGCACCGTGACTCATCCCTCTCCTCTCTCGTCTCCAGATCATGTTTGAGACCTTCAACACCCCTGCCATGTACGTGGCCATCCAGGCCGTGTTGTCCCTGTACGCCTCTGGCCGTACCACCGGTATCGTCATGGACTCCGGTGACGGCGTGACCCACACAGTGCCCATCTATGAGGGCTACGCTCTGCCCCACGCCATCCTGCGTCTGGATCTGGCCGGCCGCGACCTCACAGACTACCTGATGAAGATCCTGACGGAGCGAGGCTACAGCTTCACCACCACGGCCGAGAGGGAAATCGTACGAGACATCAAGGAGAAGCTGTGCTACGTGGCGCTGGACTTTGAGCAGGAGATGGGCACCGCTGCCTCCTCTTCCTCTCTGGAGAAGAGCTACGAGCTGCCTGACGGACAGGTCATCACCATCGGCAACGAGAGGTTCCGCTGCCCAGAGGCCCTCTTCCAGCCCTCCTTCCTCGGTGAGTTTCAACTAAACACTCAGAACAGTCCATTGAGGTCAGACTGGACGTCGGCAGCGGTCTTGTGAGCAGCGTAGTGACGGCCATTTTGTCTCCTCTCTCTAGGTATGGAGTCTTGCGGTATCCACGAGACCACCTACAACTCCATCATGAAGTGTGACGTGGACATCCGTAAGGACCTGTACGCCAACACGGTGCTGTCCGGAGGAACCACCATGTACCCCGGCATCGCTGACAGGATGCAGAAGGAGATCACCTCTCTGGCCCCATCCACCATGAAGATCAAGGTTAGAATCACTACAGTCAACTGTCTGTCCCTTATACCAACTAGGACTAAATACCAGTCATCTAATCGGATTGCCTGGCAACACCAGTGTGTGTGGTTCTCACTACTATTAGGCTTAGCTAACAGTCCCTTATAAAGATCACTCATAGTTATTACATTAGTCTAACACTGTAAAAACCAACTGCTTCAGACCTCTAAACAGCAATACAATGCATAACTTAGTATCCAGTAGACTGATCTGAAGTCCTGTCCCTTACCTGTAATTTAACTCTCTGCTGCCACCGTGTGGTCAGATGTTAGTACTGCAGCCCAACCCATGTTAATGTAACCCTCTGCTGCCACCGTGTGGTCAGATGTTGGTACTGCAGTCCAACCCATATTAATTTTACCCTCTGCTGCCACCGTGTGGTCAGTTGTTAGTGCTGCAGTCTCACCCATGTTAATTTAACCCCACCGTGTGGTCAGATGTTAGTACTGCAGTCCAACCCATGTTAATGTAACCCTCTCTCTCCTCTCCAGATCATCGCCCCCCCAGAGCGTAAATACTCCGTCTGGATCGGAGGCTCCATCTTGGCTTCTCTCTCCACCTTCCAACAGATGTGGATCAGCAAGCAGGAGTACGACGAGTCTGGTCCCTCCATCGTCCACCGTAAATGCTTCTAAACAGACTGTACCCAATCCCAAATGACCGACCCAGCCACCCGACTACCACTTCAGCTCTGCCACCAGACACACCACCCAGAGGGAGAGAGAGAGGGGGCCGCGGAGTGAGCCCAAACCCAGCTTCTCAGTCTCATTGGCATGGCTTCTCTTATTTTGGCGCTTTTTTTTTGACTCAGGATCTGTGAAACAAAAAATAAACACAACTGGAACGGTGACGAACGGATTAAAGGTTTATAAGAGGTATAAAAAATAAATGTAAAAGGACCCCTGAGATTCTATCCTGCAGCTGAGGACTTTAAAAACAACATGTACATTCTGTTTCTTTTCCAGTCATTCCAATTGTTTTGTTAAACCTTTTTCAGAACAGGTATTTGCCTCTGTGAAGGCTGCCGGCTTCCGGCTCTCTGCCACAGCGTTCTGTAACATGGGGGCAGTAAATGGCTTGTATGTAAATTATGTCACAATGTCTGTTTTTTTTTGTACTTGCAGCCTTAAGTCTTGGTCCTGTTAATTTGTTTTTGTTTATGCAAATGAACCCGACTGTGACCTCTGCTGGGGGGGGTCAGAGGTGATTAGGGTGCCAGAGGGACCAGTGGAGGGGGGGGGGCCAACTTGTACACTGACTAAACTCCCAATAAAAGTGCACATGTGTTCCGACATCACTTCCTGTCTGAGACTCCCTTCCTTTACAGTTCACTGTTGTCTGGGTGGGGTGGCAGGAAGCTTCTGGGTCCAGGATTAAGAGGGTTGTAACAAGGGTCTAGTGTGGGTTTCAGTCAAATCAACAGCCTGGTGCTTTCCTAGGGTACAGCGACAGAATCTTATCTCTCACTGAGCTACCTAATGATACACACTGAATAAGTCTGGATAATTGTCAGCTAGCACCTGTTAACATCACTAGCAATTTATTTAACTAGGCAAGTCGGGTTGGGAACCAATTATTTTACAATGACTGCCTAGGAATGAGCGGTGGGTTTTAAACGGCCTTCAGGGGTTGTAACACTAAACTGGCTCGGTGTGGGTATCATTGAATTAAGAGTGGTGCGTTTCCATCCTGATCATCAGCTTCTTGGAGAAGAGAGAAATAACAGGGTTGCCAGTTTGATTTCAAATTGGCACCTCATCTCCAACTCAAGTTCGGCCGATTTTTAATTCTGGATTTGGTTTTCCACTCAAACCCAATTCATTTCAATACCTTTAAGGTTTGGAAGTTGTGTAATTACCCTTTTAATTGACTAGGGGAGTACGGCATGTTCTGGACTGCTGCTCGTTCAATGAGAAAGTTCCCAAATAAATACAAGTGATTGTTCTGCCAGGTAAGTGTACTTTGCGGTTAACATTACATTAGAAAGCATGTCTACCCACATGTTTGGCTTGTTAAACCAATAGTGGTAACCAGGGGTGGAATGTTGATTTAGCTGGGAGATTTAATGACGTGAAAAGTGCATGTGCTTTTCAGAATAGTTTGTGTCGAGCTGGAAGCTCAGAATTAACCTGGAGACTCTATCAGATGTTTTTACAGCTCAATACATGCCTGAGTCTGGAGGTGTCCGACTCATATAGCCTGGGTACCAGTACCAAGGTGCTTCAAAGTCCTGAGTCTGAATACGATATGTTATTGGCAAACAATTCTAAACACCTGTTTTCGCTTTGTCACTGGGGTCGATTGATGAGGGAAAAAACCATCTGTAACGTAACGTGGGAAAAGTCGAGGGGTCTGAACTTCCATTAGACACTAAATAAAACGCATTTCTCTCTGTTCCTTTTCTGACCTTGAATTTAAGCATGAGAATAGCATGTTATTCACCCACTATTTGTTTGAGTTGGTGCTAGAATAAGGTATGTTCTTCATACTCTAACCTTGATTTAATTCCCTCATAATTCTACCACGTTACCGATCGAGGAAACCACGAGTAAAGGTTTGGGGAACCCTTCCGGTTCCAGACCGGAAAAGCATTTTTTTTTTAATTTCTCAATATATTTTAAAGGCTTCCCGAACCGTTTTTTCTTATTCATACATACATTGATAACCGTACATTTCGGTCTAAATAATTACAAGATCAGAATATTTTTAAATCTACCAGTTGGTTTTGAAACGGAGACGAAAATTCATTGATGACTTTCTGTCATCGATCTCTATATTGTGAATCCGTTCTCTCCCTGTATTCTAGTGAGTCTGTGTACATAATATATAATTAAAGGTACACCAGATTTAAAGGGATGGCTTCAACTAAATGTACTTGAAACCCCCATTGAATGCAAACTCCACGAGAAAATCTGTTGGCCATCAAATTGATTCAGATCGGGAAAGAGCCGCACCTGCAGAGCGTGTTGCTGGACATAATATGGTCAACAGCCTAGTCTGAATACCAAACACAGAAGTGCGCAGGAAATGCATAAATTCCTCTGTCGGGAGAGTTGCGCAAACCTGGATGGTACAATATTTGCCCATTATTTTCTAAAAATATATATTTTAAAAATGACGTCAAGCTCTTTCAAATTGGTTGTTGATCATTGCTTAGACAGCCATAGATTGTCAAGCCGATTTAAATCAAAACTAGTAACTAGGCAAATGACAGCGAAAGCAGTGAGTGCGGACATTTTCGGGTCCTCCGTGGGAATCGAACACACAACCCCAGTGTTGCAAGAGCTATGAACCAACCAACGTCATCACAAACCACTATGACGTCTCAATGTACTCAATGACTGGGTTGGGCAAGTTCTTCTGTTGAATCTGACAATTCATCTTAATGGTTGTACAGTCGTCTCAAATAAAACTGTGAAGGACCTCGGCGTTACTCTGGACCCTGATCTCTCTTTTGACGAACATATCAAGACTATTTCTAGGACAGCTTTTTTCCATCTACGTAACATTGCAAAAATCAGAAACTTTCTGTCCAAAAATGATGCATACAAAATTAATCCATAATTTTGTCACTTCTAGATTAGCCTACTGCAATGCTCTACTTTCCGGCTACCCGGATAAAGCACTAAATAAACTTCAGTTAGTGCTAAATACGGCTGCTAGAATCCTGACTAGAACCAAAATAAGTTATCATATTACTCCAGTGCTAGCCTCCCTACACTGGCTTCCTGTCAAAGCAAGGGCTGATTTCAAGGTTTTACTGCTAACCTACAAAGCATTACATGGGCTTGCTCCTACCTATCTTTCCGATTTGGTCCTGCCGTACATACCTACAGTGCCTTGCGAAAGTATTCGGCGCCCTTGAACTTTGCGACCTTTTGCCACATTTCAGGCTTCAAACATAAAGATATAAAACTGTATTTTTTTGTGAAGAATCAACAACAAGTGGGACACAATCATGAAGTGGAACGACATTTATTGGATATTTCAAACTTTTTTAACAAATCAAAAACTGAAAAATTGGGCGTGCTCAATTTGGCTCCCACCTCACTGAAATATGGCAAAAGGTCGCAAAGTTCAAGGGGGCCGAATACTTTCGCAAGGCACTGTACACGTACGCTACGGTCACAAGACGCAGGCCTCCTAATTGTCCCTAGAATTTCTAAGCAAACAGCTGGAGGCAGGGCTTTCTCCTATAGAGCTCCATTTCTATGGAACGGGCTGCCTACCCATGTCAGAGACGCAAACTCGGTCTCAACCTTTAAGTCTTTACTGAAGACTCATCTCTTCAGTGGGTCATATGATTGTGTGTAGTCTGGCCCAGGAGTGGGAAGGTGAACGGAAAGGCTCTGGAGCAACAAACCGCACTTGCTGTCTCTGCCTGGCCGGTTCCCCTCTTTCCACTGAGATTCTCTGCCTCTAACCCTATTACAGGGGCTGAGTCACTGGCTTACTGGGGCTCTTTCATACCGTCCCTAGGAGGGGTGCGTCACTTGAGTGGGTTGAGTCACTGATGTGATCTTCCTGTCTGGGTTGGCGCCCCCCTTGGGTGGTGCCGTGGCGGAGATGTTTGTGGGCTATATTCGACCTTGTCTCAGGATGGTAAGTTGGTGGTTGAAGATATCCCTCTAGTGGTGTGGGGGCTGTGCTTTGGGAAAGTGGGTGGGGTTATATCCTTCCTGTTTGGCCCTGTCCGGGGGTGTCCTCGTATGGGGCCACAGTGTCTCCTGACCCCTCCTGTCTCAGCCTCCAATATTTATGCTGCAGTAGTTTATGTGTCAGGTCAGTCTGTTATATCTGGAGTACTTCTCCTGTCTTATCCGGTGTCCTGTGTGAATTTAAGTATGCTCTCTCTAATTCTCTCTCTCTTTCTCTCTCGGAGGACCTGAGCCCTATGACCATGCCTCAGGACTACCTGACATGATGACTCCTTGCTGTCCCCAGTCCACCTGGCCATGCTGCTGCTCCAGTTTCAACTTCCACCTGACTGTGCTGCTGCTCCAGTTTCAACTGTTCTGCCTTATTATTATTCGACCATGCTGGTCATTTATGAACATTTGAACATCTTGGCCATGTTCTGTTATAATCTCCACCCGGCACAGCCAGAAGAGGACTGGCCACCCCTCAAAGCCTGGTTCCTCTCTAGGTTTCTTCTTAGCCGCCCCTCATAGCCTGGTTTCTTCCTAGGTTTTGACCTTTCTAGGGAGTTTTTCCTAGCCCCCGTGCTTCTACACCTGCATTGCTGGCTGTTTGGGGTTTTAGGCTGGGTTTCTGTACAGCACTTTGAGATATCAGCTGATGTACGAAGGGCTATATCAATACATTTGATTTGATTTGATTAATCTCCATGGTGATGAACAGTCAACAGGTACAATACACTAACGTACACATACATTAAGTGGTTAGTAAGGTAAATTAATACTGCACATAAAATAAAGTGGTAGTTTTTCCCAAGTTATTTGATGAATAATTCTTTTAAATTAGAGGCAACAACTCTTACAAATCCACCTATTGAATCCTGCAAGATACTGTTCATAATTAAACGTAATATATTTAAATATTTCATAATTAAATTTAATATATTTAAATATTTCATAATTAAACGTAATATATTTAAATATTTCATAATTAAATTTAATATATTTAAATATTTCATAATTAAACGTAATATATTTAAATATTTCATAATTAAATTTAATATATTTAAATATTTCATAATTAAACGTAATATATTTAAATATGTCATAATTAAATTTAATATATTTAAATATTTCATAATTAAACGTAATATATTTAAATATTTCATAATTCAATTTAATATATTTAAATATTTAATTTCTTCATAATTAAACTACATTTATTTTGTTGCCAAAGCAGAGATGCTGAACATTTTCTTTCTTTCTCCCTACAGACTTTTTATATATAATATATATATACACACTATAACACTACTATATATCGTTCAGCTGATACTAGTAACACTACAGACTTATATATATACACACTATAACACTACTATATATCGTTCAGCTGATACTAGTAACACTACAGACTTATATATATATACACACTATAACACTACTATATATCGTTCAGCTGATACTAGTAACGCTACAGACTTATATATATACACACTATAACACTACTATATATCGTTCAGCTGATACTAGTAACGCTACAGATTTCACTACAGACTTATATATATACACACTATAACACTACTATATATCGTTCAGCTGATACTAGTAACGCTACAGATTTCACTACAGACTTATATATATATATATATGCTATAACACTACTATATATCTTATATATACAGTGGGGCAAAAAAGTATTTAGTCAGCCACCAATTGTGCAAGTTCTCCCACTTAAAAAGATGAGAGAGGCCTGTAATTTTCATCATAGGCACATTTCAACTATGACAGACAAAATGAGAGAGAAAACAAATCCAGAAAATCACATTGTAGGATTTTTAATGAATTTATTTTGCAAATTATGGTGGAAAATAAGTATTTGGTCACCTACAAACAAGCAAGATATCTGGCTCTCACAGACCTGTAACTTCTTCTTTAAGAGGCTCCTCTGTCCTCCACTCGTTACCTGTAATGACACCTGTTTGAACTTGTTATCAGTATAAAAGACACCCGTTGCTATGGTTACACCTCTTGGGTGTTCTTCTTCTTCTTCTTCTTCTCCAGAACATGGGGTGTCCCTATCAGAGGAGTTAGCAGGATGACACGTATGAGTTATTCCTGTAATGTGCCAAGGACTGTTTTCTATGGTCCTACATGCATGAATCTGTCTTAAGGCGAATAGATGTCTGTATTTATGAACTATGGTCCTACATGCATGAATCTGTCTTAAGGCGAGTAGGTGTCTGTATTTATGAACTATGGTCCTACATGCATGAATCTGTCTTAAGGCGAGTAGGTGTCTGTATTTATGAACTATGGTCCTACATGCATGAATCTATCTTAAGGCGAGTAGATGTCTGTATTTATGAACTATGGTCCTACATGCATGAATCTGTCTTAAGGCGAGTAGGTGTCTGTATTTATGAACTATGGTCCTACATGCATGAATCTGTCTTAAGGCGAGTAAATGTCTGTATTTATGAACTATGGTCCTACATGCATGAATCTGTCTTAAGGTGAGTAGGTGTCTGTATTTATGAACTATGGTCCTACATGCATGAATCTGTCTTAAGGCGAGTAGGTGTCTGTATTTATGAACTATGGTCCTACATGCATGAATCTATCTTAAGGCGAGTAGATGTCTGTATTTATGAACTATGGTCCTACATGCATGAATCTGTCTTAAGCGAGTAGATGTCTGTATTTATGAACTATGTGCTGTGGCTCTACGGTTTCCTTAATATGAAGGAGAAAAAAAAAACGGGAAAAAAAATGAGTGCAAAGCAATAAGATAACTGTGGCTAAATGCCAGAGGGGATTCAGTCATTAAGAAGAGTAACTGTGTATGAGACGAGTAAAGATGGGGACCAGGGGACAGATAGATGGGGACCAGGGGACAGATAGATGGGGACCAGGGGGGGGGGGCAATAAGAGTGTGTTCACTCCAGAGAAACACTGATAATATCTCTAAACACCAGGTCATCAGAACCCTGTTAACACCAGCAGGGTGATAAGGTCATGGGGGAGTAGGCGGGTCCAGACAGGACAGGCACCAATCAGAACACAGGACTGTATCCCCACCCCCATTGTTGGCAAAGTCAGTTGATTTCATGAACCAGCTCGGCTAATGAACTCACAGGAGAAATGTGATTGACTGAATATTTACATGACATATGTTACCCCACTCTTCCACCAAGGCACCTGCAAGTTCCTGGACATCTCTGTAGGGGGGGTGGGGGCCCTCACCCTCCGATCCAAGAGGTCCCAGACGTGCTTTGACATTGAGATCCAGGCTCTTCGCTGGCCATGGCAGGACACTGACATTCCTGTCCTACAGGAAATCACGCACAGAATGAGCAGTATGGCTGGTGGCATTGTCATGCTGGGGGGGGGGGGGTCATGTCAGGATGAGCCTGCAGGAAGGGTACCACATGAGGGAAGAGGATGTCTTTCCCTGTAATACACAGCATTGAGATTGCCTGCAATGACAACAAGCTCAGTCTGATGATGCTGTGACACACCGCCCCAGACGATGACGGACCCTCCACATCGATCCCGCTCCAGAGTACAGGCCTCGGTGTAACACTCATTCCTTCGACGATAAACGCGAATCCGACCATCACCCCTGGTGAGACAAAACTGTGACTCGTCAGTGATAAACACTTTTTGTCTGTCCTGTCTGGTCCAGCGATGGTGGGTTTGTGCCCATAGGTGACGTTGTTGCCGGTGATGTCTGGTGAGGACCTGCCTTACAACAGGCCTACAAGCCCTCAGTCCAGCCTCTCTCTTAGCTTTTCGCGGGCAGTCTGAGCACTGACGGAGGGATTGTGCGTTCCTGGTGTAACTCGGGCAGTTGTTGTTGCCATCTTGTTTGTACCTGTCCCGCAGGTGTGATGTTCGGATGTACCGATCCTGTGCAGGTGTTGTTACACGTGGTCTGCCACTGCGAGGACAATCAGCTGTCCGTCCTGTCTCCCTGTAGCGCTGTCTTAGGCGTCTCACAGTACGGACATTGCCATTTATTGCCCTGGCCACATCTGCAGTCCTCATGCCTCCTTGCAGCATGCCTAAGGCACATTCACACAGATGAGCAGGGACCCTGGGCAATGAAGATCTGTGAAGTTTATTAGGATTTTTTACGAGTTATCTTTGAAAGACGGTCCTGAAAAAGGTGCGGTTATTTGTTTCCTGTTTATATTAATATATCTATTCTTATAAGTGCGACTACAAGAGGTTGGAATACAAAACAACCTTTTTCTCTCCTCTAAAGGTCAGGTTTGGTTTAAAACAAACATCTCTAAAACATCTTTCATATCATTGGATTGAAACACGCAGCCTTGGGCAGCAGAGGCTTCCTCAGCCAGTTAGGAAGACACAACACCCTCCCCTCCCTGCCTTGGGCAGCAGAGGCTTCCTCAGCCAGTTAGGAAGACACAACACCCTCCCCTCCCTGCCTTGGGCAGCAGAGGCTTCCTCAGCCAGTTAGGAAGACACAACACCCTCCCCTCCCTGCCTTGGGCAGCAGAGGCTTCATCAGCCAGTTAGGAAGACACAACACCCTCCCCTCCCTGCCTTGGGCAGCAGAGGCTTCCTCAGCCAGTTAGGAAGACACAACACCCTCCCCTCCCTGCCTTGGGCAGCAGAGGCTTCCTCAGCCAGTTAGGAAGACCCTCCCCTCCCTGCCTTGGGCAGCAGAGGCTTCCTCAGCCAGTTAGGAAGACACAACACCCTCCCCTCCCTGCCTTGGGCAGCAGAGGCTTCCTCAGCCAGTTAGGAAGACACAACACCCTCCCCTCCCTGCCTTGGGCAGCAGAGGCTTCCTCAGCCAGTTAGGAAGACACAACACCTTCCCCTCCCAGCCTTGGGCAGCAGAGGCTTCCTCAGCCAGTTAGGAAGACACAACACCCTCCCCTCCCTGCCTTGGGCAGCAGAGGCTTCATCAGCCAGTTAGGAAGACACAACACCCTCCCCTCCCTGCCTTGGGCAGCTGAGGCTTCCTCAGCCAGTTAGGAAGACACAACACCCTCCCCTCCCTGCCTTGGGCAGCAGAGGCTTCCTCAGCCAGTTAGGAAGACCCTCCCCTCCCTGCCTTGGGCAGCAGAGGCTTCCTCAGCCAGTTAGGAAGACACAACACCCTCCCCTCCCTGCCTTGGGCAGCAGAGGCTTCCTCAGCCAGTTAGGAAGACACAACACCCTCCCCTCCCTGCCTTGGGCAGCAGAGGCTTCCTCAGCCAGTTAGGAAGACACAACACCTTCCCCTCCCAGCCTTGGGCAGCAGAGGCTTCCTCAGCCAGTTAGGAAGACACAACACCCTCCCCTCCCTGCCTTGGGCAGCAGAGGCTTCATCAGCCAGTTAGGAAGACACAACACCCTCCCCTCCCTGCCTTGGGCAGCAGAGGCTTCCTCAGCCAGTTAGGAAGACACAACACCCTCCCCTCCCTGCCTTGGGCAGCAGAGGCTTCCTCAGCCAGTTAGGAAGACACAACACCCTCCCTGCCTTGGGCAGCAGAGGCTTCCTCAGCCAGTTAGGAAGACACAACACCCTCCCCTCCATTCCCTGCTCCGTCTCTGACAGTAATGAAACACGCAGCCTTGGGCAGCAGAGGCTTCATCAGCCAGTTAGGAAGACCCTCCCCTCCCTGCTCCGTCTCTGACAGTAATGTGCTGTCGGCCAATAGGACGCCTCTGTTCGCTTGAACTCAGCCAATCAAAACGGTCTCTGCTGACACACCCACAGAGAAGATTGCTGGAAGGCAGAGCAGATGGGCGAGAGAGACCGAGCTGCACTTCCTAAGCTCCTGACAAATGTACGACCATATTAGAGACACATATTTCCCTCAGATTACACAGATCCTCAAAGAAATCCACAAACAAACCAAACATTGATAAACTCCCATATCTACTGGGTGAAATACCACAGTGTGCCATCACAGCAGCAAGATGTGTGACCTGTTGCCACGAGAAAAGGGCAACTAGTGAAGAACAAACACCATTGTAAATACAACCCATATTTATGCTTATTTATTTTCCCTTTTGTACTTTAACTATTTGTACATTGTTAGAACACTGTATATATATATAATATGACATTTGAAATGTCTTTATTCTTTAGGAACTTCTGTGAGTGTAATGTTTACTGTTTACTGTTCATTGTTATTGTTTATTTCACTTTGTGTTTATTATCTATTTCACCTGCTTTGGCAATGTTAACACGTTTCCCATGACAACAAAGCCCCTAGAATTGAACTGACAGAGGAGAGAGAGAGAGAAAGGTGTGTGAGTGAGCAAGGAGGGTGTGTGTGTGTGTGTGTGTGAGTGAGTGAGCAAGGAGGGTGTGTGTGTGTGTGTGAGCAAGGCGGGTGTGTGTGTGTGTGTGTGTGAGCAAGGAGGGTGTGTGTGTGGTGGGGAGTAACTCTGTGATACGTAAGCTCTCAGGGCAACATGATGCTGAGGTTGGTGTACACACACAGCGGAGGGAGAGTAGTGTGTGTGTGTGTGTGTGTGAGTGAGTGAGTGAGTGAGTGAGTGAGTGAGTGAGTGAGTGAGTGTGTGTGTGTCAGTGTGAGTGAGTGTTCAGCATGTAGACCCTAAGAGGAAAACTCTCCTCCATTTTAAAAACAGGAACCAGCTTCATTACTGACACAAAATGGAGTCCAGCTGAACACGGTTTCTCCTTCTGGAGGGGGTTCCCCCGGTAACTGGGCCGCTGCTCGGGGACAGGACATTGTTCGGCACTTGAGAACAAACGTTATTGTAAAAACAAAAGATACTTGAAATACAATCGGATCGATCGGCTAATGATCTAGTAGGTCTGATAAGACAGGAGACGACAATCTAATCTAATGATCTAGTAGGTCTGATAAGACAGGAGACGACAATCTAATCTAATGATCTAGTAGGTCTGATAAGACAGGAGACGACAATCTAATCTAATGATCTAGTAGGTCTGATAAGACAGGAGACGACAATCTAATCTAATGATCTAGTAGGTCTGATAAGACAGGAGACGACAATCTAATCTAATGATCTAGTAGGTCTGATAAGACAGGAGACGACAATCTAATCTAATGATCTAGTAGGTCTGATAAGACAGGAGACGACAATCTAATCTAATGATCTAGTAGGTCTGATAAGACAGGAGACGACAATCTAATCTAATGATCTAGTAGGTCTGATAAGACAGGAGACGACAATCTAATCTAATGATCTAGTAGGTCTGATAAGACAGGAGACGACAATCTAATCTAATGATCTAGTAGGTCTGATAAGACAGGAGACGACAATCGATAGATGTATCTCTTTATTGATCAACTATAAAATATTGATCTACTAAATGGATATCGGGAGAAACACTGATTAAGTTGATTGCTTCAGTAAAAAAAGAAACAAACCCTTTTCCCTCCTCCTCCTCCTCCTCCTCCTCCTCCTCCTCCTCCTCCTCCTCCCCTCCCCTCCCCTAATATTTCCCCCCGTACAGAGATGGGGTGTGTCGGGACGGAGAAAAGGCTGAAACCACGCTGGGGGGGGGGGGGGGGGGGGGGCAGATAGATGGGGACCAGGGGGGGCAGATAGATGGGGACCAGGGGGGGCAGATAGATGGGGACCAGATAGATGGGCACCAGGGAGGGAGAGATAGATGGGGACCAGGGGGGGCAGATAGATGGGGACCAGGGGGGGGGCAGATAGATGGGGACCAGATAGATGGGGACCAGGGGGGGCAGATAGATGGGGACCAGATAGATGGGGACCAGGGAGGGAGAGATAGATGGGGACCAGGGGGGGGCAGATAGATGGGGACCAGGGGGGGTCAGATAGATGGGGACCAGGGGGGGCAGATAGATGGGGACCAGGGGGGGGGCAGATAGATGGGGACCAGATAGATGGGGACCAGATAGATGGGGACCAGGGGGGGCAGATAGATGGGGACCAGATAGATGGGGACCAGGGAGGGAGAGATAGATGGGGACCAGGGGGGGGCAGATAGATGGGGACCAGGGGGGGTCAGATAGATGGGGACCAGGGGGGGCAGATAGATGGGGACCAGGGGGGGGGGCAGATAGATGGGGACCAGATAGATGGGGACCAGATAGATGGGGACCAGGGGGGGCAGATAGATGGGGACCAGATAGATGGGGACCAGGGAGGGAGAGATAGATGGGGACCAGGGGGGGGCAGATAGATGGGGACCAGGGGGGGTCAGATAGATGGGGACCAGGGGGGCAGATAGATGGGGACCAGGGGGGGGGGGCAGATAGATGGGGACCAGATAGATGGGGACCAGGGGGGGAGAGATAGATGGGGACCAGGGGGGGGGCAGATAGATGGGGACCAGGGGGGGAGATAGATGGGGACCAGGGGGGGGCAGAGAGATGGGGACCAGGGGGGGCAGATAGATGGGGACCGGGGGGGGGGGCAGATAGATGGGGACCAGGGGGGGGGGGGGCAGATAGATGGGGACCAGGGGGGGGGCAGATAGATGGGGACCAGGGGGGGGAGATAGATGGGGACCAGGGGGGGGGGCAGATAGATGGGGACCAGGGGGGGCAGATAGATGGGGACCAGGGAGGGGGGGGGGGGGTGCAATAAGAGTGTGTTCACTCCAGAGAAACACTGATAATATCTCTAAACACCAGGTCATCAGAACCCTGTTAACACCAGCAGGGTGATAAGGTCATGGGGGAGTAGGCGGGTCCAGATAGGACAGGCACCAATCAGAACACAGGACTGTATCCCCACCCCCATTGTTGGGATTGTCAGCAGGTCTCTCTCTCTCTCTCGTTAGTGTAATACGTCTGTCAGATAGACAAACCTCCTCTCATCAAAACTACTGTGACTCACAGCTACGATCCAGCCAGGAGGATGTCTTCCCTGGTAAATAAAATCACTTCCTGTCTTTTATATATATCTATGAGTATTGTATGTATTTACAGGTAGAAGTCTGAGTGTGTGTTTATAGAGAAGACCCTTGTGTTTCAAGAGTTTCTGAATACGGTCTGTAGTCTCTCTCAGGTGGTCTTCGTTCGTTGGATCAAACGTTATGAGTTGACCGGATCGACCTTGGCGTTGTTCGGGTCAAGGTCAGGGTCTGGTGTCGTTAGCGTGTCGTTCATCAGATGATGGGGACTCCGTCCGTGTTGTAGATCATACCCGTGGTGGGTTCGTATGTCCCGGCCAGGTAGTACAGGTCTTGGCTGTCGGCATAGCGACGCGTCAGAGTCATGGTTTCGTACTCTGACACGCTGACCACCAGACACTTGTGACTGACCGTCTGGACATCGTTCTCATCGCTGTGGGACGACTGGTACAGAGCCCGCTGCACAGACACGTTAACAACAAATACACACGTTAACAACAAATACACACGTTAACAACAAATACACACGTTAACAACAAATACACACGTTAACAACAAATACACATGTTAACAACAAATACACATGTTAACACACAGGTACAGAGCCCGCTGCAGGGACACGTTAACAACAAATACACACGTTAACAACAAATACACATGTTAACAACAAATACACATGTTAACACACAGGTACAGAGCCCGCTGCAGGGACACGTTAACAACAAATACACACGTTAACAACAAATACACACGTTAACAACAAATACACATGTTAACACACAGGTACAGAGCCCACTGCAGGGACACGTTAACAACAAATAGGGTGTGGTGTGGTAGGGTGTGGTAGGGTGTGGTGTAGTGTGGTAGGGTGTGGTAGGGTGTGGTGTGGTAGGGTAGGGTGTGGTAGGGTGTGGTGTGGTAGGGTGTGGTGTGGTAGGGTGTGGTGTGGTAGGGTGTGGTAGGGTGTGGTGTGGTAGGGTGTGGTAGTGTGTGGTGTGGTGTGGTAGGGTGTGGGGGTAGGATGTGGTAGGGTGTGCGTGGGGGTATGGTGTGTTTGGGTAGGTAGTGTGACAGGGTATGGTGTGGTGTGGTAGGGTGTGGTGTGGTATGGTGTGGTGTGGTAGGGTGTGGTGTGGTAGGGTGTGGTGTGGCAGGGTGTGGTGTGGTAGGGTGCAGCAGGGTGTGGTGTGGTAGGGTGTGGTAGGGTGTGGTGTGGTGTGGCAGGGTATGGTGTGGTGTGGTAGGGTGTGGTGTGGTAGGGTGTGGTGTGGTAGGGTGTGGGGTGGTAGGGTGTGGCAGGGTGTGGTGTGGCAAGGTGTGGTAGGGTGTGGTGCGGCAGGGTGTGGTGTGGTAGGGTGTGGTGTGGTAGGGTGTGGTAGTGTGTGGTGGGGTGTGGTAGGGTGTGGTGTGGTAGGGTGTGGTGTGGTAGGGTGTGGGGGTAGGATGTGGTAGGGTGTGGTGTGTGGTAGGGTGTGTTTGGGGGTGTGGTATATGGTGTGGTAGGGTGTGTGGTGTGGTAGGGTGTGTGTGTGGGGGTGTGGTGTGGTAGGGGTGTGGTGTGGCAGGGTGTGGTGTGGTAGGGTGTGGCAGGGTATGGTCAGGTAAGGCGTGGTGTGGTAAGGTGTGGTGTGGTAGGGTGTGGTGTGGCAGGGTATGGTGTGGTGTGGTATGGTGTGGTAGGGTGTGGTGTGGTAGGGTGTGGTGTGGTAGGGTGTGGTGTGGTAGGGCGTGGGGTGGTAGGGTGTGGCAGGCTGTGGTGTGGCAAGGTGTGGTAGGGTGTGGTGCGGCAGGGTGTGGTGTGGTAGGGTGTGGTAGTGTGTGGTGTGGTAGGGTGTGGTAGGGTGTGGTGTGGTAGGGGTGTGGGGGTAGGATGTGGTAGGGTGTGGTGTGTGGTAGGGTGTGTTTGGGGGTGTGGTAGGGTGTGTGGTGTGGTAGGGTGTGTGTGTGGGGGTGTGGTGTGGTAGGGTGTGGTGTGGCAGGGTGTGGTGTGGTAGGGTGTGGCAGGGTATGGTCAGGTAAGGCGTGGTGTGGTAAGGCGTGGTGTGGTAGGGTGTGGTGTGGTAGGGTGTGGCAGGGTATGGTGTGGTAGGGTGTGGTGTGGTAGGGTGTGGCAGGGTATGGTGTGGTAAGGCGTGGTGTGGTAGGGTGTGGTGTGGCAGGGTGTGGTGTGGTAGGGTGTGGCAGGGTATGGTGTGGTAAGGCGTGGTGTGGTAGGGTGTGGTGTGGTAGGGTGTGGCAGGGTATGGTGTGGTGTGGTAGGGTGTGGTGTGGTAGGGTGTGGCAGGGTGTGGTGTGGTAGGGTGTGGTAGGGTGGGGTGTGGTAGGGTGTGTGGTCAGGTGTGTGGTGTGGTAGGGTGTATGTGGGGGGGGGGGGGGGTGGGGGTGTGGTAGGGTGTGTGTGTGGGGGGTGTGGTCAGGTGTGTGGTGTGGTAGGGTGTGTGTGTGGAGGTGTGTGTGTGTGGTGTGGTAGGGTGTGGGGGTGTGGTGAGGTATGGTAGGGTGTGTGGTATGTGGTGTGGTAGGGTGTGTGTGTGTGTGGTGTGGTAGGGTGTGGGGGTGTGGTGTAGTAGGGTGTGTGGTATGTGGTGTGGTAGGGTGTGCGTGGTGTGGTAGGGTGTGCGTGGGGGTAGGGTGTGTTTGGGAAGGTAGTGTGACAGGGTGTGTTTGGGGGTGTGGTGTGTGGTAGGGTGTTTTTGGGGGTGTGGTATATGGTGTGGTAAGGTGTGTGATGTGGTAGGGTGTGGTGTGGTAGGGTTCGGTAGTGTGTGGTGTGGTAGGGTGTGGTAGGGTGTGGGGGTAGGATGTGGAAGGGTGTGGTGTGGTAGGGTGTGGTGTGGTAGGGTATGGTGTGGTAGGGTGTGGCAGGGTATGGTGTGGTAAGGCGTGTTGTGGTAGGGTGTGGTGTGGTAGGGTGTGGTGTGGCAGGGTATGGTGTGGTATGGTAGGGTGTGGTAGGGTGTGTAGGGTGTGGTAGGGTGTGGTAGGGTGTGGCAGGGTGTGGTGTGTTAGGGTGTGGTAGGGTGTGGTGTGGCAGGGTGTGTAGGGTGTGGTGTGGCAGGGTGTGGTAGTGTGCGGTAGGATGTGGTAGGGTGTGTGGTGTGGTAGGGTGTGGTGTGGCAGGGTGTGGTGTGGTAGGGTGTGGCAGGGTATGGTCAGGTAAGGCGTGGTGTGGTAAGGTGTGGTGTGGTAGGGTGTGGTGTGGCAGGGTGTGGCAGGGTATGGTGTGGTGTGGTAGGGTGTGGTAGGGTGTGGTGTGGTAGGGCGTGGGGTGGTAGGGTGTGGCAGGGTGTGGTGTGGCAAGGTGTGGTAGGGTGTGGTGCGGCAGGGTGTGGTGTGGTAGGGTGTGGTAGTGTGTGGTGTGGTGTGGTAGGGTGTGGTAGGGTGTGGTGTGGTAGGGTGTGGGGGTAGGATGTGGTAGGGTGTGGTGTGTGGTAGGGTGTGTTTGGGGGTGTGGTAGGGTGTGTGGTGTGGTAGGGTGTGTGTGTGGGGGTGTGGTGTGGTAGGGTGTGGTGTGGTAGGGTGTGGCAGGGTATGGTCAGGTAAGGCGTGGTGTGGTAAGGCGTGGTGTGGTAGGGTGTGGCAGGGTATGGTGTGGTAGGGTGTGGTGTGGTAGGGTGTGGTGTGGTAGGGTGTGGTGTGGTAGGGTGTGGCAGGGTATGGTGTGGTAAGGCGTGGTGTGGTAGGGTGTGGTGTGGCAGGGTGTGGTGTGGTAGGGTGTGGCAGGGTATGGTGTGGTAAGGCGTGGTGTGGTAGGGTGTGGTGTGGTAGGGTGTGGCAGGGTATGGTGTGGTGTGGTGTGGTAGGGTGTGGTGTGGTAGGGTGTGGTAGGGTGTGGTGTGGTAGGGTGTGGTAGGGTGGGGTGTGGTAGGGTGTGGTGGGGTGTGTGGTCAGGTGTGTGGTGTGGTAGGGTGTATGTGGGGTGTGGGGGGGGGTGTGGGGGTGTGGTAGGGTGTGTGTGTGGGGGTGTGGTCAGGTGTGTGGTGTGGTAGGGTGTGTGTGTGTGGGGGTGTGTGTGTGTGGTGTGGTAGGGTGTGGGGGTGTGGTGTGGTGTGGTAGGGTGTGTGGTATGTGGTGTGGTAGGGTGTGTGTGTGTGGTGTGGTAGGGTGTGGTGTGGTAGGGTGTGGTAGGGTTCGGTAGTGTGTGGTGTGGTAGGGTGTGGTAGGGTGTGGGGGTAGGATGTGGAAGGGTGTGGTGTGGTAGGGTGTGGTGTGGTAGGGTATGGTAGGGTGTGGCAGGGTATGGTGTGGTAAGGCGTGTTGTGGTAGGGTGTGGTGTGGTAGGGTGTGGTGTGGCAGGGTATGGTGTGGTATGGTGTGGCAGGGTGTGTAGGGTGTGGTAGGGTGTGGTGTGTTAGGGTGTGGTAGGGTGTGGTGTGGTAGGGTGTGTAGGGTGTGGTGTGACAGGGTGTGGTAGGGTGTGGTAGTGTGCGGTAGGGTGTGGTAGGGTGTGTGATGTGGTAGGGTGTGTGTGGTGTGGTAGGGTGTGGTAGGGTGTGGCAGGGTGTGGCAGGGTGTGGTAGGGTGTGTGGTAGGGTGTGCGGTAGGGTGTGGCAGGGTGTGGTAGGGTGTGTAGGGTGCGGTAGGGTGTGTGTGGTAGGGTGTGGTAGGGTGTGTGTGGCAGGGTGTGGTAGGGTGTGTGTGGTAGGGTGTGGGTGGTAGGGTGCGGTAGGATGTGGTAAGGTGTGGGTGGTAGGGTGCGGGTGGTAGGGTGTGGTAGTGTGTGGTAGTGTGTGGTAGGGTGTGGTAGTGTGTGGTAGTGTGTGGTAGGGTGTGTGTGGCAGGGTGTGGTAGGGTGTGGGTGGTAGGGCGTGGTAGGGTGTGGTAGGGTGTGGGTGGTAAGGTGTGGTAGGGTGTGGTAGTGTGTGGTAGGGTGTGGTAAGGTGTGGTAGGGTGTGTGTGGTAGGGTGTGGTAGGGTGTGTGTGGCAGGGTGTGGTAGGGTGTGTGTGGTAGGGTGTGGTAGGGTGTGGGTGGTAGGGTGTGGTAGGATGTGGTAAGGTGTGGGCGGTAGGGTGCGGGTGGTAGGGTGTGGTAGTGTGTGGTAGGGTGTGGTAGGGTGTGGTAGTGTGTGGTAGTGTGTGGTAGGGTGTGGTAGGGTGTGTGTGGCAGGGTGTGGTAGGGTGTGGTAGGGTGTGGTAGGGTGTGGGTGGTAGGGCGTGGTAGGGTGTGGTAGGGTGTGGGTGGTAGGGTGTGGTAGGGTGTGGTAGTGTGTGGTAGGGTGTGGTAGGGTGTGGTAAGGTGTGGTAGGGTCTCACCTCCATGAAGTCTTTCCTCTGGTTAGAGGAGAGCAGAGATGAAGGAAGAGACTGACCAGACATCTGATCCCAGTTCTAAAAGGAGAGAGACAGGGGGGGAGATGGGGAGGGAGAGAGAGATGGGGAGGGAGAGAGAGAGATGGGGAGGGAGAGAGAGAGATGGGGAGGGAGAGAGAGATGGGGAGGGAGAGAGAGATGGGGAGGGAGAGAGAGATGGGGAGGGAGAGATGGGGAGGGAGAGAGAGATGGGGAGGGAGAGGGAGATATGGGGAGGGAGAGAGAGATGGGGAGGGAGAGGGAGATATGGGGAGGGAGAGGGAGATATGGGGAGGGAGAGAGAGAGATGGGGAGGGAGAGGGAGAGAGAGAGATGGGGAGGGAGAGAGAGAGATGGGGAGGGAGAGAGAGATGGGGAGGGGAGAGAGATGGGGAGGGAGAGGAGAGATGGGAGAGAGAGAGATGGGGAGAGAGAGAGAGATGGGGAGGGAGAGAGAGAGATGGGGAGAGAGAGAGAGATGGGGAGGGAGAGAGAGATGGGGAGGGAGAGAGAGAGAGAGATGGGGAGGGAGAGAGAGAGATGGGGAGGGAGAGAGAGATGGGAGGGAGAGAGAGAGATGGGGAGGGAGAGAGAGAGATGGGGGAGAGAGAGAGATGGGGAGGGAGGAGAGAGAGATGGGGAGGAGAGAGATGGGGAGGGAGAGAGAGATGGGGAGGAGAGAGATGGAGGGAGAGAGAGATGGGAGGGAGAGAGAGAGATGGGGAGGGAGAGAGAGAGATGGGGAGGGAGAGAGAGAGATGGGGAGGGAGAGAGAGATGGGGAGGGAGAGAGAGATGGGGAGGGAGAGAGAGAGATGGGGAGGGAGAGAGAGAGATGGGGAGGGAGAGAGAGATGAGAGGGGAGGGAGAGAGAGAGAGAGAGATGGGGAGGGAGAGAGAGATGGGGAGAGAGAGAGATGGGGAGAGAGAGAGAGATGGGGAGGGAGAGAGAGATGGGGAGAGAGAGAGAGATGGGGAGAGAGAGAAAGATGGGGAGAGAGAGAGAGAGATGGGGAGGGAGAGAGAGAGATGGGGAGGGAGAGAGAGAGATGGGGAGGGAGAGAGAGAGATGGGGAGGGGGAGAGAGAGATGGGGAGGGGGAGAGAGAGATGGGGAGGGAGAGAGAGATGGGGAGGGAGAGAGAGAGAGATGGGGAGGGGGAGAGAGAGATGGGGAGGGAGAGAGAGATGGGGAGAGAGAGAGAGAGATGGGGAGGGAGAGAGAGAGATGGGGAGGGAGAGAGAGAGATGGGGAGGGAGAGAGAGAGATGGGGAGGGAGAGAGAGAGATGGGAGGGAGAGAGAGAGATGGGAGGGAGAGAGAGAGATGGGGAGGGAGAGAGAGAGATGGGGAGGGAGAGAGAGAGATGGGGAGGGGAGAGAGAGATGGGGAGGGAGAGAGAGAGAGATGGGGAGGGAGAGAGAGAGATGGGGAGGGGGAGAGAGATGGGGAGGGAGAGAGAGAGATGGGGAGGGAGAGAGAGAGATGGGGAGGGGGAGAGAGAGATGGGGAGGGAGAGAGAGAGAGATGGGGAGGGAGAGAGAGATGGGGAGGGAGAGAGATAAAACCAGTTAACTCTGACCCCTGGACCCCTACCTTCTTATCATGTAGTTTCTTGCCAGGGTTGGTCTCCTCCGGGTGATAAAACCAGTTGACCCCTGACCCCTACCTTCTTGTCGTGTAGTTTCTTGCCAGGGTTGGTCTCCTCCGGGTGTAAAACCAGCTGACCTCTGACCCCTGACCCCTACCTTCTTGTCGTATAGTTTCTTGCCAGGGTTGGTCTCCTCCAGGTGATAAAACCAGTTAACCTCTGACCCCTACCTTCTTGTCGTGTAGTTTCTTGCCCGGGTTGGTCTCCTCCTGGTGATAAAACCAGTTAACCTCTGACCCCTACCTTCTTGTCGTGTAGTTTCTTGCCAGGGTTGGTCTCCTCCGGGTGATAAAACCAGTTAACCTCTGACCCCTACCTTCTTGTCGTGTAGTTTCTTGCCAGGGTTGGTCTCCTCCGGGTGATAAAACCAGTTAACCTCTGACCCCTACCTTCTTGTCGTGTAGTTTCTTGCCAGGGTTGGTCTCCTCCGGGTGATAAAACCAGTTAACCTCTGACCCCTACCTTCTTGTCGTGTAGTTTCTTGCCAGGGTTGGTCTCCTCCGGGTGATAAAACCAGTTAACCTCTGACCCCTACCTTCTTGTCGTGTAGTTTCTTGCCAGGGTTGGTCTCCTCCGGGTGATAAAACCAGTTAACCTCTGACCCCTACCGTCTTGTCGTGTAGTTTCTTGCCAGGGTTGGTCTCCTCCGGGTGATAAAACCAGCTGACCTCTGACCCCTACCTTCTTGTCGTGTAGTTTCTTGCCAGGGTTGGTCTCCTCCGGGTGATAAAACCAGTTGACTCTGACCCCTGACCTCTGACCCCTACCTTCTTGTCGTGTAGTTTCTTGCCAGGGTTGGTCTCCTCCGGGTGATAAAACCAGTTGACTCTGACCACCATGTTGGATCCCCAGCTCTCCCACATGCTCTGAATCTTCCCTATGAAGGGCAGGTTGGGTCGGCCGGCTGAAAGGAACACGGCGCAGTCCCCGATGCCAATCATCTCTCTCCCCCGCACGATGGCCTTGTAGAACAGCTTCTTAGCCTTCCCTTTCATACCACGCCTCTGGAGACAGACAGGCAGAAAGACAGTCAGACAGGCAGGCAGGCAGGCAGGCAGGCAGGCAGACAGACAGACAGACAGACAGACAGACAGAAAGTCAGAAAGACAGACAGACAGTCAGTCAGAAAGACAGACAAGAAAGTCAGAAAGACAGACAGAGAGTCAGAAAGACAGACAGACAGTCAGTCAGAAAGACAGACAGAAAGTCAGAAAGACAGACAAGAAAGTCAGAAAGACAGACAAGAAAGTCAGAAAGACAGACAGACAGACAGTCAGTCAGAAAGACAGACAGAAAGTCAGAAAGACAGACAAGAAAGACACAGACAGACAGAGAGACAGACAGACAGATGGTATGCAAGGAGAAATTTCTCTGGCTAATCTTCTGGAACCCAGCCCCCCCCCCCCCCAAAAAAAACCCAGACTCAAGTGTCATCGAGAGCTTCAAAATATCCCAAGCGTCTCCCTCTCACCTGTGTGGGATTACCGAACCACTTCCAGAGCTGTCTGGCAGGCAGGAAGGCAGAGATCTTGGGTCTGTTCTCTACGCTCGGTAATCGCTGTCTTTTAGCCAGCTCCTTGGTGGTGGGGAGGTGGGCCCCCTCCCTGCGCCGTGGCCTGCCCACCGACCCCACACCTCCCTGGGACTTCTGCCGGGCTGGACGACCCCGGGGCCTGGCTGGCTGGGAGGACGGAGAGATAGACGGGGGAGGAGAGGAGGGAGATTGATCTTCTCCTAATACTTCCTCCTCTTCCTCTTCTGCCTTTTTCAACTTCTTAACTTCTTCCTCTTCCTCCTTCTCTTCCTCCACCTCTACCTCCTCCTGTGGGGTAGTTGGAGGGGGGGAGACGGGGAGAGGTGCAGGGGGAGCGGGGGCGGTCTCCTCGTCAGAACTACAAGAGGACTCCTCGTCAGTGGAGGAGGAAGAGGAAGAGGAGGTGCTAGAGGAGGAGGAGGAGGAGGAGGCTGGGGAGGAGGGGTGGGAGCAGCTGGAGCTACACTTTGTTTTCTTCCTCGTCACCTCCTCTTCCTCAGATCCTGAACTACTGCTGCCGTGAGACCCCCCTGTCTCCTCCCCTCTCTTCTCTTCCCCTTGTTTCGTTCTCTCCTCTCTCTTTGGTTCTCTGTCCCCCCCTCCACCCCGGTCTCTTTCTCTGCCCAGAGAAGGCGTTCTGTAGGCGGGTTCTCTCCCCAGCAGCCCCGCCTCGCTCTCCAGAACCCTCCCCTTGACCCTCGCCGGCTTCTGGCTGGCTGCGGCCATGGAGAGGGGTGTGTGTTCTTGCCGTAAGCCCTTGGCCTCCAGCAGCCCTGCCTCGCTCTCCGGAGCCCTCCCCTTTACCCTCGCCGGCTTCTGGCTGGCTGCGGCCGTGGAGAGGGGTGTGGGTTCTTGCCGTAAGCCTCTGGCCTCCAGCAGCCCTGCCTCGCTCTCCGGAGCCCTCCCCTTTACCCTCGCCGGCTTCTGGCCGGCTGCGGCCGTGGAGAGGGGTGTGGGTTCTTGCCGTAAGCCTCTGGCCTCCAGCAGCATCAGAGCCTTGGTCTTCTTGGTCTTGGGTGAGGTCACGCCCTCGTGGTCCAGCTTTACTAGGGGTTCCTCTAAGAGGGCCTTACGCCCATGTCGCACCCCGCCCTGCCCTCCCACCCCGCCCTCCCCCGGGACATGCCTGGGTCTGGAGATACCAGGAATAAAGGTGCTAGGGTCCGGTCTGGATCTGACAGCAGAGAGGTCTGAGCTGAGTCTGGGTTTAGAGGTACTGGAGCTGGGCCCAGGGCTGGTTCTGGGTTTAGAGGTACTGGAGCTGGGCACGGGGCTGGGTTTAGAGGTACTGGAGCTGGGCCTGGGGCTGGGTTTAGAGGTACTAGAGCTGGGCCCAGGGCTGGTTCTAGGTTTGGAGGTACTAGAGCTGGACCCAGGGCTGGTTCTGGGTTTAGAGGTGCTGGAGCTGGGCCCAGGGCTGGTTCTAGGTTTGGAGGTACTGGAGCTGGACCCAGGGCTGGTTCTGGGCCTGGTAGAAGGATCCAGGGTGAGCCTGGGTTTGTTATGGTTCTGTTTGGGTCTGGAGATTGCTTTGGGAGCGGTTCTGGGTTTTTTGTGATCAGGATTAAAGTTAGCTGCAGGCCCAGGGAGTTCTGCTGTAGAGTTAGGTCTAGGTTTGGATTTTGGTACGGAGGTAAGGTTAGTTTTAGGGTTAGGTAGAAGAGGCTTGGGTCTGATGATAGGGGAAGTAGAGTTGGGTTTAAGTAGTGGAGGGGAGAGTTTAGACTTAGGGTTGGTTTTAGGGTTAGGTTGGGTGCTGACGTTACAAGAGGTGAGGTTGGGTTGGCTGTACAGGTCCACCCTTAGTATCTTCCCGTAAGGGGCTGGGTGGTAGAGGGAGGGGGGCTTGGGAGAGGCTGGGCTGGGTCTCCTAGGGTTCTGGCTGCGTGGGGGGGAAGGCAGGCTGGGGGTACTGGTGAGCTTGGGGGGTCGGCCTGGTCCCTGCCTGGGGGCAGACAGGGGTCTTTCCTGAGCAGGCCTCTGGGAGGAGGAGGGCCTGTCCTGGGCTGGTCTGGTGGGGAGCTGAGGTCTGTCTGGAGCCTGGCTGGGTCCCGGGGGGGGCATCGTCTCCCGGGGGTCTGGGCTCACTGGGGGCTCTAGAGGGAAGGAAAGGCAGGAGTTAACAAATGACTGACCTGAGTTTACAGACCTAACAGGAATAACATAATCCACAGACCTAACAGGAATAACAGACCTAACAGGAATAACATAATCCACAGACCTAACAGGAATAACATAATTCACAGACCTAACAGGAATAACAGACCTAACAGGAATAACATAATTCACAGACCTAACAGGAATAACAGACCTAACAGGAATAACATAATCTACAGACCTAACAGGAATAACATAATTCACAGATATTACAGGAATAACAGACCTAACAGGAATAACATAATCCACAGACCTAACTGGAATAACAATCCACAGACCTAACAGGAATAACATAATCTACAGATCTAACAGGAATAACATAATCCACAGACCTAACAGGAATAACATAATCCACAGACCTAACAGGGATAACAGACCTAACAGGAATAACAGACCTAACAGGAACAACATAATTCACAGACCTAACAGGAATAACATAATTCACAGACCTAACAGAAATAACATAATCCACAGATCTAACGGGAATAACATAATCCACAGACCTAACAGGAATAACATAATTCACAGACCTAACAGAAATAACATAATCCACAGATCTAACGGGAATAACATAATCTACAGATCTAACAGGAATAACATAATCTACAGATCTAACAGGAATAACATAATCCACAGACCTAACAGGAATAACATAATCCACAGACCTAACAGGAATAACATAATCTACAGACCTAGTAGGAATAACATAATCCACAGACCTAACAGGGATAACAGACCTAACAGGAATAACAGACCTAACAGGAATAACATAATTCACAGACCTAACAGAAATAACATAATCCACAGATCTAACGGGAATAACATAATCCACAGACCTAACAGGAATAACATAATTCACAGACCCAACAGGAATAACATAATCCACAGACCTAACAGGGATAACATAATCCTCAGACCTAACAGGGATAACAGACCTAACAGGAATAACAGACCTAACAGGAATAACATAATCCACAGACCTAACAGGAATAACATAATCCACAGACCCAACAACGATAACAGACCCAACAACGATAACAGACCCAACAAGGATAACAGACCTAACAAGGATAACAGACCCAACAAGGATAACAGACCCAACAAGGATAACAGACCCAACAAGGATAACAGACCCAACAACGATAACAGACCCAACAAGGATAACAGACCCAACAACGATAACATACCCAACAACGATAACAGACCCAACAAGGATAACAGACCCAACAACAATAACAGACCCAACAACGATAACAGACCCAACAGGAATAACAGACCTAACAGGAATAACAGACCCAACAAGGATAACAGACCCAACAGGAATAACAGACCTAACAGGAATAACAGACCCAACAAGGATAACAGACCCAACAGGAATAACAGACCTAACAGGAATAACAGACCCAACAGGAATAACAGACCTAACAGGAATAACAGACCCAACAGGGATAACAGACCCAACAGGAATAACAGACCTAACAGGAATAACAGGTCTCTGATTGGCTCACCAGGTTTGGGTTTGGGTTTCTTGGCCGGTCTCCCTCTGCCCTTGGGGGCGGAGTCCCCTGTTTTAGGCCTCGTCTCACTGGTGTCCTTGCTGCACTTCCTGACACGCCTCCTGGAGCAGCTGGCCACTAGCAGCGCAGGGGAGGGCTCAGCACCTACAGGGGGGGCAGGTTTAACATCAGAATCATCAGACAGACTGAACAACCCGACTGGGAAAGAATACAAGAGTGTGAGAGTGTGTGTCCTTGTGTCCTTGTGGGAGTGTGTGTGTGTCCTTGTGGGAGTGTGTGTGTGTGTGTGTGTGTGTGTGACTCCTTGTGTGAGTCCTTGTGTGAGTGTGTGTGTGTGTCTTCTTGTATGAGTCCTTGTGTGTGTGTGTGAGTCCTTGTGTGTGTGTGTGTGAGTCCTTGTGTGTGTGTGTGTGTGTGTGTGAGTCCTTGTGTGTGTGTGTGTGAGTCCTTGTGTGTGTATGTGTGTCCTTGTGTGTGTATGTGTGTCCTTGTGTGTGTATGTGTGTCCTTGTGTGAGTGTGTGTCCTTGTGTGAGTGTGTGTCCTTGTGTGAGTGTGTGTCCTTGTGTGAGTGTGTGTCCTTGTGTGAGTGTGTGTCCTTGTGTGAGTGTGTGTCCTTGTGTGAGTGTGTGTCCTTGTGTGAGTGTGTGTCCTTGTGTGAGTGTGTGTCCTTGTGTGAGTGTCTGTCCTTGTGTGAGTCCTTATAGTCAAGGGGCAGCAGTCTGATGTGGGAGAGGGGCTGTATCTGGTAGTCAGGGGCAGCAGTCTGATGTGGGAGAGGGGCTGTATCTGGTAGTCAGGGGCAGCAGTCTGATGTGGGAGAGGGGCTGTATCTGGTAGTCAGGGGCAGCAGTCTGATGTGGGAGAGGGGCTGTATCTGGTAGTCAGGGGGCAGCAGTCTGATGTGGGAGAGGGGCTGTATCTGGTAGTCAGGGGCAGCAGTCTGATGTGGGAGAGGGGCTGTATCTGGTAGTCAGGGGGCAGCAGTCTGATGTGGGAGAGGGGGCTGTGTCCTTACACTGTATCTTGTAGTCAGGGGCAGCAGTCTGATGTGGGAGAGGGGGCTGTATCTGGTAGTCAGGGGGCAGCAGTCTGATGTGGGAGAGGGGGCTGTGTCCTTACACTGTATCTTGTAGTCAGGGGCAGCAGTCTGATGTGGGAGAGGGGCTGTATCTGGTAGTCAGGGGCAGCAGTCTGATGTGGGAGAGGGGCTGTATCTGGTAGTCAGGGGGCAGCAGTCTGATGTGGGAGAGGGGGCTGTGTCCTTACACTGTATCTTGTAGTCAGGGGCAGCAGTCTGATGTGGGAGAGGGGGCTGTATCTGGTAGTCAGGGGGCAGCAGTCTGATGTGGGAGAGGGGCTGTATCTGGTAGTCAGGGGGCAGCAGTCTGATGTGGGAGAGGGGCTGTATCTGGTAGTCAGGGGGCAGCAGTCTGATGTGGGAGAGGGGGCTGTATCTGGTAGTCAGGGGGCAGCAGTCTGATGTGGGAGAGGGGGCTGTATCTGGTAGTCAGGGGGCAGCAGTCTGATGTGGGAGAGGGGGCTGTGTCTTGTAGTCAGGGGGCAGCAGTCTGATGTGGGAGAGGGGCTGTATCTGGTAGTCAGGGGGCAGCAGTCTGATGTGGGAGAGGGGGCTGTGTCTTGTAGTCAGGGGGCAGCAGTCTGATGTGGGAGAGGGGGCTGTGTCTTGTAGTCAGGGGGCAGCAGTCTGATGTGGGAGAGGGGGCTGTGTCTTGTAGTCAGGGGGCAGCAGTCTGATGTGGGAGAGGGGCTGTATCTGGTAGTCAGGGGGCAGCAGTCTGATGTGGGAGAGGGGCTGTGTCTTATAGTCAGGGGGCAGCAGTCTGATGTGGGAGAGGGGGCTGTGTCTTGTAGTCAGGGGGCAGCAGTCTGATGTGGGAGAGGGGGCTGTGTCTTGTAGTCAGGGGGCAGCAGTCTGATGTGGGAGAGGGGCTGTATCTGGTAGTCAGGGGGCAGCAGTCTGATGTGGGAGAGGGGCTGTGTCTGTAGTCAGGGGGCAGCAGTCTGATGTGGGAGAGGGGCTGTATCTGGTAGTCAGGGGGCAGCAGTCTGATGTGGGAGAGGGGGCTGTGTCTTGTAGTCAGGGGGCAGCAGTCTGATGTGGGAGAGGGGCTGTGTTCTTACACTGTATCTTGTAGTCAGGGGGCAGCAGTCTGATGTGGGAGAGGGGGATGCGACCCGTGTCACCGTCATCAAACTCCACCGTGATGAGGTCATCACTGTCATCACCATCTGAACTTCCTGTACAGACAGGAAGGGGTTAAAGTAACAGGTCACCTAGATTCAAACGTGCCCTTGAAAGTAGCTAGATAGACGTCAATACACACCAAGTATTAGTTCAGTAAGGAACAGATCACCTAGATTGAAATGACTAGATGTGTCCAAACTATTGGCTGGTGATGAGACTATAAAACACTTTCTCAAATGGGATGTTGTCTTCTCCAATTTTATTTATCGGCTTTTCTAGTTTTTATTGGCCAAAAGCCAGCTATTACCGGATGATGGAAACCCTGGCCTGTGTGTTACCGTTGACTACGGTGCCGGGGTAGAGACAGTGGTACTGTGCGTTACCGTTGACTACGGTGCCGGGGTAGAGACAGTGGTACTGTGCGTTACCGTTGACTACGGTGCCGGGGTAGAGACAGTGGTACTGTGCGTTACCGTTGACTACGGTGCCGGGGTAGAGACAGTGGTACTGTGCGTTACCGTTGACTACGGTGCCGGGGTAGAGACAGTGGTACTGTGCGTTACCGTTGACTACGGTGCCGGGGTAGAGACAGTGGTACTGTGCGTTACCGTTGACTACGGTGCCGGGGTAGAGACGGTGGTACTGTGCGTTACCGTTGACTACGGTGCCGGGGTAGAGACGGTGGTACTGTGCGTTACCGTTGACTACGGTGCCGGGGTAGAGACGGTGGTACTGTGCGTTACCGTTGACTACGGTGCCGGGGTAGAGGCAGTGGTACTGTGCGTTACCGTTGACTACGGTGCCGGGGTAGAGACAGTGGTACTGTGCGTTACCGTTGACTACGGTGCCGGGGTAGAGACAGTGGTACTGCTGGCTCCAGTATGCAGCAACACGACAGCCTTCAGGAAGATACCAGACTGACGGAGGCATCACATCCACAATCTGGAATAACACAGAATAACACACATTAACTCACATCCACAATCTGGAATAACACACAGAATAACACACATTAACTCACATCCACAATCTGGAATAACACACATTAACTCACATCCACAATCTGGAATAACACACAGAATAACACACATTAACTCACATCCACAATCTAGAATAACACACATTAACTCACATCCACAATCTGGAATAACACACAGAATAACACACATTAACTCACATCCACAATCTGGAATAACACACAGAATAACACACATTAACTCACATCCACAATCTGGAATAACACACATTAACTCACATCCACAATCTAGAATAACACACACACTGACGAGGGCAACACATCTACAATCTAGAATAACACACACACTGACGAGGGCAACACATCTACAATCTAGAATAACACACACACTGACGAGGGCAACACATCTACAATCTAGAATAACACACACACTGACGAGGGCAACACATCCACAATCTAGAATAACACACACACTGACGAGGGCAACACATCTACAATCTAGAATAACACACACACTGACGAGGGCAACACATCCACAATCTAGAATAACACACACACTGACGAGGGCAACACATCCACAATCTAGAATAACACACACACTGACGAGGGCAACACATCCACAATCTAGAATAACACACACACTGACGAGGGCAACACATCTACAATCTAGAATAACACACAGAATAACACACAGAATAACACACATTAACGAGGGTGTCACATCCACAATCTAGAATAACACACAGAACAACACACACACACACACACACACACACACACACACACACAAGGGCATCACATCCACGGCCTGTAACAAAAACACAAAGAACACAGACGTAATGAGATGTACTCACAGCCTCCTGCAGGAGTTGTTCTAGACAGTAGATATGAGGTCTGTTCCCTCTCTCCCCCTCCACCACCACACTGTAACTACAGAACAGAGGTCAGGGGTCAGGAGTTGTTCTAGACAGTAGATATGAGGTCTGTTCCCTCTCTCCCCCTCCACCACCACACTGTGACTACAGAACAGAGGTCAGGGGTCAGGAGTTAGGGGTCAGGAGTTGTTCTAGACAGTAGATATGAGGTCTGTTCCCTCTCTCCCCCTCCACCACCACGCTGTAACTACAGAACAGAGGTCAGAGGTCAGGAGTTGTTCTAGACAGTAGATATGAGGTCTGTTCCCTCTCTTCCCTTCCACCACCACGCTGTAACTACAGAACAGAGGTCAGGGGTCAGGAGTTGTTCTAGACAGTAGATATGAGGTCTGTTCCCTCTCTTCCCTTCCACCACCACGCTGTAACTACAGAACAGAGGTCAGGGGTCAGGAGTTGTTCTAGACAGTAGATATGAGGTCTGTTCCCTCTCTCCCCCTCCACCACCACACTGTAACTACAGAACAGAGGTCAGGGGTCAGGAGTTGTTTTAGACAGTAGATATGAGGTCTGTTCCCTCTCTCCCCCTCCACCACCACACTGTAACTACAGAACAGAGGTCAGGAGTTGTTCTAGACAGTAGATATGAGGTCTGTTCCCTCTCTCCCCCTCCACCACCACGCTGTAACTACAGAACAGAGGTCAGGGGTCGGGAGTTGTTCTAGACAGTAGATATGAGGTCTGTTCCCTCTCTCCCCCTCCACCACCACACAGTAACTACAGAACAGAGGTCAGGAGTTGTTCTAGACAGTAGATATGAGGTCTGTTCCCTCTCTCCCCCTCCACCACCACACTGTAACTACAGAACAGAGGTCAGGGGTCAGGAGTTGTTCTAGACAGTAGATCTGAGGTCTGTTCCCTCTCTCCCCCTCCACCACCACGCTGTAACTACAGATCAGAGGTCAGGGGTCGGGAGTTGTTCTAGACAGTAGATCTGAGGTCTGTTCCCTCCCTCCACCACCACGCTGTAACTACAGATCAGAGGTCAGGGGTCAGGAGTTGTTCTAGACAGTAGATATGAGGTCTGTTCCCTCTCTCCCCCTCCACCACCACACTGTAACTACAGAACAGAGGTCAGGAGTTGTTCTAGACAGTAGATATGAGGTCTGTTCCCTCTCTCCCCCTCCACCACCACACTGTAACTACAGAACAGAGGTCAGGGGTCAGGAGTTGTTCTAGACAGTAGATCTGAGGTCTGTTCCCTCTCTCCCCCTCCACCACCACGCTGTAACTACAGATCAGAGGTCAGGGGTCGGGAGTTGTTCTAGACAGTAGATCTGAGGTCTGTTCCCTCCCTCCACCACCACGCTGTAACTACAGATCAGAGGTCAGGGGTCAGGAGTTGTTCTAGACAGTAGATATGAGGTCTGTTCCCTCTCTCCCCCTCCACCACCACGCTGTAACTACAGATCAGAGGTCAGGGGTCGGGAGTTGTTCTAGACAGTAGATCTGAGGTCTGTTCCCTCCCTCCCCTGTAGCCATATGACTTCAACAGTATTTAACATGAGATCCTCTCTAAGCTTTACAGGAATGTGGTTCTGAATATAAACAGCAACACCTCCACCTTTGTCATTCCTGTCTTTTTTCTGTAAATGTTATAACCATGTATTGCTACGACTGTATCATCAAAGGTATTATCTCAGTGAGTTTCAGAGATAGTCAGAATATTAATGTTATCTGTTACTAGCAAGTTATTGACCTCATGAACCTTGTTACTTAAGCGACATATGTTAACGTGGGCTATTTATAAAATATTTATTTTCTGTGATGCTTGATTGATGATTTTCATTGCTTTACTGAGAAGCTCAGCAGAAGTAGACATGCTCATGTTATTTATGTTAGTGCAGAGTGAGCTGCACACAGTGGACGTCCTCCTAGGACACGCCTACGTATCGGTGCTAACAGTATCACTCTGGCACAAAGGCACATGGATGACTGTATCCAATAGCAGTAGGATCAGAGGCATTCAGGGCAGTTTATCGGGACATAAATGAGGTAACTTACATCGTGTCTACCAACGCCCCCCCCCCCCCCTCCCCCCCTGTGTGGTGCATAGTGTGTGTACTCACATGTCCGGGGAGTGTACCGTGTTGACGTGTCTACCAACGCCCCCCCCTCCCCTCCCCCTGTGTGGTGCATAGTGTGTGTACTCACATGTCCGGGGAGTGTACCGTGTTGACGTGTCTACCAACGCCCCCCCCCTCCCCTCCCCCTGTGTGGTGCATAGTGTGTGTACTCACATGTCCGGGGAGTGTACCGTGTTGACGTGTCCACCAACGCCCCCCCCCCCTCCCCCTGTGTGGTGCATAGTGTGTGTACTCACATGTCCGGGGAGTGTACCGTGTTGACGTGTCTACCACCCCCCCCCCCCCCCCCCCCCTGTGTGGTGCATAGTGTGTGTACTCACATGTCCGGGGAGTGTACCGTGTTGACGTGTCTACCAACGCCCCCCCCCCCCCCCCCCCCCCCCACCCCTGTGTGGTGCATAGTGTGTGTACTCACATGTCCGGGGAGTGTACCGTGTTGACGTGTCCACCAACGCCGCCCCCCCCCCCCCCCCCCCCCCCCCCCCCCCCCTCCCCCTGTGTGGTGCGTAGTGTGTGTACTCACATGTCCGGGGAGTGTACCGTGTTGACGTGTCCACCACCCCCCCCCCCCCTCCGCTGTGTGGTGCATAGTGTGTGTACTCACATGTCCGGGGAGTGTACCGTGTTGACGTGTCCACCAACGCCCCCCCTCCTCCTCCTCCCCCCCCCCCCCCCCCCCCCCCCTCCCCCTGTGTGGTGCATAGTGTGTGTACTCACATGTCCGGGGAGTGTACCGTGTTGACGTGTCCAGCATAAAGCAGCTGATCATCCATGGGGATCAGAACCCTCAGACCATCCTGAAGAGAGTCTTTATCTAACACACACTGGACCGGAGCTGGATCAATATAGCAATAAACCAATCAATATACACCAATCAATATACACCAATCATTATACACCAATCAATATGCACCAATCAATATATTAATCAGTATACACCAATCAATATACACCAATCATTATACACCAATCATTATACACCAATCATTATACACCAATCATTATACACCAATCAATATGCACCAATCAATATATTAATCAATATACACCAATCAATATATTAATCAATATACACCAATCAATATACCAACCAATATACCAATCAATATATACCAATCAATATACACCAATCAATATACCAACCAATATACCAACCAATATATACCAATCAATATACACCAATCAATATACACCAATCAATATAAACCAATCAATATACACCAATCAATATATCAACGCATCAATATATACACTAACACAGTGCATTTATTACATTACAGCCTTATTCTAAAATGTATTTAAAAAAAGGTTTTACCACATCAATCTACACACAATACCCCATAATGACATCACAATACCCCATAATGACATCACAATACCCCATAATGACATCACAATACCCCATAATGACATCACAATACCCCATAATGACATCACAATACCCCATAATGACATCATCACCGTGCTTCTACACCTGCATTGCTTGCTGTTTGGCGTTTTAGGCTGGGTTTCTGTACAGCACTTTGAGATATCAGCTGATGTACGAAGGGCTATATAAATAAATTTGATTTGATTTGATCACAATACCACATAATGACCAAGCAAAAACCATTTTTTATAAATAATATCACATTTACATAAGTATTCAGACCCTTTACTCTGTACTTTGTTGAAGCACCTTTGGCAGCGATTACAGCATCGTCTTCTTGGGTATGATGCTACAAGCTTGGCACACCTGTATTTGGGGAGTTTCTCCCATTCTTCTCTGCAGATCCTCTCAAGCTCTGTCAGGTTGGATTGGGAATGTCGCTGCACAGCTATTTTCAGGTCTCTTCTTCGATCGGGTTCAAGTCCGGGCTCTGGCTGGGCCACTCAAGGACATTCAAACACTTGTCCCGAAGCCACTCCTGCACTGTCTTGGCTGTGTGCTTAGAGTCGTTGTCCTGTTAGAAGGTGAATCTTCGCCGCAGTCTGAGGTCCTGAGCGCTCTGGAGCACATTTTCATCAAGGATCTCTCTGTACTTTGCTCCATTAATCTTTCCCTCGATCCTGACTAGTCTCCCAGTCCCTGCTGCTGAAAAACATTCCCACAGCATGATGCTGCCACCACCATGCTTCACTGTAGGGATGGTGCCAGGTTTTCTCCAGACGTGATGCTGCCACCACCATACTTCACTGTAGGGATGGTGCAAGGTTTCCTCCAGACGTGATGCTGCCACCACCATGCTTCACTGTAGGGATGGAGCCAGGTTTCCTCCAGACGTGATGCTGCCACCACCATGCTTCACTGTAGTGATGGTGCCAGGTTTCCTCCAGACGTGATGCTGCCACCACCATGCTTCACTGTAGGGATGGAGCCAGGTTTTCTCCAGACGTGATGCTGCCACCACCATGCTTCACTGTAGGGATGGTGCGAGGTTTCCTCCAGACGTAATGCTGCCACCACCATGCTTCACTGTAGGGATGGTGCCAGGTTTCCTCCAGACGTGATGCTGCCACCACCATGCTTCACTGTAGGGATGGTGCCAGGTTTTCTCCAGACGTGATGCTGCCACCACCATACTTCACTGTAGGGATGGTGCCAGGTTTCCTCCAGACGTGACGATGCCATCACCATGCTTCACTGTAGGGATGGTGCCAGGTTTACTCCAGACGTGACGCTGCCACCACCATGCTTCACTGTAGGGATGGAGCCAGGTTTCCTCCAGACGTGATGCTTGGCATTGAGGCCAAAGAGTCCTTTAGGATCCTTTTGGCAAACTCCAAGCAGGCTGTCATGTGCCTTTTACTGAGGAGTGGCTTCCGTCTGGACACTCAACCATAAAGGCCTGATTGGTGGAGTGCTGCAGAGATGGTTGTCCTTCTGGAAGGTTCTCCCATCTCCACAGAGGAACTCTGGAGCTCTGTCAGAGTGACCATTGGGTTCTTGGTCTCCTCCCTGACCAAGGCCCTTCTCCCCCGATCGCTCAGTTTGGCCGGGCGGCCAGCTCTAGGAATAGTCTTAGTGGTTCCAAACTTGTTCCATTTAAGAATGATGGAGGCCACTGTGTTCTTGGGGACCTTCAATACTGCAGAAATGTTTTGGTACTCTTCCCCAGATCTGTCTCTCGACACAATCCTATCTCGGAGCTCTACAGATAATTCCTTCGACCTCATGGCTTGGTTTTTGCTCTGACATGCACTGTCAACTGTGGGACCTTATCTAGACAGGTGTGTGTGCCTTTTCAAATCATGTCCAATCAATTTAATTTATCACATGTGGACTCCAATCAAGTTGCAGAAACATCTCAAGGATGATCAATGGAAACAGGAAAAACCTGAGCTCAATTGAGTCTCATAGCAAAGGGTCTGAATACTTATTATATAATAATAATAATTATGGAAACAAGGTAACTTAAAAAAAAAACATTTTTAAAAACAACAACAATTTATACACACCAACGTATCTACATAACCAGTCAACTAACCAGACGACAGGGTCCTCTCAGCCAGACTGATATATACACACCAACGTATCTACATAACCAGTCAACTAACCAGACGACAGGGTCCTCTCAGCCAGACTGATATATACACACCAACGTATCTACATAACCAGTCAACTAACCAGACGACAGGGTCCTCTCAGCCAGACTGATATATACACACCAACGTATCTACATAACCAGTCAACTAACTAGACGACAGGGTCCTCTCAGCCAGACTGATATATACACACCAACGTATCTACATAACCAGTCAACTAACTAGACGACAGGGTCCTCTCAGCCAGACTGATATATACACACCAACGTATCTACATAACCAGTCAACTAACCAGACGACAGGGTCCTCTCAGCCAGACTGATATATACACACCAACGTATCTACATAACCAGTCAACTAACTAGACGACAGGGTCCTCTCAGCCAGACTGATATATACATAACCAGTCAACTAACCAGACGACAGGGTCCTCTCAGCCAGACTGATATATACACACCAACGTATCTACATAACCAGTCAACTAACCAGACGACAGGGTCCTCTCAGCCAGACTGATATATACATAACCAGTCAACTAACCAGACGACAGGGTCCTCTCAGCCAGACTGATATATACACACCAACGTATCTACATAACCAGTCAACTAACCAGACGACAGGGTCCTCTCAGCCAGACTGATATATACACACCAATGTCTCTACATAACCAGTCAACTAACCAGACGACAGGGTCCTCTCAGCCAGACTGATATATACATACCAACGTATCTACATAACCAGTCAACTAACCAGACGACAGGGTCCTCTCAGCCAGACTGATATATACATAACCAGTCAACTAACCAGACGACAGGGTCCTCTCAGCCAGACTGATATATACACACCAACGTATCTACATAACCAGTCAACTAACCAGAAGACAGGGTCCTCTTAGCCAGACTGATATATACACACCAACGTCTCTACATAACCAGTCAACTAACCAGACGACAGGGTCCTCTCAGCCAGACTGATATATACACACCAACGTATCTACATAACCAGTCAACTAACCAGACGACAGGGTCCTCTCAGCCAGACTGATATATACTTAACCAGTCAACTAACCAGACGACATCGTCCTCTCAGCCAGACTGATATATACACACCAACGTATCTACATAACCAGTCAACTAACCAGACGACAGGGTCCTCTCAGCCAGACTGATATATACACACCAACGTATCTACATAACCAGTCAACTAACCAGACGACAGGGTCCTCTCAGCCAGACTGATATATACACACCAACGTATCTACATAACCAGTCAACTAACCAAACGACAGGGTCCTCTCAGCCAGACTGATATCTACATAACCAGTCAACCAACCAGACGACAGGGTCCTCTCAGCCAGACTGATATATACACACCAACGTATCTACATAACCAGTCAACTAACCAGACGACAGGGTCCTCTCAGCCAGACTGATATACACACACCAACGTATCTACATAACCAGTCAACTAACCAGACGACAGGGTCCTCTCAGCCAGACTGATATATACACACCAACGTATCTACATAACCAGTCAACTAACCAGACGACAGGGTCCTCTCAGCCAGAATGATATCTACATAACCAGTCAACCAACCAGACGACAGGGTCCTCTCAGCCAGACTGATATATACACACCAACGTATCTACATTAACAGTCAACTAACCAGACGACAGGGTCCTCTCAGCCAGACTGATATATACACACCAACGTACCTACATAACCAGTCAACTAACCAGACGACAGGTTCCTCTCAGCCAGACTGATATCTACATAACCAGTCAACCAACCAGACGACAGGGTCCTCACAGCCAGACTGATATCTACATAACCAGTCAACTAACCAGACGACAGGGTCCTCTCAGCCAGACTGATATCTACATAACCAGTCAACTAACCAGACGACAGGGTCCTCTCAGCCAGACTGCTGTGTGACGGAGGAGGTCCATCGTCTTCAGAGAAGCTGCTGTCCTGACTGGGTTCGAAGTCTTCATCAGCCTCCATACTCTTCATCAGCCTACTGACCGCTCCACGAGCCTGTTGAAAACACACACACACACACACACACACACACACACACACAGAGTTGTCATATCTGAGAGGCAGTTGTATGTAACACACGTGAAGGATAATTTTATGAGGATGAACGTAGCAGTGCACAGACCTCTCGGGGTTTAGCCTTGGCTTTTGATTGGCTCTTGCGTGCAGGGCTGAGGGGAAGGGCTACCGGGCTCTCTGTGATTGGACTAGACAGAGAGGGCGGGGTCAGGGGAGAGTCCTTCAGCCTCTTCTTCTGTTTAACACACACAGAGAAACAAGCAAGTTAGAACACACACACCATCACACCACATACACACACACCATCACACACCATCACACCACATACACACACACCATCACACACCCACACACCACACACGCACACATACCATCATAAACACACCAGAAAGATGGACAGACCCGAGAGGACAGACCCAAGAGGACAGGCCGAGAGGACAGACCCGAAAGAGACCCGAGAGGACAGGCGGAGAGTACAGACCAGAGAGGACAGACCAGAGAGGACAGGCCAGAGAGGACAGGCCAGAGAGGACAGGCCAGAGAGGACAGACCCGAAAGAGACCAGAGAGGACAGGCCAGAGAGGACAGGCCAGAGAGGACAGGCCAGAGAGGACAGGCCCGAAAGAGACCCGAGAGGACAGGCCGAGAGGACAGACGGAGAGTACAGACCCGAAAGAGACCAGAGAGGACAGGCCAGAGAGGACAGGCCAGAGAGGACAGGCCGAGAGGACAGACCCGAAAGAGACCCGAGAGGACAGGCCGAGAGGACAGACGGAGAGTACAGACTAGAGAGGACAGACCAGAGAGGACAGGCCAGAGAGGACAGGTCAGAGAGGACAGACCAGAGAGGACAGACCAGAGAGGACAGGCCAGAGAGGACAGGCCAGAGAGGACAGACCGACTCACCTTCCAGTCTTTCCCGTCCCTGGGTGTGGTTTTAGGTCTGGGGGCGGGTTTAGTGCTGATTGGAGGGTCTTTGCTGGAGGGAGAGATCTGATTGGTGGAGGCATCATGAAGGAAAATCCTCTCGCTGCGTCTGCGTGTCCATCCCTCCTCCTCGCTAGCCCCTCCCCCTAGTCCCCCGGCGGGGTCAAAGGTGAATCTCCGGGGCGACCGAGGAGAAGGGCGAGGTTTGCGTTTGACCGGCGAGGTCTCGTTGCTAGTGTGGTCGCCGTGGCGCGTTGCCGGGGGTAACATGGGGAGTTCGGGAGCGGAGCGTTTCCCGTGGAGCAGAGATGGGAACTTCCTCAGACACAGGTCAGAACCAGAACCTAGAGGACACACACACAGGTCAGAACCAGAACCTAGAGGACACACACACAGGTCAGAACCAGAACCTAGAGGACACACACACACACACACAGGTCAGAACCAGAACCAGAACCTAGAGGACACACACACACAGGTCAGAACCAGAACCTAGAGGACACACACACACAGGTCAGAACCAGAACCTAGAGGACACACACACACACAGGTCAGAACCAGAACCTAGAGGACACACACACACAGGTCAGAACCAGAACCAGAACCTAGAGGACACACACACACACAGGTCAGAACCAGAACCAGAACCTAGAGGACACACACACAGGTCAGAACCAGAACCAGAACCTAGAGGACACACACACAGGTCAGAACCAGAACCAAAACCTGGAGGACACACACACACAGGTCAGAACCAGAACCTAGAGAGGACACACACACAGGTCAGAACCAGAACCAGAACCTAGAGGACACACACACAGGTCAGAACCAGAACCTAGAGGACACACACACACACAGGTCAGAACCAGAACCAGAACCTAGAGGACACACACACACAGGTCAGAACCAGAACCTAGAGGACACACACACACAGGTCAGAACCAGAACCTAGAGGACACACACACACACAGGTCAGAACCAGAACCTAGAGGACACACACACACACAGGTCAGAACCAGAACCTAGAGGACACACACACACAGGTCAGAACCAGAACCAGAACCTAGAGGACACACACACACACAGGTCAGAACCAGAACCAGAACCTAGAGGACACACACACAGGTCAGAACCAGAACCAGAACCTAGAGGACACACACACAGGTCAGAACCAGAACCTAGAGGACACATACACACACACAGGTCAGAACCAGAACCTAGAGGACACACACACAGGTCAGAACCAGAACCTAGAGGACACACACACACACACAGGTCAGATCCAGAACCTAGAGGACACACACACACACAGGTCAGAACCAGAACCTAGAGGACACACACACACACAGGTCAGAACCAGAACCGAAACCTAGAGGACACACACACACAGGTCAGAACCAGAACCTAGAGGACACACACACAGGTCAGAACCAGAACCTAGAGGACACACACACACAGGTCAGAACCAGAACCGAAACCTAGAGGACACACACACAGGTCAGAACCAGAACCTAGAGGGGACACACACACACACACACAGGTCAGAACCAGAACCTAGAGGACACACACACACACACAGGTCAGAACCAGAACCAAAACCTTGAGGACACACACACACAGGTCAGAACCAGAACCGAAACCTAGAGGACACACACACAGGTCAGAACCAGAACCGAAACCTAGAGGACACACACACACACAGGTCAGAACCAGAACCGAAACCTAGAGAGGACACACACACAGGTCAGAACCAGAACCGAAACCTAGAGGGGACACACACACACAGACACAGGTCAGAACCAGAACCAAAACCTTGAAGACACACACACAGGTCAGAACCAGAACCGAAACCTAGAGGACACACACACAGGTCAGAACCAGAACCGAAACCTAGAGGACACACACACACACAGGTCAGAACCAGAACCGAAACCTAGAGAGGACACACACACAGGTCAGAACCAGAACCGAAACCTAGAGGGGACACACACACACAGACACAGGTCAGAACCAGAACCAAAACCTTGAAGACACACACACAGGTCAGAACCAGAACCGAAACCTAGAGAGACACACACACACAGGTCAGAACCGAGACCTAGAGAGGACACACACACAGGTCAGAACCAGAACCGAGACCTAGAGAGGACACACACACAGGTCAGAACCAGAACCTAGAGGGGACACACACACAGGTCAGAACCAGAACCTAGAGGACACACACACAGGTCAGAACCAGAACCTAGAGGACAAACACACAGGTCAGAACCAGAACCTAGAGGACACACACACAGGTCAGAACCAGAACCTAGAGGGGACACACACAGGTCAGAACCAGAACCTAGAGGGGACACACACACAGGTCAGAACCAGAACCTAGAGGAGACACACACAGGTCAGAACCTAGAGGACACACACACAGGTCAGAACAAGAACCTAGAGGGGACACACACAGGTCAGAACCAGAACCTAGAGGGGACACACACACAGGTCAGAACCAGAACCTAGAGGACACACACACAGGTCAGAACCTAGAGGGGACACACAGAGGTCAGAACCAGAACCTAGAGAGGACACACACACACAGGTGGTAGAAATGTAGTACACGGCACCTCTGACAAGGTTACAATGGAATTCACACGTCCAAATCTCTTTCGCTTACCCAGAATGCTTTGCCTGCTACGGTGTTTGTTGTCGTGGAGACGGGGCAGGGGGACGGGGTTGACCGGGAGGGCGCTGGCTGCGAACCTGGCCAGCAGGCCCAACCCACTCTCCTCCAGCTCACTCCCCTCGGAGCATGACGACTCTTCCTCATCATCGTCCTCCTCAGTGGAGGACTCTGTGACAGAGAGAGAGATTATTGACTCTCAGGATCACAGAGTGGAACTCCAACATCAGGTATGTCTGTCTGTAGTATTACTGCAGTATTACTGTAGTATTACTGTAGTATTACTGTAGTATTACTGTAGTATTACTGCAGTATTACTGTAGTATTACTGTAGCATTACTGTAGCATTACTGTAGTATTACTGTAGCATTACTGTAGCATTACTGTAGCATTACTGTAGTATTACTGCAGTATTACTGCAGTATTACTGTAGTATTAATGTAGTATTACTGTAGCATTACTGTAGTATTACTGTAGTATTACTGTAGCATTACTGTAGTATTACTGTAGTATTACTGTAGTATTACTGTAGTATTAATGTAGTATTACTGTAGCATTACTGCAGTATTACTGTAGTATTACCGTAGTATTACCGCAGTATTAATGTAGTATTACCGTAGTATTACCGTCGTATTACCGTAGTATTACTGTAGCATTACTGTAGTATTACTGCAGTATTACTGCAGTATTACCGTAGCATTACTGCAGTATTACTGTAGTATTACTGTAGCATTACTGTAGCATTACTGTAGTATTACTGCAGTATTACTGTAGCATTAGGGGGGGTGAGGGAAAGGGGGGGGGGGGTGAGGGAAAGAGGGGGGGGGGGTGAGGGAAAGAGGGGGGGGGGTGAGGGAGAGAATGGGGGTGAGGGAGAGAGGGGGGGGGGGGGGTGAGGGAGAGAGGGGGGGTGAGGGAAAGAGGGGGGGTGAGGGAAAGAGGGGGGGTGAGGGAGAAAGGGAGAGAGGGGGAAATGTACCCAATTCCTCTGTAGTTAGTATACTGCTAGCAGACAGACAGACAGACAGAACAGAACTGTCTAGCAGACAGACAGGACAGACAGAACAGATCTGTCTAGCAGACAGACAGAACAGAGCTGTCTAGCAGACAGACAGAACAGAGCTGTCTAGCAGACAGACAGGACAGACAGACAGGCAGTAATGTCTAGCAGACAGACAGACAGAGCTGTCTAGCAGACAGGCAGACAGACAGAACTGTCTAGCAGACAAACAGACAGAGCTGTCTAGCAGACAGACAGGACAGACAGACAGGCAGTACTCCTCTAGCAGACAGACAGAACTGTCTAGCAGACAGACAGGCAGGCAGGAAGAACAGACAGACAGAGCTGTCTAGCAGACAGACAGACAGACAGAACTATCTAGCAGACAGACAGACAGAACTATCTAGCAGACAGACAGAGCTGTCTAGCAGACAGACAGGCAGGCAGGCAGAACAGACAGACAGAGCTGTCTAGCAGACAGGCAGACAGACAGAACTGTCTAGCAGACAGACAGACAGACAGAACTGTCTAGCAGACAGACAGACAGACAGAACTGTCTAGCAGACAGACAGACAGACAGAACTATCTAGCAGACAGACAGACAGAGCTGTCTAGCAGACAGACAGGCAGAACTGTCTAGCAGACAGACAGGCAGAACTGTCTAGCAGACAGACTGACAGACAGGCAGAACAGAGCCAATCAGAGGGGTGCTGGCAGGTCTGTCTTGTTCCAATTCGTTGCTCCCTTCCTTCCCTCCCTCACTACCCCTATTCACTATTCACTATCCCTATTCCCTATATACTACCCCTATTCCCTATTCACTACCCCAACACACTACCCCTATTCCCTATTCACTACCCCTATTCACTACCCCTATTCACTACCCCTATACACTACCCCTATTCCCTATACACTACCCCTATTCCCTATACACTACCCCTATTCCCTATACACTACCCCTATTCCCTACACACTACCCCTATTCCCTACACACTACCCCTATACACTACCCCTATTCCCTACACATTACCCCTATTTCCCTACCCCTATACACTACCCCTATTCCCTACACACTACCCCTATTCCCTATACACTACCCCTATACACTACCTCTATTCCCTATACAATACCCCTATACACTATCCCTATTCCCTATACACTATCCCTATTCCCTATACACTACCCATATTCCCTATATACTACCCCTATTCCCTACACACTACCCCTATTCCCTACACAGTACCCCTATTCCCTATACACTACACACTACCCCTATTCCCTATACACTACCCCTATTCCCTATACAATACCCCTATGGGCCCTGGTCTATAGTAGTACACTACCCCTATGGGACCCGGTCTACAGTAGTACACTACCCCTATGGGCCCTGGTCTACAGTAGTACACCACCCCTATGGGACCTGGTCTACAGTAGTACACCACCCCTATGGGCCCTGGTCTACAGTAGTACACCACCCCTATGGGCCCTGGTCTACAGTAGTACACTACCCCTATGGGTCCTGGTCTACAGTAGTACACTACCCCTATGGGTCCTGGTCTACAGTAGTACACCACCCCTATGGGCCCTGGTCTACAGTAGTACACCACCCCTATGGGCCCTGGTCTATAGTAGTACACTAGATGGGGAATAGGGGTCCTGGTCTACAGTAGTACACCACCCCTATGGGCCCTGGTCTACAGTAGTACACCACCCCTATGGGACCTGGTCTACAGTAGTACACCACCCCTATGGGCCCTGGTCTACAGTAGTACACCACCCCTATGGGCCCTGGTCTACAGTAGTACACTACCCCTATGGGCCCTGGTCTACAGTAGTACACTACCCCTATGGGTCCTGGTCTACAGTAGTACACCACCCCTATGGGTCCTGGTCTACAGTAGTATACCACCCCTATGGGCCCTGGTATATAGTAGTACACTACCCCTATGGGACCTGGTCTACAGTAGTACACCACCCCTATGGGTCCTGGTATACAGTAGTACACCACCCCTATGGGCCCTGGTCTATAGTAGTACACCACCCCTATGGGACCTGGTCTACAGTAGTACACTAGATGAGGAATAGGGGTCCTGGTCTATAGTAGTACACCACCCCTATGGGCCCTGGTCTATAGTAGTACACCACCCCTATGGGACCTGGTCTACAGTAGTACACTAGATGAGGAATAGGGGTCCTGGTCTATAGTAGTACACCACCCCTATGGGTCCTGGTCTATAGTAGTACACTAGATGGGGAATAGGGGTCCTGGTCTATAGTAGTACACTAGATGGGGAATAGGGGCCCTGGTCTATAGTAGTACACTAGATGAGGAATAGGGGCCCTGGTCTATAGTAGTACACTAGATGGGGAATAGGGGCTCTGGTCTATAGTAGTACACTAGATGAGGAATAGGGGTCCTGGTCTATAGTAGTACACTAGATGGGGAATAGGGGTCCTGGTCTATAGTAGTACACTAGATGGGGAATAGGGGTCCTGGTCTATAGTAGTACACTAGATGGGGAATAGGGGTCCTGGTCTATAGTAGTACACTAGATGGGGAATAGGGGTCCTGGTCTATAGTAGTACACTAGATGGGGAATAGGGGTCCTGGTCTATAGTAGTACACTAGATGGGGAATAGGGGTCCTGGTCTATAGTAGTACACTAGATGGGGAATAGGGGTCCTGGTCTATAGTAGTACACTAGATGAGGAATAGGGGCCCTGGTCTATAGTAGTACACTAGGTGGGGAATAGGGGCCCTGGTCTATAGTAGTACACTAGATGGGGAATAGGGGCCCTGGTCTATAGTAGTACACTAGATGGGGAATAGGGGCCCTGGTCTATAGTAGTACACTAGATGAGGAATAGGGGTCCTGGTCTATAGTAGTACACTAGATGGGGAATAGGGGCCCTGGTCTATAGTAGTACACTAGATGAGGAATAGGGGCCCTGGTCTATAGTAGTACACTAGATGGGGAATAGGGGCCCTGGTCTATAGTAGTACACTAGATGGGGAATAGGGGCCCTGGTCTATAGTAGTACACTAGATGGGGAATAGGGGCCCTGGTCTATAGTAGTACACTAGATGGGGAATAGGGGCCCTGGTCTATAGTAGTACACTAGATGGGGAATAGGGGCCCTGGTCTATAGTAGTACACTAGATGGGGAATAGGGGTCCTGGTCTATAGTAGTACACTAGATGAGGAATAGGGGTCCTGGTCTATAGTAGTACACTTGATGGGAATAGGGGTCCTGGTCTATAGTAGTACACTAGATGGGGAATAGGGGTCCTGGTCTATAGTAGTACACTAGATGGGGAATAGGGGTCCTGGTCTATAGTAGTACACTAGATGGGGAATAGGGGCCCTGGTCTATAGTAGTACACTAGATGAGGAATAGGGGTCCTGGTCTATAGTAGTACACTAGATGGGGAATAGGGGCCCTGGTCTATAGTAGTACACTAGATGAGGAATAGGGGCCCTGGTCTATAGTAGTACACTAGATGGGGAATAGGGGCCCTGGTCTATAGTAGTACACTAGATGGGGAATAGGGGCCCTGGTCTATAGTAGTACACTAGATGGGGAATAGGGGCCCTGGTCTATAGTAGTACACTAGATGGGGAATAGGGGCCCTGGTCTATAGTAGTACACTAGATGGGGAATAGGGGTCCTGGTCTATAGTAGTACACTAGATGAGGAATAGGGGTCCTGGTCTATAGTAGTACACTAGATGGGAATAGGGGTCCTGGTCTATAGTAGTACACTAGATGGGGAATAGGGGTCCTGGTCTATAGTAGTACACTAGATGGGGAATAGGGGTCCTGGTCTATAGTAGTACACTAGATGGGGAATAGGGGTCCTGGTCTATAGTAGTACACTAGATGAGGAATAGGGGCCCTGGTCTATAGTAGTACACTAGGTGGGGAATAGGGGCCCTGGTCTATAGTAGTACACTAGATGGGGAATAGGGGCCCTGGTCTATAGTAGTACACTAGATGGGGAATAGGGGCCCTGGTCTATAGTAGTACACTAGATGAGGAATAGGGGTCCTGGTCTATAGTAGTACACTAGATGGGGAATAGGGGCCCTGGTCTATAGTAGTACACTAGATGAGGAATAGGGGCCCTGGTCTATAGTAGTACACTAGATGGGGAATAGGGGCCCTGGTCTATAGTAGTACACTAGATGGGGAATAGGGGCCCTGGTCTATAGTAGTACACTAGATGGGGAATAGGGGCCCTGGTCTATAGTAGTACACTAGATGGGGAATAGGGGCCCTGGTCTATAGTAGTACACTAGATGGGGAATAGGGGCCCTGGTCTATAGTAGTACACTAGATGGGGAATAGGGGTCCTGGTCTATAGTAGTACACTAGATGAGGAATAGGGGTCCTGGTCTATAGTAGTACACTTGATGGGAATAGGGGTCCTGGTCTATAGTAGTACACTAGATGGGGAATAGGGGTCCTGGTCTATAGTAGTACACTAGATGGGGAATAGGGGTCCTGGTCTATAGTAGTACACTAGATGGGGAATAGGGGCCCTGGTCTATAGTAGTACACTAGATGAGGAATAGGGGTCCTGGTCTATAGTAGTACACTAGATGGGGCATAGGGGCCCTGGTCTATAGTAGTACACTAGATGAGGAATAGGGGCCCTGGTCTATAGTAGTACACTAGATGGGGAATAGGGGCCCTGGTCTATAGTAGTACACTAGATGGGGAATAGGGGCCCTGGTCTATAGTAGTACACTAGATGGGGAATAGGGGCCCTGGTCTATAGTAGTACACTAGATGGGGAATAGGGGCCCTGGTCTATAGTAGTACACTAGATGGGGAATAGGGGTCCTGGTCTATAGTAGTACACTAGATGAGGAATAGGGGTCCTGGTCTATAGTAGTACACTAGATGGGAATAGGGGTCCTGGTCTATAGTAGTACACTAGATGGGGAATAGGGGTCCTGGTCTATAGTAGTACACTAGATGGGGAATAGGGGTCCTGGTCTATAGTAGAACACTAGATGAGGAATAGGGGTCCTGGTCTATAGTAGTACACTAGATGGGGAATAGGGGTCCTGGTCTACAGTAGTACACTACCCCTATGGGTCCTGGTCTACAGTAGTACACCACCCCTATGGGACCTGGTCTACAGTAGTACACTACCCCTATGGGTCCTGGTCTACAGTAGTACAACACCCCTATGGGCCCTGGTCTACAGTAGTACACCACCCCTATGGGTCCTAGTCTACAGTAGTACACCACCCCTATGGGACCTGGTCTACAGTAGTACACTACCCCTATGGGTCCTGGTCTACAGTAGTACACCACCCCTATGGGACCTGGTCTACAGTAGTACACCACCCCTATGGGCCCTGGTCTATAGTAGTACACTAGATGGGGAATAGGGGTCCTGGTCTATAGTAGTACACTAGATGGGGAATAGGGGCCCTGGTCTATAGTAGTACACTAGATGAGGAATAGGGGTCCTGGTCTATAGTAGTACACTAGATGGGGAATAGGGGCCCTGGTCTATAGTAGTACACTAGATGGGGAATAGGGGCCCTGGTCTATAGTAGTACACTAGATGGGGAATAGGGGCCCTGGTCTATAGTAGTACACTAGATGGGGAATAGGGGCCCTGGTCTATAGTAGTACACTAGATGGGAATAGGGGTCCTGGTCTATAGTAGTACACTAGATGGGGAATAGGGGTCCTGGTCTATAGTAGTACACTAGATGGGGAATAGGGGTCCTGGTCTATAGTAGAACACTAGATGAGGAATAGGGGTCCTGGTCTATAGTAGTACACTAGATGGGGAATAGGGGTCCTGGTCTACAGTAGTACACTACCCCTATGGGTCCTGGTCTACAGTAGTACACCACCCCTATGGGACCTGGTCTACAGTAGTACACTACCCCTATGGGTCCTGGTCTACAGTAGTACAACACCCCTATGGGCCCTGGTCTACAGTAGTACACCACCCCTATGGGTCCTAGTCTACAGTAGTACACCACCCCTATGGGACCTGGTCTACAGTAGTACACTACCCCTATGGGTCCTGGTCTACAGTAGTACACCACCCCTATGGGACCTGGTCTACAGTAGTACACTACCCCTATGGGTCCTGGTCTACAGTAGTACACCACCCCTATGGGACCTGGTCTACAGTAGTACACCACCCCTATGGGCCCTGGTCTATAGTAGTACACTAGATGGGGAATAGGGGTCCTGGTCTATAGTAGTACACTAGATGGGGAATAGGGGGCCATCTGAACCTTACTGGATAGAGACTCAGCCCAGTGGTTAGGAGTTAGAACCATGGCTGTAGACAGGATGAGCTGTGATTGGTTAGAGGGAAGTAAGGGTTAGGAGCAGACAGACAGGATGAGCTGTAATTGGTTAGAGAGAAGTCAGGGTTAGGAGCAGACCGACAGACAGGATGAGCTGTGATTGGTTAGAGAGAAGTCAGGGTTAGGAGCAGACAGACAGACAGAAAGAGAAATAGAGACAGACAGGAAGAGAAACAGACAGACAGGTAGATAGACAGGAAGAGAAACAGACAGACAGGTAGAGAAACAGACAGACAGGAAGAGAAACAGACAGACAGACAGACAGGAAGAGAAACAGACAGACAGACAGGAAGAGAAACAGACAGATAGACAGGTAGACAGACAGGAAGAGAAACAGACAGACAGACAGGTAGAGAAACAGACAGACAGACAGGTAGAGAAACAGACAGGTAGACAGACAGAGAAACAGACAGGTAGACAGACAGAGAAACAGGTAGACAGACAGAGAAACAGACAGACAGACAGACAGAGAAACAGACAGACAGACAGGTAGAGAAACAGACAGACAGACAGGTAGAGAAACAGACAGGTAGACAGGTAGACAGACAGGTAGAGAAACAGACAGGTAGACATGTCTCCTAGTAACGAGGAGTTGTTGTTCGAAAGCCGGGAAGGCAGGCGACAAGTTGAGGAAAAAAACTGCCGCAATGGATTATGGGATTGTAGTTAATTACCACTTTTCTGAACTGAACTAGGTTTGAATATTTGCGAAAATGAGAAATACAACTCCCTTCAGCATCCCATACAGTTTCCTCATTTTTGTCGTGAATGATTTGATTTCACAAAAACCCGATCTAAATGGAATTCAAGTAATTGAACCGACGTAGGACAAAATTTGGATAATCACTCAGCACAGAACGCATCCTTCCTTCCTCACTCCTCTGACTCCTCCCCACCAGAGTCATCACTGATCTGACTCCTCCCTACCAGAGTCATCACTGATCTGTCTCCTCCCTACCTGAGAATACTCACTGATCTGACTCCTCCCTACCAGAGAAGACTCACTGCTCTGACTCCTCCCCACCAGAGAGTCATCACTGCTCTGACTCCTCCCCACCAGAGAGTCATCGCTGCTCTGACTCCTCCCCACCAGAGTCATCGCTGCTCTGACTCCTCCCCACCAGAGTCATCGCTGATCTGACTCCTCCCTACCAGAGTCATCGCTGATCTGTCTCCTCCCTACCTGAGAATACTCACTGATCTGACTCCTCCCTACCAGAGAAGACTCACTGCTCTGACTCCTCCCCACCAGAGAGTCATCACTGCTCTGACTCCTCCCTACCAGAGTCATCGCTGATCTGTCTCCTCCCTACCTGAGAATACTCACTGATCTGACTCCTCCCTACCAGAGAAGACTCACTGCTCTGACTCCTCCCCACCAGAGAGTCATCACTGCTCTGACTCCTCCCCACCAGAGTCATCACTGCTCTGACTCCTCCCCACCAGAGAGTCATCGCTGCTCTGACTCCTCCCCACCAGAGTCATCGCTGATCTGACTCCTCCCTACCAGAGTCATCACTGATCTGTCTCCTCCCTACCTGAGAATACTCACTGCTCTGACTCCTCCCCACCAGAGAGTCATCACTGCTCTGACTCCTCCCCACCAGAGAGTCATCGCTGCTCTGACTCCTCCCCACCAGAGAGTCATCGCTGCTCTGACTCCTCCCCACCAGAGAGTCATCGCTGCTCTGACTCCTCCCCACCAGAGTCATCGCTGCTCTGACTCCTCCCCACCAGAGTCATCGCTGCTCTGACTCCTCCCCACCAGAGTCATCGCTGATCTGTCTCCTCCCCACCTGAGAAGACTCACTGATCTGACTCCTCCCCACCTGAGAAGACTCACTGATCTGACTCCTCCCCACCAGAGAAGACTCACTGGTCTGACTCCTCCCTACCAGAGAAGACTCACTGGTCTGACTCCTCCCTACCAGAGAGTCATCGCTGATCTGACTCCTCCCTACCAGAGAGTCATCACTCCTCTGACTCCTCCCTACCAGAGTCATCACTCCTCTGACTCCTCCCTACCAGAGAGTCATCACTCCTCTGACTCCTCTCTACCAGAGAGTCATCACCCCTCTAACTCCTACCTAGCAGTCATCACTGATCTGACTCCTCCCTACCAGAGAGGACTCACATCTTTACAAAAAGCAGATTTTGTGGCATGTGAGGGTCAATCCAAGTCTAACCAGATTGGTCAGATCATTCCTTACTAGGAAGGAAAGGAAGGAAGGAAGGATGCATGTCTACAGCTCAGAAACACAAGCAAAAGGTTCTATTTGTGAAGCAAACGTTCATATTGACATTAATATTGTCCATGAGACTGAATATTCAACCCCAGATCCCGCCAGGAGAATAGAGAATAGTTTGAGCGTCCATGTTAGCATTAGCATCATCACTGAGACACAGAGAGAGGAGGGACATCTTACTTACACAACAGGTGACAGGCGTGTGGCCTCAGGCAGGGCAGCGCATGGAGTAGCCTAGCATCGGCTAGCGTAGCCATGTAGCTTAGTCGTAGCATCGGCTAGCTATAGCGTAGCTTAGCCATGTAGCTTAGTGGTAGCGTCGGCTAGCTATAGCGTGCGTAGCTTAGCCATGTAGCCTAGTCGTAGCGTCGGCTAGCTATAGCGTGCGTAGCTTAGCCATGTAGCCTAGTCATAGCATCGCCTAGCTATTGCGTAGCTTAGCCATGTAGCCTAGTCGTAGTATCGGCTACCTATAGCGTAGCCATGTAGCATCGACTAGATGTAGCATACTGTAAAACTTCAATTTAAAAAAAATGCAATATGCAGAAATTGATACGTAATTTTTTGGTTGCTAAAATTCGAAGAGTTCGCCTAATTTCAGTTTATGTGACAAAACAAGCAGTGTAGAGAATCATGGTCTAAACCGCTGTGAAATAGTTTTTCAATAAAATATTTTATTTTCAGCTGGTGTATAAAACCAAGACACATAGAAATAGCACACATAGCAAATATCTACCCCACTCCACTAGCCTAGTGGTTAGAGCGTTGGACTAGTAACCGAAAGGTTGCAAGATCGAATCCCCGAGCTGACAAGGTACAAATCTGTCGTTCTGCCCCTGAACAAGGCAGTTAACCTACTGTTCCTAGGCCGTCATTGAAAATAAGAATTTGTTCTTCACTGACTTGCCTAGTTAAATAAAGGTTTAAAAAAATAACTCACATTGATGTGAATTTGGTCGGTTTGCCCAAAAAGTTCAATATTGCAGATTTAATTTTGCTTAACTCACTGTGATGATGAGAAACAGGCGTCGATTTTGCTAATTTGCATAGTCACTTCCTGTATTCATTTGAATACGTTTCTTCACTAATGTGTTATCATTTACACACTGCTTCACGTTGTTGTCTTAGTGTGCCTCTATTCTCGCGAAAAATAAACTTTCCTTGACAGAATAATTATTCTCCCCTTTGACTGTGCAGTTCTTACATTCACCACTAGAGGGCGATCGGTCGACTTCTATAAGGGTCTGGTACTCCCAAAGTTGTTGACTGTTTTTGTGCTTCAAGTTAGCAAGTAGCTAGCAGTTTCTTAATGGTGATAACTGATGATTGCCGTCATTTTTTTCAAATCACCATTGAATTATTAAATGTAACAAATTAAACAAACCTCGTAAACAATTCATTTAGATCCATTTATTTGCTGAAATGTGTGCCGTCACCCGGCTATTAAAAGGGACACGCGACTATTTGAGACTTTGTTTAATTTAAGTTTTAGCAGACTGGCTATAGCTAACTGTAGCATAGACTAGCTATAGCTAGCTGTAGCATCAACAAGCTGTAGCATAGACTAGCTATAGCTAGCTGTAGCATCAACAAGCTGTAGCATAGACTAGCTATAGCTAACTGTAGCATAGACTAGCTGTAGCATCAACAAGCTGTAGCATAGACTAGCTATAGCTAGCTGTAGTAGCATCAACAAGCTGTAGCATCAACTAGCTGTAGGATAGACTAGCTATAGCTAGCTGTAGCATCAACAAGCTGTAGCATAGACTAGCTATAGCTAGCTGTAGCATCAACAAGCTGTAGCATAGACTAGCTATAGCTAGCTGTAGCATCAACAAGCTGTAGCATCAACTAGCTGTAGGATAGACTAGCTATTGCTAGCCCGTAGCATCAACTAGCTGTAGGATAGACTAGCTATAGCTAACAATACCTTAGCGAGGTAGCATGGCTAAAGATGGCGCTAGTCCTGGCAGGCTTGTGTGTGTCAGCAGCAGCAGCAGTAGCATAACAAACAGCACAGGCTGAGAGACATGTAAAGCATCATGGTTAGGAGAGGGGTCAGGAGTGAGCAGGTGAAAGATGAGCAGGTGGCAGCGAACGACAGGAAGGGGCGGAGTTATCTGGAGGTTTAGTAGACAGGAAGAAGGAGCCCTATTCTGCAAACATCCCAACGAGCCAATCAGATAGTTTGAACTGTGTGGGTGTGTGTGAGCTTTATGAATCTAAAATCTCTCTGAAACCCACAGGTAGCCTTCCTTCACCCCTATCCTTGTCCCAAACCTCAACCCTTACCATAGCCCTCACAATCACAATCATATTTCACCGTCTACATTGAAAACAGTTCTGTGTGTGTGTCTGAGTGTGTGTGTGTGTGTGTGTGTTTCATCCACTGTACTCTCTGCATGATGCAGAGGAGCCCACAACTAAAACCCCATTGAAGCACTACAGTGTAGGAACCTAGTGCCCTTGTGCTGTTGGGGGCTATAGGAGGGATACAGGTCCGACAGAGCAAGTAGTGTGTGCAGCCGACAGACAGGACAGGCGGACAGAGAGAGACAGACGAAGCGAGAGACAAGGACCACAGTGAGTTGGCTTTCTTTACCAAATTCAATTCAAAAACACCTTTAATAAAAAGCTTCAGTACCAAAAAACACAACTTATATATTTTTTTTAGAAAAACACACATCCACACATGATCAATGTAAAAAATAAAAAGTCCACAGCAGTCTGAGCAAGCCAGGCAAAACCATGACAACCGCATCCGTGACAACCGTAACCGTGACGACCGTAACAAAATCAAGTGTAAAACCAGGAGGCAGCAGCGGCAGGGAGAGGAATGGGACTCTAAGAGCCTGGGAGTGAGGTCACATATGTAAGAGCCCTCTCTCTCTCTCTCTCTGTGTGGTCAGTACGCAGGAAGTGATGTCACAGCTGTAAGAGCCCTCTCTCTCTCTCTGTGTGGTCAGTATGCAGGAAGTGATGTCACAGCTGTAAGAGCCCTCTCTCTCTGTGTGGTCAGTACGCAGGAAGTGAGGTTAGTGAGGTGAAACAATCAGAATGATGCAGATTTTACAGTTTTGAGATGACAGGATTCCTTACAACATCTCTATGTCAACAGAGATGACGTGATTCCCCACAACATCTCTATGTCAACAGAGATGACGTGATTCCCCACAACATCTCTATGTCAACAGAGATGACGTGATTCCCTACAGCATTTCTATCTCAACGTTTATTAATAGAGACGTGATTCCCTACAACATCTCTATCTCAACGTTTATTAATAGAGATGTGATTCCCTACAACATCTCTATCTCAACAGAGATGATGTGATTCCCTACAACATCTCTATCTCAACGTTTAGCAACATTGTGCCCTCATGAAAATATCACAGAGGGTGTGGTTAGTAACCAGGGGGTGTGGTCAGTAACCTTGATCGAAGGAGTCGTCGGAGGAGCTAAGCCCCGCCTCCTGCAGCAGGAGGGATAAGTGCTTCTGTTTCCTCTCCCGAGCCGCCTGATTGGACGAGGAGGGGGACGGTCTCTTCCTGGGCGGGGTTGTGTGGGGTCGCAACCCTGAGAAGGGGTGACAGCCCCCCCGGGGGACATCCTCTTCAGAGTCAGAGTCTGGTGCAGAGAACACAGGGTCAGGACACAACACATTAACATGTTAGTCATTTAACAGACGTTCTTATCCAGAGAGACTCAGTTACATTAACATGTTAGTCATTTAACAGACGTTCTTATCCAGAGAGACTCAGTTACATTAACATGTTAGTCATTTAACAGACGTTCTTATCCAGAGACTCAGTTACATTAACATGTTAGTCATTTAACATGTTAGTCATTTAACAGACGTTCTTATCCAGAGAGACTCAGTTACATTAACATGTTAGTCATTTAACAGACGTTCTTATCCAGAGACTCAGTTACATTAACATGTTAGTCATTTAACAGACGTTCTTATACAGAGACTCAGTTACATTAACATGTTAGTCATTTAACAGACGTTCTTATCCAGAGAGACTCAGTTACATTAACATGTTAGTCATTTAACAGACGTTCTTATCCAGAGACTCAGTTACATTAACATGTTAGTCATTTAACAGACGTTCTTATCCAGAGAGACTCAGTTACATTAACATGTTAGTCATTTAACAGACGTTCTTATCCAGAGACTCAGTTACATTAACATGTTAGTCATTTAACAGACGTTCTTATCCAGAGACTCAGTTACATTAACATGTTAGTCATTTAACATGTTAGTCATTTAACAGACGTTCTTATCCAGAGAGACTCAGTTACATTAACATGTTAGTCATTTAACAGACGTTCTTATCCAGAGACTCAGTTACATTAACATGTTAGTCATTTAACAGACGTTCTTATCCAGAGAGACTCAGTTACATTAACATGTTAGTCATTTAACAGACGTTCTTATCCAGAGACTCAGTTACATTAACATGTTAGTCATTTAACAGACGTTCTTATCCAGAGAGACTCAGTTACATTAACATGTTAGTCATTTAACAGACGTTCTTATCCAGAGACTCAGTTACATTAACATGTTAGTCATTTAACATGTTAGTCATTTAACAGACGTTCTTATCCAGACTCAGTTACATTAACATGTTAGTCATTTAACAGACGTTCTTATCCAGAGAGACTCAGTTACATTAACATGTTAGTCATTTAACATGTTAGTCATTTAACAGACGTTCTTATCCAGAGAGACTCAGTTACATTAACATGTTAGTCATTTAACAGACGTTCTTATCCAGAGACTTAGTTACATTAACATGTTAGTCATTTAACAGACGTTCTTATCCAGAGACTCAGTTACATTAACATGTTAGTCATTTAACAGACGTTCTTATCCAGAGACTCAGTTACATTAACATGTTAGTCATTTAACAGACGTTCTTATCCAGAGAGACTCAGTTACATTAACATGTTAGTCATTTAACAGACGTTCTTATCCAGAGAGACTCAGTTACATTAACATGTTAGTCATTTAACAGACGTTCTTATCCAGAGACTCAGTTACATTAACATGTTAGTCATTTAACAGACGTTCTTATCCAGAGACTCAGTTACATTAACATGTTAGTCATTTAACAGACGTTCTTATCCAGAGAGACTCAGTTACATTAACATGTTAGTCATTTAACAGACGTTCTTATCCAGAGACTCAGTTACATTAACATGTTAGTCATTTAACATGTTAGTCATTTAACAGACGTTCTTATCCAGAGACTCAGTTACATTAACATGTTAGTCATTTAACATGTTAGTCATTTAACAGACGTTCTTATCCAGAGACTCAGTTACATTAACATGTTAGTCATTTAACATGTTAGTCATTTAACAGACGTTCTTATCCAGAGACTCAGTTACATTAACATGTTAGTCATTTAACAGACGTTCTTATCCAGAGACTCAGTTACATTAACATGTTAGTCATTTAACAGACGTTCTTATCCAGAGACTCAGTTACATTAACATGTTAGTCATTTAACAGACGTTCTTATCCAGAGACTCAGTTACATTAACATGTTAGTCATTTAACAGACGTTCTTATCCAGAGACTCAGTTACATTAACATGTTAGTCATTTAACAGACGTTCTTATCCAGAGACTCAGTTACATTAACATGTTAGTCATTTAACATGTTAGTCATTTAACAGACGTTCTTATCCAGACTCAGTTACATTAACATGTTAGTCATTTAACAGACGTTCTTATCCAGACTCAGTTACATTAACATGTTAGTCATTTAACATGTTAGTCATTTAACAGACGTTCTTATCCAGAGAGACTCAGTTACATTAACATGTTAGTCATTTAACAGACGTTCTTATAGGTGATGGCTAGGTGGGACAACCACATATCACAGTCATAGTACAATAAGAACCCTTTTCCTTAATGAAGTATAATATTGGCACGGACTCTACTGTCCTACACGACACGACCAACAGGATGTGGACACCTGCTGGTCCAACATCTCATTCAAAAATCATAGGCTTTAATATGGAGTTGGCCCCCCTTTGCTGCTATAACAGCCTCCACTCTTCTGGGAAGGCTTTAATATGGAGTTTGACCCCCCTTTGCTGCTATAACAGCCTCCACTCTTCTGGGAAGGCTTTCCACTAGATGTTGGAACATTGCTACGGAACATTGCACATTGCTACGGAACATTGCTACGGAACATTGGAACATTGCTACGGAACATTGGAACATTGCTATGGAACATTGGAACATTGCTACGGAACATTGCTACGGAACATTGGAACATTGCTACGGGGACGGGCGATTAGGCTTGGCTCGAGTCATTTTTTCAATTCATCACAAAGGTGTTCAATGGGGTTGAGGTCAGGGCTCTGTGCAGGACAGTCAAGTTCTTCCACACCGATCGACAAACTATTTCTGTATGGACCTCACTTTGTGAGCGGGGGAATTGTCATGCTGAAACATGGAAGAGCCTTCCCCAAACTGTTGCCACAAAGTTGGAAGCACAGAATCGTCTAGAATGTCCTTGTATAACGTAGTGTTAAGATTTCCCTTCACTGGAACTAAGGGGCCCGAACCATGAAAAACAGCCCATTATTCCTCCTCCACCAAACTTTACAGCTGGCACTATGCATTGGGGCAGGTAGTGTTCTCCTGGCACCTGCCAAACCCAGATTCGTCCATCGGACTGCCAGATGTTGAAGCGTGAGTCATCACTCCAGAGAACTTGTTTCCACTGCTCCAGAGTCCAATGGCAGCGAGCTTTACACCACTCGAGCCCACGCTTGGTTTACACCACTCGAGCCCACGCTTGGTTTACACCACTCCAGCCCACGCTTGGTTTACACCACTCCAGCCCACGCTTGGTTTACACCACTCCAGCCCACGCTTGGTTTACACCACTCCAGCCCACGCTTGGTTTACACCACTCCAGCCCACGCTTGGTTTACACCACTCCAGCCCACGCTTGGTTTACACCACTCCAGCCCACGCTTGGTTTACACCACTCCAGCCCACGCTTGGTTTACACCACTCCAGCCCACGCTTGGTTTACACCACTCCAGCCCACGCTTGGTTTACACCACTCCAGCCCACGCTTGGTTTACACCACTCCAGCCCACGCTTGGTTTACACCACTCCAGCCCACGCTTGGTTTACACCACTCCAGCCCACGCTTGGTTTACACCACTCCAGCCCACGCTTGGTTTACACCACTCCAGCCCACGCTTGGTTTACACCACTCCAGCCCACGCTTGGTTTACACCACTCCAGCCCACGCTTGGTTTACACCACTCCAGCCCACGCTTGGTTTACACCACTCCAGCCCACGCTTGGTTTACACCACTCCAGCCCACGCTTGGTTTACACCACTCCAGCCCACGCTTGGTTTACACCACTCCAGCCCACGCTTGGTTTACACCACTCCAGCCCACGCTTGGTTTACACCACTCCAGCCCACGCTTGGTTTACACCACTCCAGCCCACGCTTGGTTTACACCACTCCAGCCCACGCTTGGTTTACACCACTCCAGCCCACGCTTGGTTTACACCACTCCAGCCCACGCTTGGTTTACACCACTCCAGCCCACGCTTGGTTTACACCACTCCAGGCCACGCTTGGTTTACACCACTCCAGGCCACGCTTGGTTTACACCACTCCAGGCCACGCTTGGTTTACACCACTCCAGGCCACGCTTGGTATACACCACTCCAGCCCACGCTTGGTATACACCACTCCAGCCCACGCTTGGTATACACCACTCCAGGCCACGCTTGGTATACACCACTCCAGGCCACGCTTGGTTTACACCACTCCAGGCCACGCTTGGTTTACACCACTCCAGGCCACGCTTGGTTTACACCACTCCAGGCCACGCTTGGTTTACACCACTCCAGGCCACGCTTGGTTTACACCACTCCAGGCCACGCTTGGTTTACATCACTCCAGGCCACGCTTGGTTTACATCACTCCAGGCCACGCTTGGTTTACACCACTCCAGGCCACGCTTGGTTTACACCACTCCAGGCCACGCTTGGTTTACACCACTCCAGGCCACGCTTGGTTTACACCACTCCAGGCCACGCTTGGTTTACACCACTCCAGGCCACGCTTGGTTTACACCACTCCAGGCCACGCTTGGTTTACACCACTCCAGCCCACGCTTGGTTTACACCACTCCAGCCCACGCTTGGTTGACACCACTCCAGCCCACGCTTGGTATACACCACTCCAGGCCACGCTTGGTATACACCACTCCAGGCCACGCTTGGTATACACCACTCCAGGCCACGCTTGGTTTACACCACTCCAGCCCACGCTTGGTAGACACCACTCCAGCCCACGCTTGGTATACACCACTCCAGCCCACGCTTGGTTTACACCACTCCAGGCCACGCTTGGTTTACACCACTCCAGCCCACGCTTGGTTGACACCACTCCAGCCCACGCTTGGTTGACACCACTCCAGCCCACGCTTGGTTGACACCACTCCAGCCCACGCTTGGTTGACACCACTCCAGCCCACGCTTGGTTGACACCACTCCAGCCCACGCTTGGTTGACACCACTCCAGCCCACGCTTGGTTGACACCACTCCAGCCCACGCTTGGTTGACACCACTCCAGTCAACGCTTGGTTTACACCACTCCAGCCAACGCTTGGTTTACACCACTCCAGCCAACGCTTGGCATTGCGCATGGTGATCCTAGGCTTGTGTGCAGCTGCTCAGCCATGGAAACCCATTTCATGAAGCTTACAATAACACACACACACCACAATAACACACACCCCACAATAACATACATATCCTCAGTCTGGGTTAGGACACACCGACACACACACAGTACTAACACACCACAATAACACACACACCGACACACACAGTACTAACACACCACAATAACACACACACACACCACAATAACACACACACCGACACACACAGTACTAACACACACACACACAACGACACACACACAGTACTAACAAAGTGTAACTCACTGTAGTCGTAGCTGGAGCGTTGAGAGGAGTGAGGAAGAGGAGGAGAAACCGTCTTCCTCTGACCTCTAACCTTCTGTTTCTCTCCAGACGAGGGGGTCACCCCTCCATCCCTCCCGCCGGGGTCAGAGGGCGTCCGGCGGCTGGTACTGAGTACGGACAGGGAGAGAGCTCTGTCCAGGTCACAGGCTAGCTGCTCCTGGTCACACAGACCGACACGACGAGCCTTAAAGACCTGGTGGAGAACACACACACACCATTACACACACACACACACCATTACAACACACACACACACCATTACAACACACACACACACCATTACAACACACACACACACCATTACAACACACACACACCATTACAACACACACACACACACACACACCATTACAACACACACACACACACACACCATTACAAAAACACACACCAAGACTTAAAGACCTGGTGGAGAGAACACACACACACAAACCATTACAAACACACACCCATGACGAGCCTTAAAGACCTGGTGGAGTTAACACACACACACCATTACAATACACACACACCGTTAGACACACACACCCCCTGTTACACACACACAGTACCTCCAGAGAGTGACTAGTGGATGGCTCCTGATCCTGCCAACTCCTCTTCTCTCCTCCTCTTCCTCCCTCCATCTCATCATCCTCTCCTCTGGAACAGTGGAACCTCTTCCTCCCTCCATCCCCCACCTCAGAGTACCGCACTGTCCTGCCCGGCCTGAAACACACACACACACACACACGTTAGGAAAACACCGTTAACACTCATTTACAAGTCCAGTCCTCCTCATGAAGAACGCTCAGTGAATGAAACAGTATCAGCCTGTCCTCATCCAGTCCTCCTCATGAAGAACGCTCAGTGAATGAAACAGTATCAGCCTGTCCTCATCCAGTCCTCCTCATGAAGAACGCTCAGTGAATGAAACAGTATCAGCCTGTCCTCATTCAGTCTCAACGACAGCTATAAACACACAGAGAAACACAGTATCAGCCTGTCCTCATTCAGTCTCAATGACAGCTATAAACACACAGAGAAACACAGTATCAGCCTGTCCTCATTCAGTCTCAATGACAGCTATAAACACACAGAGAAACACAGTATCAGCCTGTCCTCATTCAGTCTCAATGACAGCTATAAACACACAGAGAAATACAGTATCAGCCTGTCCTCATTCAGTCTCAATGACAGCTATAAACACAGTATCAGCCTGTCCTCATTCAGTCTCAATGACAGCTATAAACACACAGAGAAATACAGTATCAGCCTGTCCTCATTCAGTCTCAATGACAGCTATAAACACAGTATCAGCCTGTCCTCATTCAGTCTCAATGACAGCTATAAACACACAGAGAAATACAGTATCAGCCTGTCCTCATTCAGTCTCAATGACAGCTATAAACACACAGAGAAATACAGTATCAGCCTGTCCTCATTCAGTCTCAATGACAGCTATAAACACACAGAGAAACACAGTATCAGCCTGTCCTCATTCAGTCTCAATGACAGCTATAAACACACAGAGAAACACAGTATCAGCCTGTCCTCATTCAGTCTCAATGACAGCTATAAACACACAGAGAAACACAGTATCAGCCTGTCCTCATTCAGTCTCAATGACAGCTATAAACACACAGAGAAACACAGTATCAGCCTGTCCTCATTCAGTCTCAATGACAGCTATAAACACACAGAGAAACACAGTATCAGCCTGTCCTCATTCAGTCTCAATGACAGCTATAAACACACAGAGAAACACAGTATCAGCCTGTCCTCATTCAGTCTCAATGACAGCTATAAACACACAGAGAAATACAGTATCAGCCTGTCCTCATTCAGTCTCAATGACAGCTATAAACACAGTATCAGCCTGTCCTCATTCAGTCTCAATGACAGCTATAAACACACAGAGAAATACAGTATCAGCCTGTCCTCATTCAGTCTCAATGACAGCTATAAACACAGTATCAGCCTGTCCTCATTCAGTCTCAATGACAGCTATAAACACACAGAGAAATACAGTATCAGCCTGTCCTCATTCAGTCTCAATGACAGCTATAAACACACAGAGAAATACAGTATCAGCCTGTCCTCATTCAGTCTCAATGACAGCTATAAACACACAGAGAAACACAGTATCAGCCTGTCCTCATTCAGTCTCAATGACAGCTATAAACACACAGAGAAACACAGTATCAGCCTGTCCTCATTCAGTCTCAATGACAGCTATAAACACACAGAGAAACACAGTATCAGCCTGTCCTCATTCAGTCTCAATGACAGCTATAAACACACAGAGAAACACAGTATCAGCCTGTCCTCATTCAGTCTCAATGACAGCTATAAACACAGTATCAGCCTGTCCTCATTCAGTCTCAATGACAGCTATAAACACACAGAGAAACACAGTATCAGCATGTCCTCATTCAGTCTCAATGACAGCTATAAACACACAGAGAAACACAGTATCAGCCTGTCCTCATTCAGTCTCAATGACAGCTATAAACACACAGAGAAATACAGTCTCATTTTACATAAGTATTCACACCCGAGTCAATAGTTGTTAGAATCACCTTTGGAATTTACAGCGGAGAGTCTTTCTGGGTAATAATAATAATAATAGTAATAGTAATAATAATAATATAATAATAAATTAATAGTAATAGTAATAGTAATAATATAATAATAATAATAGTAATAATAATAATAATATAGTAATAAATTAATAATAATAGTAATAGTAATAATAATAATATAATAATAATAATAGTAATAATAATAATAATATAGTAATAAATTAATAATAATAGTAATAGTAATAGTAATAATATAATAATAATAATAGTAATAATAATAATAATATAGTAATAAATTAATAATAATAGTAATAGTAATAATATAATATAATAATAATAGTAATAATAATATAATTATAATAATATAATAATAATAATATAATAATATAATAATATAGTAATAATAGTAATAGTAATAATATTATAATAATAATATAATATAGTAATATAATAATAATAATAATAATATAATAATAGTAATAATAATAGTAATAGTAATAATATAATATAGTAGTAATAATAATAATATAATATAGTAATAATAGTAATAGTAATAATATAATATAGTAATAGTAATATAATAATAATATAATATAGTAATAGTAATATAATAATAATAGTAATAATATAATATAGTAATAATAGTAATAGTAATAATAATAATATAATATAGTAATAGTAATATAATAATAATATAATATAGTAATAGTAATATAATAATAATATAATATAGTAATAGTAATATAATAATAATAGTAATAGTAATAATAATAATATAATATAGTAATAATAGTAATAGTAATAATATAATATAGTAATAATAGTAATAGTAATAATATAATATAGTAATAGTAATATAATAATAATATAATATAGTAATAGTAATATAATAATAATAGTAATCTAATATAATAGTAATAGTAAATAATAATAATAGTAATAATAATAGTAAATAATAATAATAGTAATCTAATAATATAATAATAATAGTAAGAATAATAATAATATAAGAATAATAGTAAGAATAATAATAAAATAATAATAGTAATCTAATATAATAGTAATAAGTAATATAATAATAGTAATAATAATAATAATATAATAATAATAGTAATCTAATATAATAGTAATAAGTCATATAATAATAATAATAATAATCTAATAATATAAGAATAATAGTAAGAATAATAATAATAATAATAGTAATCTAATAATATAAGAATAATAGTAAGAATAATAATAATAATAATAGTAAGAATAATAATAATGTAATAATAATAGTAATCTAATATAATAGTAATAAGTAATATAATAATAGTAAGAATAATAATAATAATAATAGTAATCTAATAATATAAGAATAATAGTAAGAATAATAATAATAATAATAGTAAGAATAATAATAATGTAATAATAATAGTAATCTAATATAATAGTAATAAGTAATATAATAATAAGAATAGTAAGAATAATAATAATATAATAATAATAGTAAGAATAATAATAATAATAATAGTAATAATATAATAATAATAGTAAGAATAATAATAATAATAATAGTAATAATATAATAATAATAGTAAGAATAATAATAATAATAATAGTAATCTAATAATATAATAATAATAGTAAGAATAATAATAATATAAGAATAATAGTAAGAATAATAATAATAATAATAATAGTAAGAATAATAATAATAGTAATCTAATAATATAAGAATAATAGTAAGAATAATAATAATATAAGAATAATAGTAAGAATAATAATAATATAATAATAATAGTAATATAATATAATAGTAATAAGTAATATAATAAGTAATAATAATAATAATAGTAATCTAATAATATAAGAATAATAGTAAGAATAATAATAATAATAATAATAGTAAGAATAATAATAATATAATAATAATAGTAATATAATAGTAATAAGTAATATAATAATAGAAAGAATAATAATAATAGTAATTTTCATTTTTACCCATGATTCTTTTCTAAATCCTTCAAGCTCTGTCCAGTTGGTTGTTGATCATTGCTAGACAACCATTTTCAGGTCTTGCTGTAGATTTTCAAGGAGATGTAACTGACTGTAACTCGTCCACTGAGGAACATTCCCTGTCTTCTTGGTAAGCAACTCCAGCGTAGATTTGGTCTTGTGTTTTAGGTCATTGCCCTACATTGTTTTGCAGCAGTACTTTAGTTCCTTGTTGCAAACAGGATATTTTAGAATATTTTTATTCTGTAGAGGCTTCCTGTACTCGGTCATTTGGGTTAGTATTGTGGAGTAACTACAATGTTGATCCATCCTCAGTTTTCTCATATCACAGCCATTAAACTCTGGAACTGTTTTTAAAGTCACCATTGGCCTCATGGTGAAATCCCTGAGCAGTTTCCTTCCTCTCCGGCAACTGAGTTAGGAAGGACGCCTGTATCTCTGTAGTGACTGGGTGTATTGGTACACCATCTAAAGTGTAATTAATAACTTCACCATGATCAAAGGTTTGATTCTGTGTTTGAAATTCACTGCTCAACCGGAGGGACCTTAAAGATAATTGTATGTGTGTGGGGTACAGAGATAAAGTAGTTTTTCAAAAAAATATTATGAAACACTATTATTGCTCACAGAGTGAGCAGCCCATGCAACATATTAAGTCTGTATTTAGTCCATAACAAGAGGGTTGAAACACTTATTGACTCAAGACATTTCAGCTAGTGGTTAGAGACAGGTAGCCTACTCTAGCCTTGGGGCGGCAGGGTAGCCTAGTGGTTAGAGATAGGTAGCCTAGTAGTTAGAGACAGGTAGCCTAGTCTAGCCTTGGGGCGGCAGGGTAGCCTAGTGGTTAAAGACATGTAGCCTAGTGGTTAGAGACAGGTAGCCTAGTCTAGCCTTGGGGCAGCAGGGTAGCCTAGTGGTTAGAGACAGGTAGCCTAGTCTACCCTTGGGGCGGCAGGGTAGCCTAGTGGTTAGAGACAGGTAGTCTAGTCTAGCCTTGGGGCGGCAGGGTAGCCTAGTCGTTAGAGACAGGTAGCCTAGTCTAGCCTTGGGGCGGCAGGGTAGCCTAGTGGTTAGAGACAGGTAGCCTAGTCTAGCCTTGGGGTGGCAGGGTAGCCTAGTGGTTAGAGACAGGTAGCCTAGTGGTTAGAGACAGGTAGCCTAGTCTAGCCTTGGGGCTGCAGGGTAGCCTAGTGGTTGGACTAGTAACCGGAAGGTTGCAAATCCCCGAGCTGACGAAGTACAAATCTGTCGTTCTGCCTCCTGAACAAGGCCGTCATTGAAAATAAGAATTTGTTCTTAACCGACTTGTCTAGTTAAATAAAGATTAAATTTAATTAAATTTGTCAACATTTCTAAAAACATAATTTCCACTTTGACATGAAAAGGGTGTAGACCAGTGACACAACATTTCAACTTTAATCAATGTTAAATTCAGGTTGTGACACAACATTTCAACTTTAATCGATGTTAAATTCAGGTTGTGACACAACAAAAGCCAACGGTTTGTGAAAACATTCTGGAGGCTCATAACAGCAGTCGTTCCACTTACTTCCCTGTCCGGGACTCCATCTTGCCAGGGGGCGTCGCTACACGTTTCCTCTTCCTAGGTCGACCCCGCCCACGTCGGGTTAGACTCCGCCTCTCCTCCTCCTGCTGCTGAACCTCTCTGAACAGGAAGAGAACAGTGATTAGAGAGGACCTGCCAGTCTGTCTCTCTGTGTGTGTTACTCACTGGGTGTCAGAGCATCTCTGCAGCTTGTCTAGTTGTGTAGTGTAGTGTAGTGTAGTGTAGTGTAGTGTAGGTCTGTCTGTCTGTCTGTCTGTCTGTCTGTCTGTCTGTGTCTGTCTGTGTCTGTCTGTGTCTGTCTGTGTGTGTCTGTGTCTGTCTGTGTCTGTCTGTGTGACTCACTGGGTATCAGAGCGTCTCTGCAGCTTGTCTAGTTGTGTAGTGTAGTGTAGTGTAGTTAGTGTCTGTCTGTCTGTGCGACTCACTGGGTGTCAGAGCGTCTCTGCAACTTGTCTAGTTGTGTAGTGTAGTGTTGTGTAGTTAGTGTCTGTCTGTCTGTCTGTCTGTCTGTCTGTCTGTCTGTCTGTCTGTGTCTGTCTGTGTCTGTCTGTGTCTGTCTGTGTCTGTCTGTGTCTGTCTGTGTCTGTCTGTGTCTGTCTGTGTCTGTCTGTGTGACTCACTGGGTGTCAGAGCGTCTCTGCAACTTGTCTAGTTGTGTAGTGTAGTGTTGTGTAGTTAGTGTCTGTCTGTCTGTCTGTGTGACTCACTGGGTATCAGAGCGTCTCTGCAGCTTGTCTAGTGTAGTGTAGTTAGTGTCTGTCTGTCTGTCTGTGTGACTCACTGGGTGTCAGAGCGTCTCTGCAGCTTGTCTAGTTGTGTAGTGTAGTTAGTGTCTGTCTGTATGTCTGTCTGTCTGTCTGTGTGACTCACTGGGTGTCAGAGCGTCTCTGCAGCTTGTCTAGTTGTGTAGTGTAGTGTAGTGTAGTTAGTGTCTGTCTGTCTGTCTGTGTGACTCACTGGGTGTCAGAGCGTCTCTGCAGCTTGTCTAGTTGTGTAGTGTAGTGTAGTGTAGTTAGTGTCTGTCTGTCTGTCTGTGTGACTCACTGGGTGTCAGAGCGTCTCTGCAGCTTGTCTAGTTGTGTAGTGTAGTGTAGTGTAGTTAGTGTCTGTCTGTCTGTCTGTCTGTGTGACTCACTGGGTGTCAGAGCGTCTCTGCAACTTGTCTAGTTGTGTAGTGTAGTGTTGTGTAGTTAGTGTCTGTCTGTCTGTCTGTCTGTCTGTCTGTCTGTCTGTCTGTCTGTCTGTCTGTCTGTCTGTCTGTGTCTGTCTGTGTCTGTCTGTGTCTGTCTGTGTCTGTCTGTCTGTGTGACTCACTGGGTATCAGAGCGTCTCTGCAGCTTGTCTAGTTGTGTAGTGTAGTGTAGTGTAGTTAGTGTCTGTCTGTCTGTGTGACTCACTGGGTGTCAGAGCGTCTCTGCAACTTGTCTAGTTGTGTAGTGTAGTGTTGTGTAGTTAGTGTCTGTCTGTCTGTCTGTGTGACTCACTGGGTATCAGAGCGTCTCTGCAGCTTGTCTAGTTGTGTAGTGTAGTGTAGTTAGTGTCTGTCTGTCTGTCTGTGTGACTCACTGGGTGTCAGAGCGTCTCTGCAGCTTGTCTAGTTGTGTAGTGTAGTTAGTGTCTGTCTGTATGTCTGTCTGTCTGTCTGTCTGTGTGACTCACTGGGTGTCAGAGCGTCTCTGCAGCTTGTCTAGTTGTGTAGTGTAGTGTAGTGTAGTTAGTGTCTGTCTGTCTGTCTGTGTGACTCACTGGGTGTCAGAGCGTCTCTGCAGCTTGTCTAGTTGTGTAGTGTAGTGTAGTGTAGTTAGTGTCTGTCTGTCTGTCTGTCTGTGTGACTCACTGGGTGTCAGAGCGTCTCTGCAGCTTGTCTAGTTGTGTAGTGTAGTTAGTGTCTGTCTGTATGTCTGTCTGTCTGTCTGTGTGACTCACTGGGTGTCAGAGCGTCTCTGCAGCTTGTCTAGTTGTGTAGTGTAGTGTAGTGTAGTTAGTGTCTGTCTGTCTGTCTGTGTGACTCACTGGGTGTCAGAGCGTCTCTGCAGCTTGTCTAGTTGTGTAGTGTAGTGTAGTGTAGTTAGTGTCTGTCTGTCTGTCTGTGTGACTCACTGGGTGTCAGAGCGTCTCTGCAGCTTGTCTAGTTGTGTAGTGTAGTGTAGTGTAGTTAGTGTCTGTCTGTCTGTCTGTCTGTGTGACTCACTGGGTGTCAGAGCGTCTCTGCAACTTGTCTAGTTGTGTAGTGTAGTGTTGTGTAGTTAGTGTCTGTCTGTCTGTCTGTCTGTCTGTCTGTCTGTCTGTCTGTCTGTCTGTCTGTCTGTGTCTGTCTGTGTCTGTCTGTGTCTGTCTGTGTCTGTCTGTGTCTGTCTGTGTCTGTCTGTCTGTGTGACTCACTGGGTATCAGAGCGTCTCTGCAGCTTGTCTAGTTGTGTAGTGTAGTGTAGTGTAGTTAGTGTCTGTCTGTCTGTGTGACTCACTGGGTGTCAGAGCGTCTCTGCAACTTGTCTAGTTGTGTAGTGTAGTGTTGTGTAGTTAGTGTCTGTCTGTCTGTCTGTGTGACTCACTGGGTATCAGAGCGTCTCTGCAGCTTGTCTAGTTGTGTAGTGTAGTGTAGTTAGTGTCTGTCTGTCTGTCTGTGTGACTCACTGGGTGTCAGAGCGTCTCTGCAGCTTGTCTAGTTGTGTAGTGTAGTTAGTGTCTGTCTGTATGTCTGTCTGTCTGTCTGTGTGACTCACTGGGTGTCAGAGCGTCTCTGCAGCTTGTCTAGTTGTGTAGTGTAGTGTAGTGTAGTTAGTGTCTGTCTGTCTGTCTGTGTGACTCACTGGGTGTCAGAGCGTCTCTGCAGCTTGTCTAGTTGTGTAGTGTAGTGTAGTGTAGTTAGTGTCTGTCTGTCTGTCTGTGTGACTCACTGGGTGTCAGAGCGTCTCTGCAGCTTGTCTAGTTGTGTAGTGTAGTGTAGTGTAGTTAGTGTCTGTCTGTCTGTCTGTCTGTGTGACTCACTGGGTGTCAGAGCGTCTCTGCAGCCGGTCCAGTTGTGTAGTGTAGTGTAGTTAGTGTCTGTCTGTCTGTGTGACTCACTGGGTGTCAGAGCGTCTCTGCAGCCGGTCCAGTTGTGTAGTGTAGTGTAGTTAGTGTCTGTCTGTCTGTCTGTGCGACTCACTGGGTGTCAGAGCGTCTCTGCAGCCGGTCCAGTTGTGTAGTGTAGTGTAGTGTAGTTAGTGTCGGTCTGTCTGTCTGTCTGTGTGACTCACTGGGTGTCAGAGCGTCTCTGCAGCCGGTCCAGTTGTGTAGTGTAGTGTAGTGTAGTTAGTGTCTGTCTGTCTGTCTGTCTGTCTGTGTGACTCACTGGGTGTCAGAGCGTCTCTGCAGCCGGTCCAGTTGTGTAGTGTAGTGTAGTGTAGTTAGTGTCTGTCTGTCTGTCTGTCTGTGTGACTCACTGGGTGTCAGAGCGTCTCTGCAGCCGGTCCAGTTGTGTAGTGTAGTGTAGTGTAGTTAGTGTCTGTCTGTCTGTGTGACTCACTGGGTGTCAGAGCGTCTCTGCAGCTTGTCTAGTTGTGTAGTGTAGTGTAGTTAGTGTCTGTCTGTCTGTCTGTCTGTGTGACTCACTGGGTGTCAGAGCGTCTCTGCAGCCGGTCCAGTTGTGTAGTGTAGTGTAGTGTAGTTAGTGTCTGTCTGTCTGTCTGTCTGTGTGACTCACTGGGTGTCAGAGCGTCTCTGCAGCCGGTCCAGTTGTGTAGTGTAGTGTAGTGTAGTTAGTGTCTGTCTGTCTGTCTGTGTGACTCACTGGGTGTCAGAGCGTCTCTGCAGCGTGACTAGTTGTGTAGTGTAGTGTAGTTAGTGTCTGTCTGTCTGTCTGTGTGACTCACTGGGTGTCAGAGCGTCTCTGCAGCCGGTCCAGTTGTGTAGTGTAGTGTAGTGTGTAGTTAGTGTCTGTCTGTCTGTCTGTCTGTCTGTCTGTCTGTGACTCACTGGGTGTCAGAGCGTCTCTGCAGCCGGTCCAGTTGTGTAGTGTAGTGTAGTTAGTGTCTGTCTGTCTGTGTGACTCACTGGGTGTCAGAGCGTCTCTGCAGCCGGTCCAGTTGTGTAGTGTAGTGTAGTTAGTGTCTGTCTGTCTGTGTGACTCACTGGGTATCAGAGCGTCTCTGCAGCTTGTCTAGTTGTGTAGTGTAGTGTAGTGTAGTTAGTGTCTGTCTGTCTGTGTGACTCACTGGGTGTCAGAGCGTCTCTGCAACTTGTCTAGTTGTGTAGTGTAGTGTTGTGTAGTTAGTGTCTGTCTGTCTGTCTGTCTGTCTGTCTGTCTGTCTGTCTGTCTGTCTGTCTGTCTGTCTGTCTGTCTGTCTGTCTGTCTGTCTGTCTGTCTGTCTGTCTGTCTGTCTGTCTGTCTGTCTGTCTGTCTGTCTGTCTGTCTCACTGGGTGTCAGAGCGTCTCTGCAGCCGGTCCAGTTGTGTAGTGTAGTGTAGTGTAGTTAGTGTCTGTCTGTCTGTCTGTCTGTGTGACTCACTGGGTGTCAGAGCGTCTCTGCAGCCGGTCCAGTTGTGTAGTGTAGTGTAGTGTAGTTAGTGTCTGTCTGTCTGTCTGTCTGTGTGACTCACTGGGTGTCAGAGCGTCTCTGCAGCCGGTCCAGTTGTGTAGTGTAGTGTAGTTAGTGTCTGTCTGTCTGTGTGACTCACTGGGTGTCAGAGCGTCTCTGCAGCCGGTCCAGTTGTGTAGTGTAGTGTAGTGTAGTTAGTGTCTGTCTGTCTGTCTGTCTGTGTGACTCACTGGGTGTCAGAGCGTCTCTGCAGCCGGTCCAGTTGTGTAGTGTAGTGTAGTGTAGTTAGTGTCTGTCTGTCTGTCTGTCTGTGTGACTCACTGGGTGTCAGAGCGTCTCTGCAGCCGGTCCAGTTGTGTAGTGTAGTGTAGTGTAGTTAGTGTCTGTCTGTCTGTCTGTCTGTGTGACTCACTGGGTGTCAGAGCGTCTCTGCAGCCGGTCCAGTTGTGTAGTGTAGTGTAGTGTAGTTAGTGTCTGTCTGTCTGTCTGTCTGTGTGACTCACTGGGTGTCAGAGCGTCTCTGCAGCCGGTCCAGTTGTCTCTGTTTGTCCTTGTATTGTCTCTGTAGCTCCGCTAATCTCATCCGATGCTGAGACTCCCCTCCATCACACACCTCCACACACAGCTTACTGAAGAGCTGCTGGACACACACACACACAGCTTACTGAAGAGCTTCTGGACACACACACACAGCTTACTGAAGAGCTGCTGGACACACCTCCACACACAGCTTACTGAAGAGCTGCTGGACACACACACACACACAGCTTACTGAAGAGCTGCTGGACACACACACACACACAGCTTACTGAAGAGCTGCTGGACACACACACACAGCTTACTGAAGAGCTGCTGGACACACACACACAGCTTACTGAAGAGCTGCTGGACACACACACACACAGCTTACTCAAGAGCTGCTGGACACACACACAGCTTACTCAAGAGCTGCTGGACACACACACACACACACACACACAGCTTACTGAAGAGCTGCTGGACACACACACACACAGCTTACTGAAGAGCTGCTGGACACACACACACACAGCTTACTGAAGAGCTGCTGGACACACACACAGCTTACTGAAGAGCTGCTGGACACACACACAGCTTACTGAAGAGCTGCTGGACACACACACACAGCTTACTGAAGAGCTGCTGGACACACACACACACACAGCTTACTCAAGAGCTGCTGGACACACACACAGCTTACTCAAGAGCTGCTGGACACACACACACACACACACACACACACACACAGCTTACTGAAGAGCTGCTGGACACACACAGCTTACTGAAGAGCTGCTGGACACACACACACACACAGCTTACTGAAGAGCTGCTGGACACACACAGCTTACTGAAGAGCTGCTGGACACACACACACAGCTTACTGAAGAGCTGCTGGACACACACACACAGCTTACTGAAGAGCTGCTGGACACACACACACAGCTTACTGAAGAGCTGCTGGACACACACACACACACACACACACAGCTTACTGAAGAGCTGCTGGACACACACACACAGCTTACTGAAGAGCTGCTGGACACACACACACACACACACACACAGCTTACTGAAGAGCTGCTGGACACACACACACAGCTTACTGAAGAGCTGCTGGACACACACACACACAGCTTACTGAAGAGCTGCTGGACACACGCACACACACACAGCTTACTGAAGAGCTGCTGGACACACACACACAGCTTACTGAAGAGCTGCTGGACACACACACACACACAGCTTACTGAAGAGCTGCTGGACACACGCACACACACACAGCTTACTGAAGAGCTGCTGGACACACACACACAGCTTACTGAAGAGCTGCTGGACACACACACACACACACACACACACAGCTTACTGAAGCGCTGCTGGACACACACACACACAGCTTACTGAAGAGCTGCTGGACACACACACACACACACAGCTTACTGAAGAGCTGCTGGACACACACACACACACACAGCTTACTGAAGAGCTGCTGGACACACACACACACACAGCTTACTGAAGAGCTGCTGGACACACACACACACACAGCTTACTGAAGAGCTGCTGGACACACACACACAGCTTACTGAAGAGCTGCTGGACACACACACACACACACACACACAGCTTACTGAAGAGCTGCTGGACACGCACACACACACACACACACAGCTTACTGAAGAGCAGTCTGGTACCTCCTATGGGTCTGTCCTCATCCCCCCAGGTCTACAGTGTGTTATCTCCTGAGGGTCTGTCCTCATCCCCCCAGGTCTACAGTCCGGGACCTCCTGTGGGTCTGTCCTCATCCCCCCAGGTCTACAGTGTGGTACCTCCTGTGGGTCTGTCCTCATCCCCCCAGGTCTACAGTGTGGTACCTCCTGTGGGTCTGTCCTCATCCCCCCAGGTCTACAGTGTGTTATCTCCTGAGGGTCTGTCCTCATCCCCCCAGGTCTACAGTGTGTTATCTCCTGAGGGTCTGTCCTCATCCCCCTGTGGGTCTGTCCTCATCCCCCTGTGGGTCTATAGTCTGGTACCTCCTGTGGGTCTGTCCTCATCCCCCCAGGTCTTCAGTCTGGTACCTCCTGTGGGTCTGTCCTCATCCCCCTGTGGGTCTGTCCTCATCCCCCTGTGGGTCTATAGTCTGGTACCTCCTGTGGGTCTGTCCTCATCCCCCCAGGTCTACAGTCTGGTACCTCCTGTGGGTCTGTCCTCACCCCCCCAGGTCTACAGTCTGGTACCTCCTGTGGGTCTGTCCTCATCCCCCTGTGGGTCTGTCCTCATCCCCCCAGGTCTACAGTCTGGTACCCCCTGTGGGACTGTCCTCATCCCTCCCCAGGTCTACAGTCTGGTACCCCCTGTGGGACTGTCCTCATCCCTCCCCAGGTCTACAGTCTGGGACCTCCTGTGGGTCTGTCCTCATCCCCCCAGGTCTACAGTGTGGTACCTCCTGTGGGTCTGTCCTCATCCCCCCAGGTCTCCAGTCTGGTACATCCTGTGGGTCTGTCCTCATCCCCCCAGGTCTACAGTCTGGTACCTCCTGTGGGTCTGTCCTCATCCCCCCAAGTCTACAGTGTGGTACCTCCTGTGGGTCTGTCCTCATCCTCCAGCTGTAGGTCTTGCTGGGGTGTAGTTGTCTGGGGAGGTCGATGTGAGACTGGCTCTCAATGGCCTCCAGCAACACCTTTCTACCTGCCTCTAACAGGCTGTCAAGACCACACAACACCTCACCTACACACACACACACACAGAGAGAGAGAAACAGACACACACACAGAGAGAAACAGACACACACACAGAGACACACACACAGAGAGAAACAGACACACACAGAGAGAAACAGACACAGCATTAGATTCAGTGTAGGAACTTTTTGAATTAGTCACATTCAAACCGTTCTCCCCCTCTCTTCTCCTTCTCCTCCTTCCCCCTCTCCTCTCGCCCCTCCCTCTTCGTCCCCCCCTCTCCCCTTGCCCCTCCATTTCCCCCTCTCAAATCCCATCTCCCCCCCCCTCCTTTCCTTCTCCCCCCTCCTTTCCTCCTCTCCTCCCCCTCCTCTCCCCCCCCCCTCCCCCCTCCTCTCCCCCCTCTCCTTCTCCCCCTCCCCCCTTTCCTTCTCCCCCCTCCTCTCCCCCCTCTCCTTCTCCCCCCCCCTCTCTTTCTCCTCCCCCCCTCCTTTCCTTCTCCCCCCTCCTCTCCTTCTCCCCCCCCCCCTTTCCTTCTCCCCCCCACCCCTCCTTTCCTTCTCCTCCCCCTCCTCTCCTTCTCCTCCCCCCCCTCTCCTTCCCCTCCTCTCCTTCTCCTCCCCCCCTCCTTTCCTTCTCCCCCCCCCTCCCCTCCTTTCCTTCTCCTCCCCCTCCTCTCCTTCTCCTTTCCCCCCCTCCTTCTCCTCCCCCCCCCCCTCCTTCTCCTCCCCCCCCCCTCCTCACCCTGCTCCAGCTGTATCCTATCCATCTCTAGTGAGGCCATGTCGCTGAGTAGAGTCATCCCCTCCAGAGCCCAGACCTCCAGACACCCAGGACTGGCCACGTCTCTCCCCAGCGAGGAGGCCTCTGTCTGGGGCAGGGTGGGTAGGGCAGGGGGGGCAGCCTGGGGCATCTGACTGGCAGCCAACAGCGTCATCATACCAGCCATGGGGTCATCAGGGACAATGTTTAGAGGGGAGGGAGAGGGAGGGCAGGGAGAGAGGGGGGGAGGAGAGGATGCGTGTGTGTCGGGGCTGGGTCTAAAGGCCGGTCGCTCGGAGCTTGCCGTGGTGCATGATGGGTAATGGACGGGACTCGACTTCTCTGTGACCTCTGGTTTAGTCTCCACCTTCGGGACGGACGGTAGAAGCTGATAGGCTCCTCGGCAGCCGTGGGTCAACACCTCCATCTTGACCTCTCCTGCCTCCTCCTCTCCCTCCTCGGTCTGTTGTTCTTGTGGCTGTGTGGGGGGAGGACCGGGCTGGGGGGCTGAGTGGAGGCTGGTGTGTTTGTATGGCTGTGTGGATGGTAGAGGAGGACAGGGCTGGGGGGCTGAGGGGAGGCTAATGCTGGTGTGTTTGTGTGGCTGTGTGGATGGTAGAGGAGGACAGGGCTGGGGGGCTGTGGGGAGGCTGGTGTGTTTGTGTGGGTGTGTGGATGGTAGAGGAGGACAGGGCTGGGGGGCTGAGTGGAGGCTGGTGTGTTTGTGTGGGTGTGTGGATGGTAGAGGAGGACCGGGCTGGGGGGCTGAGTGGAGGCTGGTGTGTTTGTGTGGGTGTGTAAGGCTGGGTTGTGTGTGTAATTGTGTGTGTGTGTGGGTGAGATGTGTGTGTTTGAGGCTTGACTCTCCGTCTCTCTCCATTTGGCTGAGGGTTGGAGGGCTGGAGGTCCGGAGCTGAGGGTCCAGGGCAGCAGGACTCATGCCCAGCTGGGGTGGCTCCTGGTCGGGGTCATGCTTCAGCATGGTCCCCTGGTCTGGCCGGAGTTCCAGGCCCCGAGGCTTCACGTCTGGAGCTGTGGCCCGGAGGAGTGGTGGCAGGGAGGAGACCGAGGTGTGTTTGTTACCCCCTGCTGGATGGGGGAGGGGGCGGGGGGGGAATAGGGCGCTGAACGGCGGGGTGATGGACTGGTAACGGTAACCAGGGGTGATATCTGTACAAACACACACACAGGTAAATAACACACATGATCCCTCTCATCAAGTAGTGGTGTATCTAAACAGACTGGTTATATAGAGACAACAGAATTTAACAGAATAGAAGAGACTAAAATTCAATAAGAGAATGAGAATATAATTCAATTAGAGAATAAGAGAATATAATTCAATTAGAGAATAAGAGAATAGAATTCAACAGAACAACTATAGAATAAGAGAATAGAATTCAACAGAACAATAGAATCACAATAGTAGAATAGAATACAACAGAATATAATATAATACAACAATAGAATATCATAATATAATGTAACTGAAAAAAATATAATACAATAGAATAACAGAATAGAATGTAACAGAATAGAATGTAAAAATAGAATTTAACAATAGAATACAACAATGTAACAGAATAGAATGTAACAGAATAGAATGTAACAGAATAGAATGTAACAGAATAGAATACAACAGAATAGAATACAACAGAATAGAATACAACAGAATAGAATACAACAGAATAGAATACAACAGAATAGAATACAACAGAATAGAATACAACAGAATAGAATACAACAGAATAGAATACAACAGAATAGAATACAACAGAATAGAATACAACAGAATAGAATACAACAGAATAGAATACAACAGAATAGAATACAACAGAATAGAATACAACAGAATAGAATACAACAATAGAATGTAACAGAATAGAATGTAACAGAATAGAATGTAACAGAATAGAATGTAACAGAATAGAATGTAACAGAATAGAATGTAACAGAATAGAATGTAACAGAATAGAATGTAACAGAATAGAATGTAACAGAATAGAATGTAACAGAATAGAATGTAACAGAATAGAATGTAAAAATATAATACAACAATAGAATGCAACAATAGAATGTAACAATACAATGTAACGGAATAGAACACAACAATAGAATGTAACAGAATAGAATACAATAGAATACAACAATATAATGTAACAGAATAGCATTCTATTATAACAGAATATAATATACAATAGAATACAACAATAGAATGTAACAGAATAGAATATTAGTTTTAACAGGATGCTCACCTGTGTAGATTCGGTGATAGGGGGAGGTGGTCTGTTTCTCCCCCCTCTCTCCCCCCTCCTCCTCTCCCTCGTCAGCGTCCTGCTTGGGTCTCAGGGAGGAGGAGGGTCTCAGGGGGGAGGCAGAGTGTGGGGCGGGAGGGCGAGGAAGGGGAGAGGAAGGGTGAGACCTCTCTCTTTGGACCTCCGGGTGTTGGAGAGTGGGCCTGGGGGAGGACAGGGGGGTGACGGAGGAGGTGGAGGGGGGAGGTGAACGGAGGGGAGTTTTATGGCAGTGGAGGGAGGGGGAGGGAGTGGGGCGTGGCGAGGGGCGGGGTTTGGGCTCGGAACTCCTCTTATTGGTCTTCTCTTCTAGCTCTGCCCTCTGTTCACTGGCCTTCAGACGCTCCTACAACAGAGAGGGGGGGGGGGGGGGGGGGGGGGGGGGGGGGGGGGGGGGGGGTTAGGTGTGTATCAGGTGTGTATCAGGTGTGTCAGCACCAGTCAGGTGTGTATCAGGTGTGTCAGCACCAGTCAGGTGTGTATCAGGTGTGTCAGCACCAGTCAGGTGTGTATCAGGTGTGTATCGGGTGTGTCAGCACCAGTCAGGTGTGTATCAGGTGTGTATTAGGTGTGTCAGCACCAGTCAGGTGTGTATCGGGTGTGTCAGCACCAGTCAGGTGTGTATCGGGTGTGTATTGGGTGTGTATCAGATGTGTATCAGGTGTGTCAGCACCAGTCAGGTGTGTATTAGGTGTGTATTGGGTGTGTATCAGGTGTGTCAGCACCAGTCAGGTGTGTATCAGGTGTGTAGGCACCAGTCAGGTGTGTATTGGGTGTGTCAGCACCAGTTAGGTGTGTATCAGGTGTGTCAGCACCAGTCAGGTGTGTATTAGGTGTGCATCAGGTGGGCATCGGGTGGGCATCAGGTGTGTCAGCACCAGTTAGGTGTGTATCAGGTGTGTCAGCACCAGTTAGGTGTGTATCAGGTGTGCATCAGGTGTGTCAGCACCAGTCAGGTGTGTATTAGGTGTGCATCAGGTGGGCATCGGGTGGGCATCGGGTGTGTCAGCACCAGTCAGGTGTGTATTAGGTGTGCATCAGGTGGGCATCGGGTGTGTCAGCACCAGTTAGGTGTGTATCAGGTGTGTCAGCACCAGTTAGGTGTGTATCAGGTGTGTCAGCACCAGTTAGGTGTGTATCAGGTGTGTCAGCACCAGTTAGGTGTGTATCAGGTGTGTCAGCACCAGTTAGGTGTGTATCAGGTGTGTCAGCACCAGTTAGGTGTGTATCAGGTGTGTCAGCACCAGTTAGGTGTGTATCAGGTGTGTCAGCACCAGTTAGGTGTGTATCAGGTGTGTCAGCACCAGTTAGGTGTGTATCAGGTGTGCATCAGGTGTGTCAGCACCAGTTAGGTGTTTATCAGGTGTGCATCAGGTGTGTCAGCACCAGTTAGGTGTGTATCAGGTGTGCATCAGGTGTGTCCTCACCATCAGTTGAGCGTTCCTCTGCAGCTCCAGGACCTGAGCAGCATGTTGTTGAATCATCACCAGCTCATGTTGCCTCAGCATCTGTTGCTGTGACAACATCTGCAGCTGAGCGGCATGTTGCAGAGAACTGCCTGCTCCATACACCCCTGGCCACTGGGGTGCGCCACCCCCATCCAACACATCTCCTCCTACGGGGACACGATATAGGGTTATGCATGATCAAAGCAGTGTTCCACACACCCCAGTCATCCTCACATCGTACCGTAGCGTGGGATGTGTTCTGTAGCTATAACCATCAGCTGTCCTGACTGGGGGTCTCTGGCCAGCTGGTAGGGAGGGAGGGCCTGGTGCAGCGGAGAGGGGCCTAAACCTGGGGCGGGAGAGAGACAGAGAGAGAGACAGAGAGAGAGACAGAGAGAGAGACAGAGAGAGACAGAGAGAGAGAGCGAGAGAGAGAGAGAGACAGCGAGAGAGAGAGAGACAGCGAGAGAGAGAGAGACAGCGAGAGAGAGACACAGCGAGAGAGAGACACAGCGAGAGAGAGACACAGCGAGAGAGAGAGAGAGAGAGAGACAGAGACAGAGACAGAGAGAGAGAGAGAGAGAGAGAGAGAGAGAGAGAGAGAGACAGAGAGAGAGAGAGAGAGAGAGAGAGAGTTTGTTAATGCATTATAGAAAAACTCACAGCTCATCGAAGACTCTTCATAGGGTTAAGATATTGGGGGACCAGTAGCTGGGTTAAGATATTGGGGGACCAGCAGCTGGGTTAAGATATTGGGGGACCAGCAGCTGGGTTAGGATATTGGGGGACCAGCAGCTGGGTTAAGATATTGGGGGACCAGCAGCTGGGTTAAGATATTGGGGGACCAGCAGCTGGGTTAAGATATTGGGGGACCAGCAGCTGGGTTAAGATATTGGGGGACCACTAGCTGGGTTAAGATATTGGGGGACCAGCAGCTGGGTCAGGATATTGGGGGACCAGTAGCCGGGTCAGGATATTGGGGGACCAGTAGCTGGTCAGGATATTGGGGGACGACTAGCAGGATATAGTGGGTGTGTAGTGGGTATAGTGGATATAATGGGTGTGTAGTGGGTATAGTGGGTGTGAAGTGGGGATAGTGGGTGTGTAGTGTGTGTGTAGTGGGCATAGTGGTTATAGAGGGTATAGCAGGTGTGTAGTGGGTATAGTGGGTATATTGTGTGTGTTTGTGTGTAGTGGGCATAGTGGTTATAGTGGGTATAGCGGGTGTGTAGTGGGTATAGTGGGTGTGTAGTGTGTGTGTAGTGGGCATAGTGGTTATAGAGGGTATAGCGGGTGTGTAGTGGGTATAGTGGGTGTGTACCGTAGGGGGATCCCGACAGCCAGATGGGCGGGGCTCCTTGGCGGGGCATCCAGGGGTGAGAGGTCAGGGGGGAGGGGTCGTGGGGCCAGCGGGCGGAGCCTCCAGTCACCATGAGGTTGGAGGTCATGAGGTTAGAGGTCAGGGCGCTGGACACCAAGGGAGGGTGCATCTGGGTGAACTCTGCCAGCTCCTTACTCTCTCTGATCACACACACACACAGACACAGACACACACACACACCACACACACACACACCACACACACATAAAAACATTAATTCATAACACTCTTTATATCCATCCTTGATATGGAGTGAGAGTGCACACACTTCAGGAACAAGAGAATCAACCAGGGAATCAACCCCTAACCCAACCAGGGAATCAACCCCTAAACCCCACCAGGGAATCAACCCCTAACCCCACCAGGGAATCAACCCCTAACCCCCACCAGGGAATCAACCCCTAACCCCACCAGGGAATCAACCCTAACCCCACCAGGGAATCAACCCCTAACCCCACCAGGGAATCAACCCCTAACCCCACCAGGGAATCAACCCCTAACCCCACCAGGGAATCAACCCCTAACCCCACCAGGGAATCAACCCCTAACCCCACCAGGGAATCAACCCCTAACCCCACCAGGGAATCAACCCCTAACCCCACCAGGGAATCAACCCCTAACCCCACCAGGGAATCAACCCCTAACCCCACCAGGGAATCAACCCCTAACCCCACCAGGGAATCAACCCCTAACCCCACCAGGGAATCAACCCCTAACCCCACCAGGGAATCAACCCCTAACCCCACCAGGGAATCAACCCCTAACCCCACCAGGGAATCAACCCCCAACCCCACCAGGGAATCAACCCCCAACCCCACCAGGGAATCAACCCCAACCCCACCAGGGAATCAACCCCCAACCCACCAGGGAATCAACCCCTAACCCCACCAGGGAATCAACCCCCTAACCCCACCAGGGAATCAACCCCTAACCCCACCAGGGAATCAACCCCTAACCCCACCAGGGAATCAACCCCTAACCCCACCAGGGAATCAACCCCTAACCCCACCAGGGAATCAACCCCTAACCCCACCAGGGAATCAACCCCTAACCCCACCAGGGAATCAACCCCTAACCCCACCAGGGAATCAACCCCAACCCCACCAGGGAATCAACCCCCAACCCCACCAGGGAAATCAACCCCCAACCCCACCAGGGAATCAACCCCCAACCCCACCAGGGAATCAACCCCCAACCCCACCAGGGAATCAACCCCCTAACCCAACCAGGGAATCAACCCCTAACCCAACCAGGGAATCAACCCCTAACCCAACCAGGGAATCAACCCCTAACCACCAGGGAATCAACCCCTAACCAGGGAATCAACCCCCCACCCCACCAGGGAATCAACCCCCCACCCCACCAGGGAATCAACCCCCCACCCCACCAGGGAATCAACCCCCCACCCCACCAGGGAATCAACCCCACCAGGGAATCAACCCCACCAGGGAATCAACCCCCCACCCCACCAGGGAATCAACCCCACCAGGGAATCAACCCCACCAGGGAATCAACCCCACCAGGGAATCAACCCCCAACCCCACCAGGGAATCAACCCCCAACCCCACCAGGGAATCAACCCCCAACCCCACCAGGGAATCAACCCCCAACCCCACCAGGGAATCAACCCCCAACCCCACCAGGGAATCAACCCCCAACCCCACCAGGGAATCAACCCCCAAACCACCAGGGAATCAACCCCACCAGGGAATCAACCCCACCAGGGAATCAACCCCCAACCCCACCAGGGAATCAACCCCCAACCCCACCTGGGAATCAACCCCCAACCCCACCAGGGAATCAACCCCACCAGGGATTCAACCCCCAACCCCACCAGGGAATCAACCCCACCAGGGAATCAAGCTAACAGGTTATATATCTACCCACTACAGTTTCCTAACAGGTTATATATCTACCCACTACAGTTTCCTAACAGGTTATATATCTACCCACTACAGTTTCCTAACAGGTTATATATCTACCCACTACAGTTTCCTAACAGGTTATATATCTACCCACTACAGTTTCCTAACAGGTTATATATCTACCCACTACAGTTTCCTAACAGGTTGCAGGTCAGAAAAGGTGACAGACTGCCTCCACTGCAGACTTTCACAGGTGAGCCGTTAGTCACGCCCCCTAACCTGAGCAACTTCTCCTGCTCACGCTCCAGGCACCCCAGTCTATCACCACGGTGACGGGCTCGCTCGTCCCCCCGCTCCTCGTCTGTTTGGACGACAGAATAGAACATAGTGACCCATAATGCACTGCTTCAACAACAGTAGATTTGGTGATATCTGGTATTAAAATATACAGAACTTAAAACGCAAACAAATTTCTACGATTTTACCGACTTACAGTTCATACGGAAATAGGTCAATTTAAATGAATTAATCTATGGATATTTAAATGAATTAATCTATGGATATTTAAATTAATTAATCTATGGATATTTAAATTAATTAATCTGTGGATATTTAAATTAATTAATCTATGGATTCCACATGACTGGGAATACAGATATGCATCTGTTGGACGACCAATTGGATACCAGAAATTGTGGAGAAAAGGGGATACAAGTAACAAAAATAAAATATTATATATATATATATTATAATAAAATAAAAAATTAAGAAATACAAACTTGAGAAAATCATTTTTTTTGTGGCAACTTCACATTTTAGTGGCCTTTTATTGTCCCCAGCACAAGGTGCACCTGTGTAACAACCATGCTGTTTAATCAACTTCACATTTTTGTGGCCTTTTATTGTCCCCAGCACAAGGTGCACCTGTGTAACAACCATGCTGTTTAATCAACTTCACATTTTAGTGGCCTTTTATTGTCCCCAGCACAAGGTGCACCTGTGTAACAACCATGCTGTTTAATCAACTTCACATTTTAGTGGCCTTTTATTGTCCCCAGCACAAGGTGCACCTGTGTAACAACCATGCTGTTTAATCAACTTCACATTTTTGTGGCCTTTTATTGTCCCCAGCACAAGGTGCACCTGTGTAACAACCATGCTGTTTAATCAACTTCACATTTTAGTGGCCTTTTATTGTCCCCAGCACAAGGTGCACCTGTGTAACAACCCTGCTGTTTAATCAACTTCACATTTTAGTGGCCTTTTATTGTCCCCAGCACAAGGTGCACCTGTGTAACAACCATGCTGTTTAATCAACTTCACATTTTAGCGACCTTTTATTGTCCCCAGCACAAGGTGCACCTGTGTAACAACCATGCTGTTTAATCAACTTCACATTTTAGTGGCCTTTTATTGTCCCCAGCACAAGGTGCACCTGTGTAACAACCATGCTGTTTAATCAACTTCACATTTTAGCGGCCTTTTATTGTCCCCAGCACAAGGTGCACCTGTGTAACAACCATGCTGTTTAATCAACTTCACATTTTAGTGGCCTTTTATTGTCCCCAGCACAAGGTGCACCTGTGTAACAACCATGCTGTTTAATCAGCTTCTTGATATGCCACACCTGTCAGGTGGATGACAAATTTGTGAAAAAAAACTATCTGAACAATAGTTGCCCCCCCCCCCATATCTAAACAACAGCTGTCCCCCCCATATCTAAACAGCAGCTGTCCCCCCCCATATCTAAACAACAGCTGTCCCCCCCCATATCTAAACAACAGTTGCCCCCTTGCTATAAGATGTAAATCAATAGTCTCACCTTTAACCCCTGCGTGCAGTAGTAGAGGTCTCTGGGAGTCTGTATTGCTCTGTCTGGCCACTGCCACAGCTATCCCTACAGGAGGGTGACGGACCTCTCCCCCACCCTCGCCTGGCCCCGCCCCTTCGCCACGTCCCAACGACCGAGAGCTGTCGGGACGCTCCTGCTCTCTCTTCATCAGCCTCCCCCCCGCTCCTCCTCCCTCCAGCCTCATGAACGCCAGCCCTCCGAACGCGGCTTGGTTGTCCGTGTTCTGCCTGGAGGACCCCTGGCGTTCAGGTGGGAAGGCCCCGCTGTATTTGATCAGACTCTGCATGGCCGACACCTCTCCTCCGTCTGCTCCCCCCTCAGACCCTGCTCCTCCGCTGCCTCTCCTTCCCCCCACTGGGCGGTACAGGGCTGAGGTGTCCAAGTAGCGCCCCTGTCCCTCCTCTCCCCTCTGGGGTTGGGGCGGAGGGTGGGGGGAATGTGTGTGTCTGTGTTGGGGTGTGTGGGGGTTGGAAGGGGGTCTGTTGAGTTCCTGTTGGTTATGGTGTGAGGGTTGAGTGTGTGTATGTCTGTGTTGGGGTGTGTGGGGGTTGGATAAGGGTCTGTTGAGTTCCTGTTGGTTATGGTGTGAGGGTTGAGTGTGTGTGTGTCTGTGTTGGGGTGTGTGGGGGTTGGAAGGGGGTCTGTTGAGTTCCTGCTGGTTATGGTGTGAGGGCTGAGTGTGTGTGCGTGCCTGCTGTGCGTGTCCGTGCTGGGAGGCCAGAGCTGCCATATGACTGGTGGCGTAGTTGGCCAATGGGCTGATGGGGTTCCATTTAGGCCCTTCCCCTACCCGCTCCAAGCCCAATCGGATGGCATGTTTTGGCGTGTCCCTGGGGTCCGGGCTGAACCCTGATTGGCTGACGTAACCGTCTCGTTTCAGAGCCGAACCGTTGGAGCAGATCACAGAGCCCTCCTCCCGCTCTCTCTGATTGGACAAATCACCAGGAAGAGAAGCGCGACGGTCCAATAGAGTCTTCTCAGGAAACCTCTCCCTCTCTCTTTCTCTCTCTCTTTCTCTCTCTCTTTCTCTCAGTTTGTCCTGTTTGTCCCTGGCCTGCGATGCGATCTGGATCGGGCCGATCTGCTCATCATAGACCTCCACAGAAGGCACGTAAGTGGGCGCGCTCACACGCTGTTCCCTGATAGGCTCCCGGTGTGCAGAGTAGGCGGGGCCAGGGAGGAGTCCACCGCTGTAGGTAGATTCAGTCTTCCTCAGCCTGTCTGTGTGTGTGTGGGGGCTGGGGTTAGGGTTGGGGGAGCGAGTGGGTGTGTCATCAGTCTCTAGGTAACGCCCAGAAGAGGAGGAGCCCTGGGGGGGTCGAGAAGCAGAGGGGTGGTGGAGGAGAACCTCTCTTTCTCTCTCTCGGTCTCTGTCACGCTCCGTCTCTCGTTCTCTGTGGCGTTCTCTCTCTCCACTCCTCCCATCCTGTGTCAGATCTACCACACTGTATGGACGAGGCTCCTCTCTCGACCGCTCCCTCTCGCCTCGCTCTCTCTCCTCGTGGTAGAGTCTGTCTCTGCCCCCCTCCTGAGGCTCCTCTCTCTCCTCACAGTAGAGTCTGTCTCTGCCCCCCTCCCGGGGCTCCTCTCTCTCCTCGTGGTAGAGTCTGTCTCTGCCCCCCTCCCGGGGCTCCTCTCTCTCCTTGTTGTAGAGTCTGTCTCTGCCCCCCTCCTGAGGCTCCTCTCTCTCCCTCTCCTCGCGGTAAGGTATGTCCCTGCCCCCCTCCTGAGACTTCTCTCTCTCCCTCGCCACACGGTAGAGTCTGTCTCGGTCTCTGCCCCCCTCCTGAGACTTCTCTCTGTCCCTCGCCACACGGTAGAGTCTGTCTCGGTCTCTGCCCCCCTCCTGAGGCTCCTCTCTCTCCCTCTCCTCGCGGTAGAGTATGTCTCGGTCCCTGCCCCCCTCCCGGGAGCTACTCTGGGGGTGGAACTGGGGGGGACGGAGGAGGGTTGGAGAGGCGGCTGGGGTAACGACACCGGCAGGAAGAACCTCTCTGGAACACAAACAGGACAACATCACAACACCATCAGACCACATCCTCCAACACCATCAGACCACATCCTCCACCACCAACACCATCAGACCACATCCTCCATCAGACCACATCCTCCAACACCATCAGACCACATCCTCCAACACCATCAGACCACATCAGACCACATCCTCCAACACCATCAGACCACATCCTCCAACACCATCAGACCACATCCTCCAACACCATCAGACCACATCCTCCAACACCATCAGACCACATCCTCCAACACCATCAGACCACATCCTCCAACACCATCAGACCACATCCTCCAACAACAACATCATCAGACCACATCCTCCAACAACACCATCAGACCACACCCTCCAACAACAACACCATCAGACCACATCCTCCAACACCAACACCATCAGACCACATCCTCCAACACCACCACCATCAGACCACATCCTCCAACACCACCACCATCAGACCACATCCTCCAACACCACCACCATCAGACCACATCCTCCAACACCACCACCATCAGACCACATCCTCCAACAACACCACCATCAGACCACATCCTCCAACAACACCACCATCAGACCACATCCTCCAACACCACCACCATCACCACATCCTCCAACAACAACACCATCACCACATCCTCCAACAACAACACCATCACCACATCCTCCAACAACAACACCACATACTCCAACACCATCAGACCACATCCTCCACCAACACCATCAGACCACATCCTCCAACAACACCATCAGACCACATCCTCCACCAACACCATCACAACATCCTCCAACAACACCATCACCACATCCTCCAACACCATCACTTCATCCTCCAAAACCATTACCATCACTTCATCCTCCAACAACACCACCATCAGACCACATCCTCCAACACCATCAGACCACATCCTCCAACAACACCATCAGACCACATCCTCCACCAACACCATCACAACATCCTCCAACAACACCATCACCACATCCTCCAACACCATCACTTCATCCTCCAAAACCATTACCATCACTTCATCCTCCAACAACACCACCATCAGACCACATCCTCCAACACCATCAGACCACATCCTCCAACAACAACACCATCAGACCACATCCTCCAACAACAACACCATCAGACCACATCCTCCAACAACAACACCATCAGACCACATCCTCCAACAACAACACCATCAGACCACATCCTCCAACAACAACACCATCACCACATCCTCCAACAACACCACCATCACCACATCCTCCTCCAACACCACCATCACCACATCCTCCTCCAACACCATCACCACATCCTCCAACACCATCACCACATCCTCCAACACCATCACCACATCTTCCAACACCATCACCACATCCTCCAACACCATCACCACATCCTCCAACACCATCACCACATCCTCCAACACCATCACCTCATCCTCCAACAACACCATCACCTCATCCTCCAACAACACCATCACCTCATCCTCCAACAACACCATCACCTCATCCTCCAACACCAACACCTCATCCTCCAACACCAACACCTCATCCTCCAACAACACCACCATCACCTCCAACAACACCACCATCACCTCCAACAACAACACCATCACCTCATCCTCCAACAACAACAACACCACCACCTCATCCTCCAACAACAACACCACCATCACCTCATCCTCCAACAACAACACCACCATCACCTCATCCTCCAACAACAACACCACCATCACCTCATCCTCCAACAACACCACCACATCCATCAATTTGCTGAGCATAGTGTTTCAGGTATATCTCACTGGTCATCCCCAAAGCCAACACTTCCTTTATCCGCCGTTCCTTCCAGTTCTCTGCTGCCAATGACTGGAACAAATTGCAAAAATCTCTAAAGCTGGAGTCTCATATCTCCCTCTCTAACTTTAAGCATCAGCTGTCAGAGCAGCTTACCGATCACTGTACCTGTACACAGCCCATCTGTAAATAGCCCACCCAACTACCTCATCCCCATACTGTTATTTATCCTCTTGCTCTTTTGCACCCCAGTATCTCTACTTGCACATCATCATCTACACATCTCTCACTCCAGTGTTAATGCTAAATTGTAATTATTTCGCCTCCATGACCTATTTATTCTCTTACCTCCCTACTCTTCTACATTTGCACACACCGTACATAGACTTTTCGTTAGTGTTATTGACTGTACGTTTGTTTGTGTGCAACTCTGTAGTTGTTGTCTGTGTCACAGTGCTTTGCTTTATCTTGGCCAGGTCGCAGTTGTAAATGAGAACTTGTTCTCAACTAGCCTACCTGGTTAAATAAATAAAGGTGAAATAAAATAATTTATTATCCATCAGAACACAACAACACATCAGATACAGTAACAGGTTTGCAAAACAAATCTGTCCCGAGACGCCGCCACGTTGGTCCCGAGACGCCGCCACGCTGGTCCCGAGACGACGACACGCTGGTCCCGAGACGCCGACACGCTGGTCCCGAGACGCCGACACGTTGGTCCCGAGACGCCGACACGTTGGTCCCGAGACGCCGACACGTTAGTCCCGAGACGCCGACACGTTAGTCCCGAGACGCCGACACGTTGGTCCCGAGACGCCGACACGCTGGTCCCGAGACGCCACGTTGGTCCCGAGACGCCACTTTGATACACATTTGTTTGTGTCCCCACCACGTGGGAGAGGTGATGTAATCAACGACCAATAAGGCCTTTTTATTGGGGCTCAGACCGTCTATTACAAATCAATACTTTGATCTGAAGACAGTACGGTTTGAAGAGACTGAAATGAGACCGTATTTCAATCTGAAGGTTTGAAGAGACTGAAATGAGACCGCATTTCAATCTGAAGGTCTGAAGAGACTGAAATGAGACTGCATTTCAATCTGAAGGTTTGAAGAGACTGAAATGAGACCGCATTTCAGTCTGAAGGCAGTATGGTTTGAAGAGACTGAAATGAGACCATATTTCAATCTGAAGGTCTGAAGAGACTGAAATAAGGCCGCATTTCAATCTGAAGGTCTGAAGAGACTGAAATGAGAACGCATTTCAATCTGAAGGTCTGAAGAGACTGAAATGAGAACGCATTTCAATCTGAAGGTCTGAAGAGACTGTAATTCAGTCTGAAGGCAGTATGGTTTGAAGAGACTGAAATGAGACTGTATTTCAGTCTGAAGGCAGTATGGTTTGAAGAGACTGAAATGAGACCGCATTTCAATCTGAAGGTAGTATGGTCTGAAGAGACTGAATATTTTGGGGCTCGTAGTGTGGTCTAGAAGTGGTAGTGTGTGTACTGACCTTGGTGTGGTGCGTTGTAGAGGTGGTGGTGCTGAGCCAAGCCCAGCGAGGGGGGAGGAGGCTCCAGGTTACCCAGGGGGAGGTGGTAGGGGCTGGGGTACAGACCGCCTGGGAGAGGGGCGTAGCCTGGAAGAGCAACAACACACATCAGCTGGGTCGGTGCTGGGACAGAGCAAATACCTGCACTCCTTAGGCGGTGGGAACCCCAGGAATGGATAGCCCTACTACTGACCTCTGACCTGTAGACACACGGTTGACCTACTCTGCCTAAGAGAGCGCGAGAGAGAGCGCGAGAGAGAGAGCGCGAGAGAGAGAGCGCGAGAGAGAGAGCGCGAGAGAGAGAGCGCGAGAGAGAGAGCGCGAGAGAGAGAGCGCGAGAGAGAGAGCGCGAGAGATGTGCCTGTCTTCCCTCCAGGAAAGAGGACAGGAGGAGGGATAGAAGTGGGGCAGGAGAGAGATGAGGGACGAGGAGAGAGAGAGAGATGAGGGAAGAGGAGAGAGAGAGCTGAGGGACAATGAGAGAGAGAGGACAGGAGGAAGGATAGAAGTGGAGCAAGAGAGAGCTGAGGAGAGAGAGAACAGGAGGGATAAAAGTGGGGCAAGAGAGAGAGAATAGGAGGAGGGATAGAAGTGGGGCAAGACAGAGAGAGGACAGGAGGAGGAGAGAGAGGGGACAGTAGTGAAGCGAGCAGATAGGAACGCAGATAGAACACTGACGGAACATGAAGGACAGTCTGAAACAGTCCGTTACCTTCGTGGGCGGCAGCGTGTGAGGCCCAGAGCTGAGCCATCTGATTGGGTGATCTGTAGGCTGGGTCAGAGGTTAGGGGGGAGGGGCCGGAATAGCCCGGCAGGAAGGGACTGGAGGCTGCTGGGAAGGCATCACCTGGAGGGATGAGATACGGAGACTTTGAAGCTTTATTGAGACGAGACACACAGACACACAAAGTAGTCAAAACAGACCGACATCATCATACTAGAGGTCGACCGATTATGACATCATCACACCCATCCAGAATACATCCCAGAGGCCTGGATGGACAAGATCAAAACACTAAAAAGGACAACAACAGGAGAAGAAAGCCCCGCGGCCCTGAGCCCACTCTCCGAGGGTAAAAGCCCCGCGGTCCTGAGCCCACTCTCCGAGGGTAAAAGCCCCGCCCGCGGCCCTGAGCCAACTCTCCGAGGGTAAAAGCCCCGCGGCCCTGAGCCCACTCTCCGAGGGTAAAAGCCCCGCGGCCCTGAGCCCACTCTCCGAGGGTAAAAGCCCCGCGGTCCTGAGCCCACTCTCCGAGGGTAAAAGCCCCGCGGTCCTGAGCCCACTCTCCGAGGGTAAAAGCCCCGCGGTCCTGAGCCCACTCTCCGAGGGTAAAAGCCCCGCGGTCCTGAGCCCACTCTCCGAGGGTAAAAGCCCCGCGGTCCTGAGCCCACTCTCCGAGGGTAAAAGCCCCGCGGCCCTGAGCCCACTCTCCGAGGGTAAAAGCCCCGCGGCCCTGAGCCCACTCTCCGAGGGTAAAAGCCCCGCGGTCCTGAGCCCACTCTCCGAGGGTAAAAGCCCCGCGGCCCTGAGCCCACTCTCCGAGGGTAAAGGCCCCGCGGTCCTGAGCCCACTCTCCGAGGGTAAAAGCCCCGCCCGCGGCCCTGAGCCCACTCTCCGAGGGTAAAGGCCCCGCGGCCCTGAGCCCACTCTCCGAGGGTAAAGGCCCCGCGGCCCTGAGCCCACTCTCCGAGGGTAAAAGCCCCCCTGAGCCCACTCTCCGAGGGTAAAGGCCCCCCTGAGCCCACTCTGAGGGTAAAGGCCCCCCTGAGCCCACTCTCCGAGGGTAAAGGCCCCCCCTGAGCCCATTCTCCGAGGGTAAAGGCCCCCCTGAGCCCAATCTCCGAGGGTAAAGGCCCCCCTGAGCCCAATCTCCGAGGGTAAAGGCCCCCCTGAGCCCAATCTCCGAGGGTAAAGGCCCCCCCTGAGCCTACTCTCCGAGGGTAAAGGCCCCCCCTGAGCCTACTCTCCGAGGGTAAAGGCCCCCCGAGCCTACTCTCCGAGGGTAAAGGCCCCCCCTGAGCCTACTCTCCGAGGGTAAAGGCCCCCCCTGAGCCTACTCTCCGAGGGCAAAGGCCCCCCCTGAGCCTACTCTCCGAGGGCAAAGGCCCCCCCTGAGCCTACTCTCCGAGGGCAAAGGCCCCCCCTGAGCCTACTCTCCGAGGGTAAAGGCCCCCCTGAGCCTACTCTCCGAGGGTAAAGGCCCCCCCTGAGCCTACTCTCCGAGGGTAAAGGCCCCCCCTGAGCCTACTCTCCGAGGGTAAAGGCCCCCCCTGAGCCTACTCTCCGAGGGTAAAGGCCCCCCCTGAGCCTACTCTCCGAGGGTAAAGGCCCCCCCTGAGCCTACTCTCCGAGGGTAAAGGCCCCCCCTGAGCCTACTCTCCGAGGGTAAAGGCCCCCCCTGAGCCTACTCTCCGAGGGTAAAGGCCCCCCCTGAGCCTACTCTCCGAGGGTAAAGGCCCCCCCTGAGCCTACTCTCCGAGGGTAAAGGCCCCCCCGAGCCTACTCTCCGAGGGTAAAGGCCCCCCCGAGCCTACTCTCCGAGGGTAAAGGCCCCCCTGAGCCTACTCTCCGAGGGTAAAGGCCCTGAGCCTACTCTCCGAGGGTAAAGGCCCTGAGCCTACTCTCCGAGACACAGTTCCATTTAACACCTCACACTGTACAGGTCACCACTATTTGACCTTTTGAACCCCTGAAGACAACGCAGCCAGCCTCGGGGTTAGTGTGTGTGTGTGTGTGTGTGCAGTGTGTGTGTGTGTCACTGTGTGTGTGTGTGTGTGTGTGTGTGTGTGTGTGTGTGTGTGTGTGTGTGTGTGTGTGTGTGTCTGTCTGATGGTGATCTGTGGTCCCCTGAGGGATGTGGAGACGTGTTTCCCCAAGTCTTCCTGCAGCTAAATCAGTGTATTAAACCTGTCACACACACACACACACACACACCCCTGTGCTTTGTAAATCTGTGCACACCCAGCAATCTAAATGACACACAGCCAGGTCTCTAAACAAACACACACACACAGCCAGTTCTCTAAATAACACACCACTCAGAACCAACACATCCTAAATTGGAACACACACACAAACAGGTGTATTAATGACTCTAAAGACAAATTCAGACCTGCTCCAACCACAAGCGCCTGAGTAGGTGTGTAAACCAGTAGAGTAGCTCCTAAGACCATCCTACTCAGTGAATTTCAGAAAAATAGAAAATAATGAAACAAGTTTTTTTTTTTTTGTTCAGAAAAAAAACGATAGTAAATATATTCACGTCACCAAATAACTGATTAAAACGGTTTTGCAACGAAGGTCTACAGTAGCCTCAACAGCACTCTGTAAGGTAGCACCACGGAACTGACATGTTGTCCACCTAATCAAAGGATCAGAGAATGAATCTAGTACTGAATGCAATAAACTACAGCTAGCTAGCACTGCAATGCATTAAAATGTGGTAAGTAGTTGACTCAAAGAGAGAGAGAGAGAGACATTAGTTGAATAGTTATGAACAAATTAATTTATTCCACTTGAGAATCTGCAGAGAGCTATATTCCTTGTATTATTATACTAACTCTTTAGTTCTAGGGAGCGATGTTAACTATGATGTTAGCCAATATGGTGACATTGATAACGATGTTAACTGTGTGCAGCGGTTATGGTTATTTGAAACTCTCGTTTGCATGTGTTTGGACATTAAGATCACACCCTAGAACAGCTAGATGCAGGCAAGAGTCTGGACTAATAATCACACCCTAGAACAGCTAGATGCAGGCAAGAGTCTGGACTAATAATCACACCCTAGAACAGCTAGATGCAGGCAAGAGTCTGGAATAATGATCATACCCTAGAACAGCAAGATGCAGGCAAGAGTCTGGACTAATGATCACACCCTAGAACAGCTAGATAGAGGCAAGAGAATGGACTAATGATCACACCCTAGAACAGCAAGATGCAGGCAAGAGTCTGGACTAATGATCACACCCTAGAACAGCTAGATGCAGGCAAGAGCCTAGACTAATGATCACACCCTAGAACAGCTAGATAGAGGCAAGAGTCTGGACTAATGATCACACCCTAGAACAGCTAGATGCAGGCAAGAGTCTGGAATAATGATCACACCATAGAACAGCTAGATGCAGGCAAGAGTCTGGACTAATAATCACACCCTAGAACAGCTAGATGCAGGCAAGAGTCTGGACTAATGATCACACCCTAGAACAGCTAGATAGAGGCAAGAGTCTGGACTAATGATCACACCCTAGAACAGCAAGATGCAGGCAAGAGTCTGGACTAATGATCACACCCTAGAACAGCTAGATGCAGGCAAGAGTCTGGAATAATGATCACACCATAGAACAGCTAGATGCAGGCAAGAGTCTGGACTAATGATCACACCCTAGAACAGCAAGATGCAGGCAAGAGTCTGGACTAATGATCACACCCTAGAACAGCTAGATGCAGGCAAGAGTCTGGACTAATGATCACACCCTAGAACAGCTAGATGCAGGCAAGAGCCTAGACTAATGATCACACCCTAGAACAGCTAGATAGAGGCAAGAGTCTGGACTAATGATCACACCCTAGAACAGCAAGATGCAGGCAAGAGTCTGGACTAATGATCACACCCTAGAACAGCTAGATGCAGGCAAGAGTCCGGACTAATGATCACACCCCTAGAACAGCTAGATGCAGGCAAGAGTTGACTAATGATCACACCCTAGAACAGCTAGGTGCAGGCAAGAGTCTGGACTAATGATCACACCCTAGAACAGCTAGATGCAGGCAAGAGTCTGGACTAATGATCACACCCTAGAACAGCTAGATGCAGGCAAGAGTTGACTAATGATCACACCCTAGAACAGCTGGATGCAGTCAAGACATTTCAAGGCGATATTGTATGTGTCACTAGCTCCTTCATTTGTCCAATGTGTCTCTCGACCTGTGTGCTCCTTCGTAATAAACCTTTCATTCGTACGCTAGGTTGTAGCAACCTCATGATGGGTATAGGGGGAAATTAGAGCATCATGTAAACCTATCACTGTTACATTGAGCTGGGTGAATGGAATATGATGACAGTAACCTAAACCTGTCACTGTTACATTGAACTGGGTGAATGGAATATGATGACAGTAACCTAAACCTGTCACATTGAGCTGGGTGAATGGAATATGATGACAGTAACCTAAACCTGTTACTGTTACATTGAGCTGGGTGAATGGAATATGATGACAGTAACCTAAACCTGTCACTGTTACATTGAGCTGGGTGAATGGAATATGAATGACAGTAATCCAATATGATGTAATAGAAATAAGGTCATGCTTCACAACAGATACCTAATACACACAAATCTAAGTAAAGGAATTAAGAATATATAAAGATTTGAACCCTACTGTACTTAACATGTCTACTTTATAAAACTCTTATTACACAGAACAATATAAACCCAACATGTAAAGTGTTGGTCCCATGTTTCATGAGCTGAACTAAAAGATCACAGAAATGTTCTATACGCACAAAAAAACATATTTCTCTCTAATCTTGTACACAAATTTGTTTACATCCCTGTTAGTGAGTATTTCTCCTTTGCCAAGATAATCCATCCACGTGACAGGTGTGGCATATCAAGAAGCTGATTAAACAGCATGATCATTACACAGGTGCACCTTGTGCTGGGGGACAATAAAAGGCCACTCTTAAATGTGCAGTTTTGTCACAGATGTCTCAAGTTGAGGGAGTGTGCAATTGGCATGCTGACTGCTGGAATGTCCACCAGAGCTGTTGCCAGAAAATTGAATGTCCATTTCTCTACCATATGCCAGCCTCCGCCATTTTCGAGAATTTGGCCTCACAACCGCAGACCATGTGTATGGCATCGTGTGGTCGAGCGGTTAGTTGATGTCAACGTTGTGAACAGAGTGCAACATGGGATACGGACAACGGACACAATTGCATTTTAAAAATCGATGGAAATTTGAATCCACAGAAATACAGTCGCGAGGCCCATTTTATTCAGGTCTCTGTGACCAACAATCTGTATTCCCAGTCAAGTGAAATCAATAGATTTGAGACTAATGGATTTATTCAGTAAAATCATTGGGACTGCTGCATGTTGCGTTGATATTTCAGAATAAATATCTGATCTGAAATCAGATTCAAAAGACGTCTGCTGACACAATGGGGTATCGGCTATGACATCACACCTGGACTTAGAACACATTTATCTGGTGTGGAGGGTTACATTCATATAAACTACTAGAGCTCCATTCATATACACCACTAGAGCTCCATCCATATAAACCACTAGAGCTCCATCCATATAAACCACTAGAGCTCCATTCATATAAACCACTAGAGCTCCATTCATATAAACCACTAGAGCTCCATTCATATAAACCACTAGAGCTCCATCCATATAAACCACTAGAGCTCCATTCATATAAACCACTAGAGCTCCATTCATATAAACCACTAGAGCTCCATTCATATAAACCACTAGAGCTCCATCCATATAAACCACTAGAGCTCCATTCATATAAACCACTAGAGCTCCATCCATATAAACCACTAGAGCTCCATCCATATAAACCACTAGAGCTCCATTCATATAAACCACTAGAGCTCCATCCATATAAACCACTAGAGCTCCATCCATATAAACCACTAGAGCTCCATTCATATAAACCACTAGAGCTCCATTCATATAAACCACTAGAGCTCCATTCATATAAACCACTAGAGCTCCATCCATATAAACCACTAGAGCTCCATTCATATAAACCACTAGAGCTCCATTCATATAAACCACTAGAGCTCCATCCATATAAACCACTAGAGCTCCATTCATATAAACCACTAGAGCTCCATTCATATAAACCACTAGAGCTCCATCCATATAAACCACTAGAGCTCCATCCATATAAACCACTAGAGCTCCATTCATATAAACCACTAGAGCTCCATCCATATAAACCACTAGAGCTCCATCCATATAAACCACTAGAGCTCCATTATAAAAAAACACAAACCACAGAAGAAGAGAGGAGTAGGGAACGCTTACAGGCTGTCTCTCTGTTGCCATGGCACCATGTCCACTGGTCAGCGCTCACACAGTGTCTCTTAGATGAATAGAGGGGAAACAAGATAGCATAAAGCTGTCACTGATAGAATGACCACACACACACACACACACACACACACACACACACTGCACCAACACACATTGCACCAACACACACACACACACACACTGCACCAACACACACTGCACCAACACACACACACACACACACACACACTGCACCAACACACACACACACACACACACACTGCACCAACACACACTGCACCAACACACACACGCACACTGCACCAACACACACACACACACTACACCAACACTGCACCAACACACACGCACACTGCACCAACACACACACACACACACACACTGTACCAACACACACACACTGTACCAACACACACACACTGTACCAACACACACACTGTACCAACACACACACACACTGTACCAACACACACACACACTGTACCAACACACACACACACACACACACTGTACCAACACACACACTGTACCAACACTTGCTCACACACACAATGTGCGTACATACACCCACGATCCTCTCCTCACTCCCCCACACACAGCAGCTGTCACACACAGAGGGTTGGGCTTGTTACGGGGGTGGTGTGTGTGCGTGCGTGCGTGTGCGTGTGCGTGTGTGTCATGGCATGTTAAAATACCCAGGGTCTGACGTCACTATCTGACAAACAACTCTGCCTCAAACCCAACTACACACAGATCCATGGTAGAATTTCACCAGAGATAAATATCCTTCATTCAGGAGAGGAGAAGGTGAGTCACTAGAGATAAATACCCTTCATTCTGGAGAGGAGAAGGTGGGTCACTAGAGATAAATACCCTTCATTCTGGAGAGGAGAAGGTGGGTCACTAGAGATAAATACCCTTCATTCTGGAGAGGAGAAGGTGGGTCACTAGAGATAAATACCCTTCATTCTGGAGAGGAGAGGAGAAGGTGGGTCACTAGAGATAAATACCCTTCATTCTGGAGAGGAGAAGGTGGGTCACTAGAGATAAATACCCTTCATTCTGGAGAGGAGAAGGTGGGTCACGAGATAAATACCCTTCACTCTGGAGAGGAGAAGGTGGGTCACTAGAGATTAATACCCTTCATTCTGGAGAGGAGAGGAGAAGGTGGGTCACTAGAGATAAATACCCCTCTTGCTAGGCGCTAAACAACAACGGCCTCTTGCTAGGCGCTAAACAACAACGGCCTCTTGCTAGGCGCTAAACAACAACGGCCTCTTGCTAGGCGCTAAACAACAACAGCCTCTTGCTAGGTGCTAAACAACAACAGCCTCTTGCTAGGCGCTAAACAACAACGGCCTCTTGCTAGGTGCTAAACAACAACAGCCTCTTGCTAGGTGCTAAACAACAACAGCCTCTTGCTAGGTGCTAAACAACAGCCTCTTGCTCGGTGCTAAACAACAACAGCCTCTTGCTAGGTGCTAAACAACAGCCTCTTGCTCGGTTCTCACTTGAATTAAAGGTTAACTTCACCCCAAAAAAAAAGTAGTGGTCTAAGCATAGTTGTGGACTTAGAAGAAAAGCAATATTGGATTTTCTGTTAAAACAACGTGCGTTTGAGAGTGAAAACCCTGAACCCTGGAAAAACAAAACCTTGAATACATTTTTTCAAGTTCATGTGGGCTATCTACTCACATTTCAGTTTTTATGAAATACATCATTTGAATAACAAACATTGTGGCAATTTCATATCTTGCATTAAAACTGGAAATAAGACTAATCTCAAAGGTTACATAAAATTATATATTTTTAAAAGGTCTAATGTTCTCTTTGAGAATAGTCCAAAACAACAATACGCTTTTTTAAAATGTAGTCACATGCACAGTAGTATTTATTGCACGGTAACACCAAAACATCGTGATACCAACATTTCAGAATACCGTAGTAACCGTTTCCTACGACACTCCCTACCGATCAATAACAAACCCGCTGTTGAAATCCTGTTGAATTTAAACCCAACTGCCACTTGTCTCTTGAACGCGCGCGCAGGTCCAACGTCCCTCTTCGCTTTCATGCGCAGATCACGTGTTGCAGCTGTAATCCACGCGCTAACATCCACTACCAGCCTTCAATCGCTCGCGTCTCTCCGTCCCCCTCTTCATAAACATCTATTCTTCCGTCAGCGTTGGCGAGTAGGGATACAGACACCAGACCCTGATGAGTCATCGGTTGTTAGATTTCTACATTCGTTACATTGCTGGCTTTGCTCACTGCTCCAATGTTGATACAATGTATCATTTAATCTGTTATAACCAAGAGCACAGACCAGTCTGAGTTGACTTTGTTGATACAATGTATCATTTAATCTGTTATAACCAAGAGCACAGGCCAGTCTGAGTTGACTTTGTTGATACAATGTATCATTTAATCTGTTATAACCAAGAGCACAGACCAGTCTGAGTTGACTTTGTTGATACAATGTATCATTTAATCTGTTATAACCAAGAGCACAGACCAGTCTGAGTTGACTTTACGTTGATACAATGTATCATTTAATCTGTTATAACCAAGAGCACAGACCAGTCTGAGTAGACTTTGTTGATACAATGTATCATTTAATCTGTTATAACCAAGAGCACAGACCAGTCTGAGTTGACTTTACGTTGATACAATGTATCATTTAATCTGTTATAACCAAGAGCACAGACCAGTCTGAGTAGACTTGTATCATTTGTACCAGAGGTCTGGTCTCCAGGGTTATATAAACATGACCCACGTTACCAGAGGTCTGGTCTCCGGGGTTATATAAACATGACCCACGTTACCAGAGGTCTGGTCTCCAGGGTTATATAAACATGACCCACGTTACCAGAGGTCTGGTCTCCGGGGTTATATAAATATGACCCACGTTACCAGAGGTCTGGTCTCCAGGGTTATATAAACATGACCCACGTTACCAGAGGTCTGGTCTCCAGGGTTATATAAACATGACCCACGTTACCAGAGGTCTGGTCTCCAGGGTTATATAAACATGACCCACGTTACCAGAGGTCTGGTCTCCGGGGTTATATAAACATGACCCACGTTACCAGAGGTCTGGTCTCCAGGGTTATATAAATATGACCCACGTTACCAGAGGTCTGGTCTCCAGGGTTATATAAACATGACCCACGTTACCAGAGGTCTGGTCTCCAGGGTTATATAAACATGACCCACGTTACCAGAGGTCTGGTCTCCAGGGTTATATAAACATGACCCACGTTACCAGAGGTCTGGTCTCCAGGGTTATATAAACATGACCCACGTTACCAGAGGTCTGGTCTCCAGGGTTATATAAATATGACCCACGTTACCAGAGGTCTGGTCTCCGGGGTTATATAAACATGACCCACGTTACCAGAGGTCTGGTCTCCAGGGTTATATAAACATGACCCACGTTACCAGAGGTCTGGTCTCCAGCATAAAGGGTTATATAAATGTTCGATATGTACTGCCGCCGAGGTCACGGTTCGGTATGTACTGCCGCCGAGGTCACGGTTCGGTATGTACTGCCGCCGAGTTCACGGTTCGGTATGTACTGCCGCCGAGTTCACGGTTCGGTATGTACTGCAGTCGAGGTCACGGTTCGGTATGTACTGCCGTAGAGGTCACGGTTCGGTATGTACTGCCGTAGAGGTCACGGTTCGGTATGTACTGCCGCCGAGGTCACGGTTCGGTATGTACTGCCGTAGAGGTCACGGTTCGGTATGTACTGCCGTAGAGGTCACGGTTCGGTATGTACTGCCGTAGAGGTCACGGTTCGGTATGTACTGCCGTAGAGGTCACGGTTCGGTATGTACTGCCGTAGAGGTCACGGTTCGGTATGTACTGCCGTAGAGGTCACGGTTCGGTATGTACTGCCGTAGAGGTCACGGTTCGGTATGTACTGCCGTAGAGGTCACGGTTCGGTATGTACTGCAGTCGAGGTCACGGTTCGGTATGTACTGCCATAGAGGTCACGGTTCGGTATGTACTGCCGTAGAGGTCAGTTGGTACATCCCTGATTCCATACATGATCAGTTGGTACATCCCCGATTCCATACATGATCAGTTGGTACATCCCCGATTCCATACATGATCAGTTGGTACATCCCCGATTCCATACATGATCAGTTGGTACATCCCCGATTCCATACATGATCAGTTGGTACATCCCCGATTCCATACATGATCAGTTGGTGCATCCCTGATTCCATACATAATCAGTTGGTACATCCCTGATTCCATATATGATCAGTTGGTACATCCCTGATTCCATACATGATCAGTTGGTACATCCCTGATTCCATATATGATCAGTTGGTACATCCCTGATTCCATGTGATCATGACTCGTCTAAGGCCTGCTGAGAGGTACAATCAGGAATGTCAACACGGTATGTTCTTAAATGAAAAAACAAAACGAAAACACGTTTATCCTCATCAACACTAAAATGAAGTGCAGTGAAATCAACACGTAAAACACGACTCAGACATTGAACAGGCCTGTTAGGTACCTCTCTGTAACCCTGGAGGTCAGTTCTGTAGTAAGGCCAACACAGGGTGCACCCCACTACGGGGTCATGTGATGTCACTGTTAGGTACCTCTCGGTACTGTACTATAATATCTGGAGGTCAGGGTGCACCCCACTACGGGGTCATGTGATGTCACTGTTAGGTACCTCTCTGTAACCCTGGAGGTCAGTTCTGTAGTAAGGCCAACACAGGGTGCACCCCACTACAGGGTCATGTGATGTCACTGTTAGGTACCTCTCTGGAGGTCAGTTCTGTAGTAAGGCCAACACAGGGTGCACCCCACTACGGGGTCATGTGATGTCACTGTTAGGTACCTCTCTGGAGGTCAGTTCTGTAGTAAGGCCAACACAGGGTGCACCCCACTACGGGGTCATGTGATGTCACTGTTAGGTACCTCTCTGGAGGTCAGTTCATCTGTAGTTAGGACAACACAGGGTGCACCCCACTACGGGGTCATGTGATGTCACTGTTAGGTACCTCTCTGGAGGTCAGTTCTGTAGTAAGGCCAACACAGGGTGCACCCCACTACAGGGTCATGTGATGTCACTGTTAGGTACCTCTCTGGAGGTCAGTTCATCTGTAGTTAGGACAACACAGGGTGCACCCCACTACGGGGTCATGTGATGTCACTGTTAGGTACCTCTCTGTAACCCTGGAGGTCAGTTCTGTAGTAAGGCCAACACAGGGTGCACCCCACTACGGGGTCATGTGATGTCACTGTTAGGTACCTCTCTGGAGGTCAGTTCTGTAGTAAGGCCAACACAGGGTGCACCCCACTACGGGGTCATGTGATGTCACTGTTCGGTACCTCTCTGGAGGTCAGTTCTGTAGTAAGGCCAACACAGGGTGCACCCCACTACAGGGTCATGTGATGTCACTGTTAGGTACCTCTCTGGAGGTCAGTTCATCTGTAGTAAGGCCAACACAGGGTGCACCCCACTACGGGGTCATGTGATGTCACTGTTAGGTACCTCTCTGTAACCCTGGAGGTCAGTTCTGTAGTAAGGCCAACACAGGGTGCACCCCACTACAGGGTCATGTGATGTCACTGTTAGGTACCTCTCTGGAGGTCAGTTCATCTGTAGTTAGGACAACACAGGGTGCACCCCACTACGGGGTCATGTGATGTCACTGTTAGGTACCTCTCTGTAACCCTGGAGGTCAGTTCTGTAGTAAGGCCAACACAGGGTGCACCCCACTACAGGGTCATGTGATGTCACTGTTAGGTACCTCTCTGGAGGTCAGTTCATCTGTAGTAAGGCCAACACAGGGTGCACCCCACTACAGGGTCATGTGATGTCACTGTTAGGTACCTCTCTGGAGGTCAGTTCATCTGTAGTAAGGCCAACACAGGGTGCATTGGCCAATTCATTGACCACTTTAGCTTGCTTAAGTGGTCAATGAATTGTCTAGTACTCAGAGAACAGATCCCTATCCACACTAGAAACATGTCTAGTACTCAGAGAACAGACCCCTATCCACACTACAAACATGTCTAGTACTCAGAGAACAGACCCCTATCCACAGATAGACACATAATCCACTATAAAAGGGCTGCCTGAATGCAGAGGGGGAAGTTGATTATCTTGTTGAGTTTCTGTCTTGCTCCGGCGGTATGAATTCTGGGGTTGATTGTCGGCTCTAACGGATCAACATGTTGGAGGCGTTGGCAGCTGCACAGCCGATTCTAGTTGAGCAGCAGAGAGACTGTTTACATTCGATCCACCACTCTGTCCCATCGCAAAGATCTATCCAGTTATCGTAGAGGAACTCAATACTATTTTTGAGGAAGTGCATACTGGCTACGGCGTCTGAAAATGGACAAACAGTACCATTGCTCTTTTTTTTTCCCCTTCTTGTTTTTCCCCAAGTGAAGGTCTTTTAAGGGAATATGAGGACACTCGTTGGGTTGTCCTAGCCACCAGCTGAACTGAGGCATGCTGGGGCCTTTACACTGACACACACACTGCTGCTACTGTTTATCATCTATCCTGTTGCTTAGTCACTTTACCCCTACCTATATGTACATAGCTACCTTAAGTACCTCGTACCCCTGCACATCGACTCAGTGATCTCTGTCTATCAAATGTATTTTATATAGCCCTTCTTACATCAGCTGATATCTCAAAGTGCTTTACAGAAACCCAGCCTAAAACCCCAAACAGCAAGCAATGCAGGTGTAGAAGCACGGTGGCTAGGAAAAACTCCCTAGAAAGGTCAGAACCTAGGAAGAAACCTAGAGAGAAACCAGGCCATGTGGGGTGGCCAGTCCTCTTCTGGCTGTGCCGGGTGGAGATTAACCTACATAAAGCCTATATATCTGTGAAGTGTCATTACTACATTAACCTACATAAAGCCTATATATCTCCTGTAGCCACTGTGCATTCAACTGTTCTTTTCAGAAGGACAATACGTTTATGATAGATAGAACGATAGATAGATAGATCTTACTGTGATGTGGATGGAGGTTCATGACCGTTGGAAGGAATTTCCCGACGTGGAGGTTTGCTGGGTGCCCTGTGCCCAAGTGTCCGGGCGAGGGAGGGATCCTCCTGGCTGCTGCAGCAGCTCCGAGTCGGTGGGTCTCCATGGCCAACAGGGGAGGGGGGACATGGACAGACCGAGGGGGTCCGAAATCTCGGCCATCCATTCTCCAGTGTGGGGGTGGGTGGGGGGGTGGAGCGTCCGGAGCTAGCACTGTGTCCGGGATAGTGTTCCCAAAAAGCCGCTAAAGGCTAGGCTGGCGGTGGGTCTCCCTGTGGATCCATGCCCATCGACATCCTGACCTATAAAAAGCACCAAGCAAATCGCTTGACATACAATCACAACGTACGTCTGTCTCTGGCGAGGTCAGATCATAAGACTAGTAACAGACGGGTTTTTGAGGGGGATTTTCTGTCGTTTTTTTACCCAAGAGCCTACCGGAATCTACGGAGCTCGGGTCCATTAGAGGGGTAATGACGCAGTTTGGAAAAACACTTTAAAAACTTAATTTACAATCTTCCATAAACGCGCAAATGGGAATAACGGTTAAGCGGTTGTAGAGACCCTTCATATGAGCCACTGTGTGCTAATAATAATAATATGATTATTGAAAAGGTTTAGTTGACCAGCTGCGTTTCTTCCGCGACTCTCGGGCAGACGGTGAAGCCGTCGCTCTTCCCGCTGACGGGGCAGGGGACTGAGCGGTTAGTTGGAACAGACTGGAGGTATCAGGATCCCAATGATCAACAACAAAAAAGCTCAGGCAAAAACACTCGTCGTCAAATGGATTCCTTCTAGAATATGGATTCCTTCTAGAATATGGATTCCTTCTAGAATATGGATTCCTTCTAGAATAGCCTCGTTGGCCGAGTTGTTCCGCCAGCCCTGAACCAGCCAGCTCCACCGACCAAAGGCTCCATATGAAACCAATACACCGTAAATATCACAGGCGCATCAAATATATATTAAAACCAATAGAGATAAATACGGTTGCAGAAGAGCCCGTCTCGTTGATCAGAAGAGTTTAGCGGTGTGTTGGAGCCTCTTGATCCGCAGTTAGTGTTAAGATATCCCCGAGGCCGCCTGGAGGATCTGACCCCAGCCCGTTCACACCCAGACGGCTGTTCACACCACTCCTCCGCGACCGTGTGTTGGTCACGGAAAAGGTTTCAAATGTTATTAAACACTATTTCTATAAAGATTAGATGGCAGCCTACTGCCGAGTCTGTTCAGTTGGTGTGTATTTACAACACACTAAACAGCCCGATAATAACATTTAATGTGTGTTTTATGCCAAATGCAGCCAAGCGAGTAGACTCGGCTAGTCTCGCGTTGTTTTTAATGTAGAATAATTATCTAAACGGTAGTCTTGAATGACTCTTATGTAGGCGATCTGAAACATTAAAACATAACAATTAAAAAGACTTTTCGTGCTGGAAAAGAAAACCTGAATGGTCAACTCGTCCAAATCATCCGTAATTAAACCCAGGTTTCTCAGCAGTTGCTTCTTGTTGTGGACTATAAACAGTCTGCTTAGGTACAGGTTAACAAAACGCTATTTGAGTGTTATAAAAATAAATATACTCTAAAAGTCTAATTAAAAGTAAAATAATAATTTTTCATGCGTTATTTTAGTAAACAACGGGCTAAATGTTGAATTTTAACCTTCAACCTGGCAGAGTGGCGTGTTGCCTGGTCACACCGCGGATTTTTGAGTCGTGGCAGGCAGCAGATCTGATCAAATATATATATTTTTTAAATCACATTATTTGGACGGTTTATATTTCTATAAAGAAGCGATAATATTTGATTCCGAGGCACCGAGACACCCGGTTAGTGGAGGGGTGCGGTGCTGCAGGCCATGCGGCGCGGCGCAGGGAGAGGCTCCGGCGGCCACGTTTCAAACTTTTCTCAGGTCCATTATTATGACACTTTAAAGCAGTAAACGCTGTTGTTCTCCTGTATCTAACAACGAACAGATCCAACAACAACGTTTCAAAGTAACGATAAACACAGCCACCCCCCGCCTTTTTTTTACTGATTAACCTTTAAGCAGAAACATGTTAAAACTGTTTTTTTTTAACACGGTTTTGCGATATTAGGCGACGAGAGTGACAGTACGGAGAACAAGTTAGCCTCTTACTTGAGAAGGAAACGTGTTTAGAAACCAGTAAAATCCGTATTTTAGTCTGAATCGATCCTTTGGTTCTGTACTGTTATCAGGCCGTTCTGTTCTGTGGTCCATCTGGGCCGTCCTAAAGGAGCGGGGGGGGGGGGGGGGGGGGATACAAGGCCCCTCGTCCGACCATTAAAATCCTCCGCAATGAAACGCGCATTGTTTTTACAAGGACCTCCGCAACTCACTCTCTGATTGGCCGAGGGAGGTGTCAGTCACCCGGATGTATACACTTGGGTCCAGCGCCAGCTCTATAAAAACCAATTATGGCCCAAGGAGTCTAACTGTTTCAAATGGCCCCTGCCTTCAAAAACTAGCAGTGGGAATTTTGGGGGGAGTCGGTTTCCAGGCGGCCCTGGTGTTCCTTGCTGATAGAACAAGTCTGTGTAGAGAGACTTCAGGACCGCAGCAGAGACTCACACAGCTCTGCAGTCAGGCAGGAGGGGGGGGCGAATCTGGCCCGTTAAACGCAATAAATGCTGTTATAGTGTGTAGGGGCGTTACAAGCAGTGTTATGGGTGTTAATGTAACAGCTGTTTGACCGTGATGCATTATGGTCTGTAATGGCACCTATATGCAAGGGGAGGGGTGTATATGTTTATCACGGTGCTTATGGCATAAAACACAACCTGTTAAATCAAACCCCTCTCAACATTCTAAATCACCCATAACCCATCTCTCACAGCCCTAATCCCATCCACAGGTCTCTACCCATCAAACCCTCTCAACATTCTAAATCACCCATAACCCATCTCTCACAGCCCTAATCCCATCCACAGGTCTCTACCCATCAAACCCTCTCAACATTCTAAATCACCCATAACCCATCTCTCACAGCCCTAATCCCATCCACAGGTCTCTACCCATCAAACCCTCTCAACATTCTAAATCACCCATAACCCATCTCTCACAGCTCTAATCCCATCCACAGGTCTCTACCCATCAAACCCTCTCAACATTCTAAATCACCCATAACCCATCTCTCACAGCCCTAATCCCATCCACAGGTCTCTACCCATCAAACCCTCTCAACATTCTAAATCACCCATAACCCATCTCTCACAGCCCTAATCCCATCCACAGGTCTCTACCCATCAAACCCTCTCAACATTCTAAATCACCCATAACCCATCTCTCACAGCCCTAATCCCATCCACAGGTCTCTACCCATCAAACCCTCTCAACATTCTAAATCACCCATAACCCATCTCTCACAGCCCTAATCCCATCCACAGGTCTCTACCCATCAAACCCTCTCAACATTCTAAATCACCCATAACCCATCTCTCACAGCCCTAATCCCATCCACAGGTCTCTACCCATCAAACCCTCTCAACATTCTAAATCACCCATAACCCATCTCTCACAGCCCTAATCCCATCCACAGGTCTCTACCCATCAAACCCTCTCAACATTCTAAATCACCCATAACCCATCTCTCACAGCCCTAATCCCATCCACAGGTCTCTACCCACCAAACCCTCTCAACATTCTAAATCACCCATAACCCATCTCTCACAGCCCTAATCCCATCCACAGGTCTCTACCCATCAAACCCTCTCAACATTCTAAATCACCCATAACCCATCTCTCACAGCCCTAATCCCATCCACAGGTCTCTACCCATCAAACCCTCTCAACATTCTAAATCACCCATAACCCATCTCTCACAGCCCTAATCCCATCCACAGGTCTCTACCCACTCAGACTCAACCTAGCTGCTGATAAAAATTATTATAGATTAGATTCTAAGGACAGTAACCTTTAATTCCTATTGGACCACAGGACCAGAGTTACCTTTAATTCCTATTGGACCACAGGACCAGAGTTACCTTTAATTCCTATTGGACCACAGGACCAGAGTTACCTTTAATTCCTATTGGACCACAGGACCAGAGTTACCTTTAATTCCTATTGGACCACAGGACCAGAGTTACCTTTAATTAATATTTGCCCACAGGACCAGAGTTACCTTTAATTCCTATTGGACCACAGGACCAGAGTTACCTTTAATTCCTATTGGACCACAGGACCAGAGTTACCTTTAATTCCTATTGGACCACAGGACCAGAGTTACCTTTAATTCCTATTGGCCCACAGGACCAGAGTTACCTTTAATTCCTATTGGACCACAGGACCAGAGTTACCTTTAATTCCTATTGGACCACAGGACCAGAGTTACCTTTAATTAATATTTGCCCACAGGACCAGAGTTACCTTTAATTCCTATTGGACCACAGGACCAGAGTTACCTTTAATTCCTATTGGACCACAGGACCAGAGTTACCTTTAATTCCTATTGGACCACAGGACCAGAGTTACCTTTAATTCCTATTGGACCACAGGACCAGAGTTATCTTTAATTCCTATTGGACCACAGGACCAGAGTTACCTTTAATTAATATTTGCCCACAGGACCAGAGTTACCTTTAATTCCTATTGGACCACAGGACCAGAGTTACCTTTAATTAATATTGGACCACAGGACCAGAGTTACCTTTAATTAATATTGGACCACAGGACCAGAGTTACCTTTAATTAATATTGGACCACAGGACCAGAGTTACCTTTAATTAATATTGGACCACAGAACCAGAGTTACCTTTAATTAATATTGAACCACAGAACCAGAGTTACCTTTAATTCCTATTGGCCCACAGGACCAGAGTTGGATGACATATCTACATCAACCAATGGTTGCGCTCCCCTGTTCAGAAGTTTTCATGCATCAACCAATGGTTGACGTGCCACGTCATCAACGGTGTCATCGACTGCCAGATCTCTATAGCATATGATGTGGTTAGCTGATAGGTAAAATACCTTTCCAGGCGTTGTAAGACCTGTCAGGCATCAGCAAGGAGGACTGTTCCCACTGAGACAGAGGCCTATAGAACGTAAAAGGAGGAGGAGAGGTCATTTAGAAGGATCCTCATTAAATACTGAACATGCAGCTACTCTTCCTGGGGTCCATTAACTACTGAACATGTAGCAGCTACTCTACCTGGGGTCCATTAACTACTGAACATGCAGCTACTCTTCCTGGGGTCCATTAACTACTGAACATGCAGCTACTCTTCCTGGGGTCCATTAACTACTGAACATGTAGCAGCTACTCTACCTGGGGTCCATTAACTACTGAACATGTAGCAGCTACTCTACCTGGGGTCCATTAACTAGTAGCAGCTACTCTACCTGGGGTCCATTAACATGTAGCAGCTACTCTACCTGGGGTCCATTAACTACTGAACATGTAGCAGCTACTCTACCTGGGGTCCATTAACATGTAGCAGCTACTCTACCTGGGGTCCATTAACATGTAGCAGCTACTCTACCTGGGGTCCATTAACATGTAGCAGCTACTCTACCTGGGGTCCATTAACATGTAGCAGCTACTCTACCTGGGGTCCATTAACATGTAGCAGCTACTCTACCTGGGGTCCATTAACTACTGAACATGTAGCAGCTACTCTACCTGGGGTCCATTAACATGTAGCAGCTACTCTACCTGGGGTCCATTAACTACTGAACATGTAGCAGCTACTCTACCTGGGGTCCATTAACATGTAGCAGCTACTCTACCTGGGGTCCATTAACTACTGAACATGTAGCAGCTACTCTACCTGGGGTCCATTAACATGTAGCAGCTACTCTACCTGGGGTCCATTAACATGTAGCAGCTACTCTTCCTGGGGTCCATTAACATGTAGCAGCTACTCTACCTGGGGTCCATTAACATGTAGCAGCTACTCTTCCTGGGGTCCATTAACATGTAGCAGCTACTCTACCTGGGGTCCATTAACATGTAGCAGCTACTCTTCCTGGGGTCCATTAACATGTAGCAGCTACTCTACCTGGGGTCCATTAACATGTAGCAGCTACTCTACCTGGGGTCCATTAACTACTGAACATGTAGCAGCTACTCTACCTGGGGTCCATTAACATGTAGCAGCTACTCTACCTGGGGTCCATTAACATGTAGCAGCTACTCTACCTGGGGTCCATTAACATGTAGCAGCTACTCTACCTGGGGTCCATTAACATGTAGCAGCTACTCTACCTGGGGTCCATTAACATGTAGCAGCTACTCTACCTGGGGTCCATTAACATGTAGCAGCTACTCTACCTGGGGTCCATTAACATGTAGCAGCTACTCTTCCTGGGGTCCATTAACTACTGAACATGTAGCAGCTACTCTACCTGGGGTCCATTAACTACTGAATATGTAGCAGCTACTCTACCTGGGGTCCATTAACTACTGAACATGTAGCAGCTACTCTTCCTGGGGTCCATTAACATGTAGCAGCTACTCTACCTGGGGTCCATTAACTACTGAACATGTAGCAGCTACTCTTCCTGGGGTCCATTAACATGTAGCAGCTACTCTACCTGGGGTCCATTAACTACTGAACATGCAGCAGCTACTCTACCTGGGGTCCATTAACATGTAGCAGCTACTCTACCTGGGGTCCATTAACTACTGAACATGTAGCAGCTACTCTTCCTGGGGTCCATTAACATGTAGCAGCTACTCTTCCTGGGGTCCATTAACATGTAGCAGCTACTCTACCTGGGGTCCATTAACATGTAGCAGCTACTCTTCCTGGGGTCCATTAACATGTAGCAGCTACTCTACCTGGGGTCCATTAACATGTAGCAGCTACTCTACCTGGGGTCCATTAACATGTAGCAGCTACTCTACCTGGGGTCCATTAACATGTAGCAGCTACTCTACCTGGGGTCCATTAACATGTAGCAGCTACTCTACCTGGGGTCCATTAACTACTGAACATGTAGCAGCTACTCTTCCTGGGGTCCATTAACATGTAGCAGCTACTCTTCCTGGGGTCCATTAACTACTGAACATGTAGCAGCTACTCTACCTGGGGTCCATTAACTACTGAACATGTAGCAGCTACTCTTCCTGGGGTCCATTAACATGTAGCAGCTACTCTTCCTGGGGTCCATTAACATGTAGCAGCTACTCTTCCTGGGGTCCATTAACATGTAGCAGCTACTCTACCTGGGGTCCATTAACATGTAGCAGCTACTCTACCTGGGGTCCATTAACTACTGAACATGTAGCAGCTACTCTTCCTGGGGTCCATTAACATGTAGCAGCTACTCTACCTGGGGTCCATTAACATGTAGCAGCTACTCTTCCTGGGGTCCATTAACTACTGAACATGTAGCAGCTACTCTACCTGGGGTCCATTAACATGTAGCAGCTACTCTACCTGGGGTCCATTAACTACTGAACATGCAGCTACTCTACCTGGGGTCCATTAACTACTGAACATGTAGCAGCTACTCTACCTGGGGTCCATTAACTACTGAACATGTAGCAGCTACTCTACCTGGGGTCCATTAACATGTAGCAGCTACTCTTCCTGGGGTCCATTAACTACTGAACATGTAGCAGCTACTCTACCTGGGGTCCATTAACATGTAGCAGCTACTCTACCTGGGGTCCATTAACTACTGAACATGTAGCAGCTACTCTACCTGGGGTCCATTAACTACTGAACATGTAGCAGCTACTCTTCCTGGGGTCCATTAACATGTAGCAGCTACTCTACCTGGGGTCCATTAACATGTAGCAGCTACTCTACCTGGGGTCCATTAACTAGTAGCAGCTACTCTACCTGGGGTCCATTAACTACTGAACATGTAGCAGCTACTCTTCCTAGGGGTTAGAGTGTTGGACTAGTTACCAGCAGGTAGTCTAGTGGTTAGAGTGTTGGACTAGTAACTAGCAGGTAGTCTAGTGGTTAGAGTGTTGGACTAGTAACCAGCAGGTAGCCTAGTGGTTAGAGCAGGTAGCCTGGTGGTTAGAGCGTTGGACTAGTAACCAACAGGTAGTCTAGTGGTTAGAGCAGGTAGCCTAGTGGTTAGAGCGTTGGACTAGTAACCAGCAGGTAGTCTAGTGGTTAGAGCAGGTAGCCTAGTGGTTAGAGCGTTGGACTAGTAACCAGCAGGTAGTCTAGTGGTTAGAGCAGGTAGCCTAGTGGTTAGAGCGTTGGACTAGTAACCAGCAGGTAGTCTAGTGGTTAGAGCAGGTAGCCTAGTGGTTAGAGCGTTGGACTAGTAACCAGCAGGTAGTCTAGTGGTTAGAGCAGGTAGCCTAGTGGTTAGAGCGTTGGACTAGTAACCGAAAGGTTGCTTGATTGAATCCCTGAGCTGACAAGGTAAAAATCTGTCATTCTGCCTCCCTGAACAAGGCAGTTAACCTACTGTTCCCCGGTAGGCCATCATTGTGAATAATAATTTGTTCTTAACTGACTTGCCTAGTTACATAAATGGTTAAATCAAAAAATGTTTAGCAGATGGTTTAGCTCGGCTGCTGCATGGTGCTCTATTCTTCGTGCCACTTCTGCATAGCTGTCTTGCTGGATAAATGTGGGTTTTTGGGACAGCGAGGAATGAGAACGAGTGTGAGGAGGATGAGGACGGAGAAAACCTGAGTGCAGTGGGAAGATGTTGAGGAAGAAGAAGATGATTTGGGCCCCAAGTAGAAACCGTATTCTCTCTGATGGCACAGAAATGTTCCCCCAACGAGAGTGAGTATGAGCACAGAAGATGATTTGGGCCCCAAGTAGAAACCATATTCTCTGATGGCACAGAAATGTTCCCCCCAACGAGAGTGAGTATGAGCGCAGAAGATGATTTGGGCCCAGTGGGAGTTATATTTTTTGAAGAAAATGGATCCCTCCCTTTGGCTGACCCATTTGTGGCTGGGTAGAAAATAAGTTTGCTACTGTTAAATCTGTGACGCTCAACGTGGACAAGTGATGATTTCTTTTGTGTTTCTTCCGTCCAGAGAGAGCGAGCACTTCACATTACGTGAACAAGGACAAGACCTGTGACTTGCCTTGCTCTCTGGAGCAGGGCGCCCTTTAAAGAAGTGATTACTTAGTGTTGAAGTGGAGCATATTAAATAAAAGATTCCCTATGTCTGTGACGCTATTTTGTGCAACACAGACCTCGGTGGAGAACATAGTGAAACTAGAAGGCACCGTCTGTGTCCTTTTGAGTTCTGAAGCCGAGTCTTTCACTGATAAAGTCATGTTAAGATATGTCACTTATCCAACTGAGCGCTTTTGTGCCGAACACTCTGAGGTGTTTCAGATGCCAAGCTTATGGTCATGTTGCAGCAGTGTGTAGGAGGGAGATTCCTAGATGTGAGAAGTGTGTAGGAGGGCACGGGGACAAAGGAATGTGTTGTATCGGTGGAAAAAAACTGTGTGTCAAATGTGCAGATCAAATCAAATCATTTTATTTGTCACATACACATGGTTAGCAGATGTTAATGCGAGTGTAGCGAAATGCTTGTGCTTCTAGTTCCGACAATGCAGTAATAACCAACAAGTAATCTAGCTAACAATTCCAAAACTACTACCTTATAGACACAAGTGTAAGGGGATAAAGAATATGTACATAAAGATATATGAATGAGTGATGGTACAGAGCGGCATAGGCAAGATACAGTAGATGGTATTGAGTACAGTATATACAGTGCCTTGCGAAAGTATTCAGCCCCCTTGAACTTTGCGACCTTTTGCCACATTTCAGGCTTCAAACATAAAGATATAAAACTGTATTTTAGTGGGACACAATCATGAAGTGGAACGACATTTATTGGATATTTCAAACTTTTTTAACAAATCAAAAACTGAAAAATTGGGTGTGCAAAATTATTCAGCCCCCTTAAGTTAATACTTTGTAGCGCCACCTTTCGCTGCGATTACAGCTGTAAGTCGCTTGGGGTATGTCTCTATCAGTTTTGCACATCGAGAGACTGACATTTTTTCCCATTCCTCCTTGCAAAACAGCTCGAGCTCAGTGAGGTTGGATGGAGAGCATTTGTGAACAGCAGTTTTCAGTTCTTTCCACAGATTCTCGATTGGATTCAGGTCTGGACTTTGACTTGGCCATTCTAACACCTGGATATGTTTATTTTTGAACCATTCCATTGTAGATTTTGCTTTATGTTTTGGATCATTGTCTTGTTGGAAGACAAATCTCCGTCCCAGTCTCAGGTCTTTTGCAGACTCCATCAGGTTTTCTTCCAGAATGGTCCTGTATTTGGCTCCATCCATCTTCCCATCAATTTTAACCATCTTCCCTGTCCCTGCTGAAGAAAAGCAGGCCCAAACCATGATGCTGCCACCACCATGTTTGACAGTGGGGATGGTGTGTTCAGGGTGATGAGCTGTGTTGCTTTTACGCCAAACATAACATTTTGCATTGTTGCCAAAAAGTTCAATTTTGGTTTCATCTGACCAGAGCACCTTCTTCCACATGTTTGGTGTGTCTCCCAGGTGGCTTGTGGCAAACTTTAAACTACACTTTTTACGGATATCTTTAAGAAATGGCTTTCTTCTTGCCAATTTCTAATAAAGGCCAGATTTGTGCAATATACGACTGATTGTTGTCCTATGGACAGTCTCCCACCTCAGCTGTAGATCTCTGCAGTTCATCCAGAGTGATCATGGGCCTCTTGGCTGCATCTCTGATCAGTCTTCTCCTTGTATGAGCTGAAAGTTTAGAGGGACGGCCAGGTCTTGGTAGATTTGCATTGGTCTGATACTCCTTCCATTTCAATATTATCGCTTGCACAGTGCTCCTTGGGATGTTTAAAGCTTGGGAAATCTTTTTGTATCCAAATCCGGCTTTAAACTTCTTCACAACAGTATCTCGGACCTGCCTGGTGTGTTCCTTGTTCTTCATGATGCTCTCTGCGCTTTTAACGGACCTCTGAGACTATCACAGTGCAGGTGCATTTATACGGAGACTTGATTACACACAGGTGGATTGTATTTATCATCATTAGTCATTTAGGTCAACATTGGATCATTCAGAGATCCTCACTGAACTTCTGGAGAGAGTTTGCTGCACTGAAAGTAAAGGGGCTGAATAATTTTGCACGCCCAATTTTTCAGTTTTTGATTTGTTAAAAAAGTTTGAAATATCCAATAAATGTCGTTCCACTTCATGATTGTGTCCCACTTGTTGTTGATTTTTCACAAAAAAATACAGTTTTTTATCTTTATGTTTGAAGCCTGAAATGTGGCAAAAGGTTGCAAAGTTCAAGGGGGCCGAATACTTTCGCAAGGCACTGTACATATGAGATGAGTATGTAAACAAAGTGGCATAGTTAAAGTGGCTAGTGATACATGTATTACATAAAGATGCAGTAGATGATATAGAGTAAACATTATATTAGGTAGCACTGTTTAAAGTGGCTAGTGATATATTTTACATCATTTCCCATCAATTCCCATTATTAAAGTGGCTGGAGTTGAGTCAGTGTGTTGGCAGCAGCCACTCAATGGCCTTGAGATAGAAGCTGTTTTTCAGTCTCTCGGTCCCTGCTTTGATGTACCTGTACTGACCTCGCCTTCTGGATGATAGCGGGGTGAACAGGCAGTGGCTCGGGTGGTTGTTGTCCTTGATGATCTTTATGGCCTTCCTGTGACATCGGGTGGTGTAGGTGTCCTGGAGAGCAGGTAGTTTGCCCCCGGTGATGCGTTGTGCAGACCTCACTACCCTCTGGAGAGCCTTACGGTTGTGGGCGGAGCAGTTGCCGTACCAGGCGGTGATACAGCCCGACAGGATGCTCTCGATTGTGCATCTGTAGAAGTTTGTAAGTGCTTTTGGTGACAAGCCCAATTTTTTCAGCCTCCTGAGGTTGAAGAGGCGCTGATGCGCCTTCTTCACGATGCTGTCTGTGTGGGTCGACCAATTCAGTTTGTCTGTGATGTGTACGCCCATGTTGCTGGGGGGGAGGGGGGGGGTCAGAAGTACCCAGTGTGAGAGAGACAGGTAGCCTAGTGGTTAGAGCATTGGGCCAGTAACCAGCAGGTAGTCTAGTGGTTAGAGCGTTGGGCCAGTAACCAACAGGCAGCCTAGTGGTTAGAGCGTTGGGCCAGTAACCAGCAGGTAGCCTAGTGGTTAGAGCGTTGGGCCAGTAACCAGCAGGTAGTCTAGTGGTTAGAGCGTTGGGCCAGTAACCAACAGGTAGTCTAGTGGTTAGAGCGTTGGGCCAGTAACCAGCAGGTAGTCTAGTGGTTAGAGCGTTGGGCCAGTAACCAACAGGTAGCCTAGTGGTTAGAGCGTTGTGCCAGTAACCGAAAGGTTGCTAGAACGTGTGCCTGTCTTTATATGGTAAAATTCTGTGGTTCTGCCCCTGAACAAGGCAGTTAACCCACTGTCCCTAGACCGTCATTGTAAATAAGAATTAGTTCTCAACTGACTTGTCGAGTTAAATAAAAAATAAAATAGGTTGTTAGAATAGAATGTATTCTCTGCTGAGGCAGTGAAGACAGTACAGGATGGATAGTAGGCATCGGCCAACACAGAGAGATATGAACGTGTGTTTCGGTTAGGTTGGCTTCTTACCATTCATCGCCATGGTTATCAACTGTACCGCAGAAATAAAATAGATGTTAGGATGGCAGCTGCAGAGAGTCCTGTCCTCCCAGGCCGTCAGCAGAGAGTCCTGTCCTCCCAGGCCGTCAGCAGAGAGTCCTGTCCTCCCAGGACGTCAGCAGAGAGTCCTGTCCTCCCAGGCCGTCAGCAGAGAGTCCTGTCCTCCCAGGCCGTCAGCAGAGAGTCCTGTCCTCCCAGGCCGTCAGCAGAGAGTCCTGTCCTCCCAGGTCGTCAGCAGAGAGTCCTGTCCTCCCAGGACGTCAGCAGAGAGTCCTGTCCTCCCAGGCCGTCAGCAGAGAGTCCTGTCCTCCCAGGCCGTCAGCAGAGAGTCCTGTCCTCCCAGGCCGTCAGCAGAGAGTCCTGTCCTCCCAGGCCTTCAGCAGAGAGTCCTGTCCTCCCAGGCCTTCAGCAGAGAGTCCTGTCCTCCCAGGCCATCAGCAGAGAGTCCTGTCCTCCCAGGCCGTCAGCAGAGAGTCCTGTCCTCCCAGGCCGTCAGCAGAGAGTCCTGTCCTCCCAGGCCGTCAGCAGAGAGTCCTGTCCTCCCAGGCCGTCAGCAGAGAGTCCTGTCCTCCCAGGCCGTCAGCAGAGAGTCCTGTCCTCCCAGGCCGTCAGCAGAGAGTCCTGTCCTCCCAGGCCGTCAGCAGAGAGTCCTGTCCTCCCAGGCCGTCAGCAGAGAGTCCTGTCCTCCCAGGCCGTCAGCAGAGAGTCCTGTCCTCCCAGGCCGTCAGCAGAGAGTCCTGTCCTCCCAGGCCGTCAGCAGAGAGTCCTGTCCTACCAGGACGTCAGCAGAGAGTCCTGTCCTCCCAGGCCGTCAGCAGAGAGTCCTATCCTCCCAGGCCGTCAGCAGAGAGTCCTGTCCTCCCAGGCCGTCAGCAGAGAGTCCTGTCCTCCCAGGCCGTCAGCAGAGAGTCCTGTCCTCCCAGGCCGTCAGCAGAGAGTCCTGTCCTCCCAGGCCGTCAGCAGAGAGTCCTGTCCTCCCAGGCCATCAGCAGAGAGTCCTGTCCTCCCAGGACGTCAGCAGAGAGTCCTGTCCTCCCAGGCCGTCAGCAGAGAGTCCTGTCCTCCCAGGACGTCAGCAGAGAGTCCTGTCCTCCCAGGACGTCAGCAGAGAGTCCTGTCCTCCCAGGCCGTCAGCAGAGAGTCCTGTCCTCCCAGGCCGTCAGCAGAGAGTCCTGTCCTCCCAGGCCGTCAGCAGAGAGTCCTGTCCTCCCAGGCCGTCAGCAGAGAGTCCTGTCCTCCCAGGACGTCAGCAGAGAGTCCTGTCCTCCCAGGCCGTCAGCAGAGAGTCCTGTCCTCCCAGGACGTCAGCAGAGAGTCCTGTCCTCCCAGGACGTCAGCAGAGAGTCCTGTCCTCCCAGGCCGTCAGCAGAGAGTCCTGTCCTCCCAGGACGTCAGCAGAGAGTCCTGTCCTCCCAGGCCGTCAGCAGAGAGTCCTGTCCTCCCAGGACGTCAGCAGAGAGTCCTGTCCTCCCAGGACGTCAGCAGAGAGTCCTGTCCTCCCAGGACGTCAGCAGAGAGTCCTGTCCTCCCAGGACGTCAGCAGAGAGTCCTGTCCTCCCAGGACGTCAGCAGAGAGTCCTGTCCTCCCAGGACGTCAGCAGAGAGTCCTGTCCTCCCAGGACATCAGCAGAGAGTCCTGTCCTCCCAGGCCGTCAGCAGAGAGTCCTGTCCTCCCAGGCCGTCAGCAGAGAGTCCTGTCCTCCCAGGACGTCAGCAGAGAGTCCTGTCCTCCCAGGACGTCAGCAGAGAGTCCTGTCCTCCCAGGCCGTCAGCAGAGAGTCCTGTCCTCCCAGGACGTCAGCAGAGAGTCCTGTCCTCCCAGGACGTCAGCAGAGAGTCCTGTCCTCCCAGGCCGTCAGCAGAGAGTCCTGTCCTCCCAGGACGTCAGCAGAGAGTCCTGTCCTCCCAGGCCGTCAGCAGAGAGTCCTGTCCTCCCAGGACGTCAGCAGAGAGTCCTGTCCTCCCAGGACGTCAGCAGAGAGTCCTGTCCTCCCAGGACGTCAGCAGAGAGTCCTGTCCTCCCAGGACGTCAGCAGAGAGTCCTGTCCTCCCAGGACATCAGCAGAGAGTCCTGTCCTCCCAGGACGTCAGCAGAGAGTCCTGTCCTCCCAGGCCGTCAGCAGAGAGTCCTGTCCTCCCAGGACGTCAGCAGAGAGTCCTGTCCTCCCAGGCCGTCAGCAGAGAGTCCTGTCCTCCCAGGCCGTCAGCAGAGAGTCCTGTCCTCCAAGGACGTCAGCAGAGAGTCCTGTCCTCCCAGGCCATCAGCAGAGAGTCCTGTCCTCCCAGGCCGTCAGCAGAGAGTCCTGTCCTCCCAGGCCATCAGCAGAGAGTCCTGTCCTCCCAGGACGTCAGCAGAGAGTCCTGTCCTCCCAGGCCGTCAGCAGAGAGTCCTGTCCTCCCAGGCCATCAGCAGAGAGTCCTGTCCTCCCAGGCCGTCAGCAGAGAGTCCTGTCCTCCCAGGACGTCAGCAGAGAGTCCTGTCCTCCCAGGCCTTCAGCAGAGAGTCCTGTCCTCCCAGGACGTCAGCAGAGAGTCCTGTCCTCCCAGGACGTCAGCAGAGAGTCCTGTCCTCCCAGGACGTCAGCAGAGAGTCCTGTCCTCCCAGGACGTCAGCAGAGAGTCCTGTCCTCCCAGGACGTCAGCAGAGAGTCCTGTCCTCCCAGGACGTCAGCAGAGAGTCCTGTCCTCCCAGGACATCAGCAGAGAGTCCTGTCCTCCCAGGACGTCAGCAGAGAGTCCTGTCCTCCCAGGCCGTCAGCAGAGAGTCCTGTCCTCCCAGGACGTCAGCAGAGAGTCCTGTCCTCCCAGGCCGTCAGCAGAGAGTCCTGTCCTCCCAGGCCGTCAGCAGAGAGTCCTGTCCTCCAAGGACGTCAGCAGAGAGTCCTGTCCTCCCAGGACGTCAGCCTGGTGTAGGATCAGTTAGTGGAATGATTTGATTTTCATGTTTAATGAAATACTGGTCGTACTCTACCGTTCAAAAGTTTGGGGTCACTTAGAAATGTCTTTGTTTTTGAAAGAAAAGCACTTTTTTTGTCCATTAAAATAACATGAAATTGATCTTGAAATTGATCAGAAATACATTGTTAATGTTGTTATTGACTATTGTAGTTGGAAATTGCAGATTTTTTTATAATAAAAAAAAACCCAGTTTTCTCGGTATCCAATTGTTTTAGTAGCTACTATCTTGTCTCATCGTTACAACTCCCGTACAGGTTTGGGAGAGACAAAGGTTGAAAGTCATGCGTCCTCCGATAAACAACTCAACCAAGCCACACTGCTTCTTAACACAGCGCGCATCCAACCAGGAAGCCAGCCGCACCAATGTGCCAGAGGAAACACCGTGCACCTGGCAACACCGTGCACCTCCCGCCACAGGAGTCGCTGGTGCGCAATGAGACAAGGATATCCCTACCGGCCAAACCCTCCCTAACCCGGACGACGCTAGGCCAATTGTGCGTCGCCCCACGGACCTCGCGGCTGGTTACGACGGAGCCTGAGCGCGAACCCAGAGTCTCTGGTGGCACAGCGCCCTTAACCACTGCGCCACCCGGGAGGCTAGAAACTGCAGATTTTTAATGGAATATCTACATAGGCGTACAGTGGCCCATTATCAGCAACCATCACTCCTGTTTTCCAATGGCACGTCGTGTTAGCTAATCCAAGTTTATAATTTTAAAAGGCTAATTGATCATTAGAAAACACTTTTGCAATTATGTTAGCACAGCTGAAAACTGTTCTGATTAAAGACGCATTAAAACTGGCCTTCTTTAGACTAGTTGAGTATCTGGAGCGTTAGCATTTGTGGGTTTGATTACAGGCTCAAAATGGCCAGAAACAAATACATTTCTTCTGAAACTCGTCAGTCTATTCTTGTTCTGAGAAATCAAGGCTATTCCATGCGAGAAATTGCCAAGAAACTGAAGATCTCGTACAACGCTGTGTACTACTCCCTTCACAGAACAGATCAAACTGGCCTTAACCAGAATAGAAAGAGGAGTGGGAGGCCACGGAGGTCAACTGAGCAAGAGGACAAGTACATTAGTGTGTCTAGTTTGAGAAACAGATGCCTCACAAGTCCTCAACTGGCAGCTTCATTAAATAGTACCCGCAAAACACCAGTCAACAGTGAAGAGGCGACTCCTGGATGCTGACCTTCTAAGGCAGAGTTCCTCTGTCCAGTCTCAACGTCAACAGTGAAGAGGCGACTCCTGGATGCTGACCTTCTAAGGCAGAGTTCCTCTGTCCAGTCTCAACATCAACAGTGAAGAGGCGACTCCTGGATGCTGACCTTCTAAGGCAGAGTTCCTCTGTCCAGTCTCAACGTCAACAGTGAAGAGGCGACTCCTGGATGCTGACCTTCTAGGCAGAGTTCCTCTGTCCAGTCTCAACGTCAACAGTGAAGAGGCGACTCCTGGATGCTGACCTTCTAAGGCAGAGTTCCTCTGTCCAGTCTCAACATCAACAGTGAAGAGGCGACTCCTGGATGCTGACCTTCTAAGGCAGAGTTCCTCTGTCCAGTCTCAACATCAACAGTGAAGAGGCGACTCCTGGATGCTGACCTTCTAAGGCAGAGTTCCTCTGTCCAGTCTCAACGTCAACAGTGAAGAGGCGACTCCTGGATGCTGACCTTCTAAGGCAGAGTTCCTCTGTCCAGTCTCAACGTCAACAGTGAAGAGGTGACTCCTGGATGCTGACCTTCTAAGGCAGAGTTCCTCTGTCCAGTCTCAACGTCAACAGTGAAGAGGCGACTCCTGGATGCTGACCTTCTAAGGCAGAGTTCCTCTGTCCAGTCTCAACATCAACAGTGAAGAGGCGACTCCTGGATGCTGACCTTCTAAGGCAGAGTTCCTCTGTCCAGTCTCAACATCAACAGTGAAGAGGCGACTCCTGGATGCTGACCTTCTAAGGCAGAGTTCCTCTGTCCAGTCTCAACATCAACAGTGAAGAGGTGACTCCTGGATGCTGACCTTCTAAGGCAGAGTTCCTCTGTCCAGTCTCAACGTCAACAGTGAAGAGGCGACTCCTGGATGCTGACCTTCTAAGGCAGAGTTCCTCTGTCCAGTCTCAACGTCAACAGTGAAGAGGCGACTCCTGGATGCTGACCTTCTAAGGCAGAGTTCCTCTGTCCAGTCTCAACGTCAACAGTGAAGAGGCGACTCCTGGATGCTGACCTTCTAAGGCAGAGTTCCTCTGTCCAGTCTCAACGTCAACAGTGAAGAGGCGACTCCTGGATGCTGACCTTCTAAGGCAGAGTTCCTCTGTCCAGTCTCAACGTCAACAGTGAAGAGGCGACTCCTGGATGCTGACCTTCTAAGGCAGAGTTCCTCTGTCCAGTCTCAACGTCAACAGTGAAGAGGCGACTCCTGGATGCTGACCTTCTAAGGCAGAGTTCCTCTGTCCAGTCTCAACGTCAACAGTGAAGAGGCGACTCCTGGATGCTGACCTTCTAAGGCAGAGTTCCTCTGTCCAGTCTCAACGTCAACAGTGAAGAGGCGACTCCTGGATGCTGACCTTCTAAGGCAGAGTTCCTCTGTCCAGTCTCAACGTCAACAGTGAAGAGGCGACTCCTGGATGCTGACCTTCTAAGGCAGAGTTCCTCTGTCCAGTCTCAACATCAACAGTGAAGAGGCGACTCCTGGATGCTGACCTTCTAAGGCAGAGTTCCTCTGTCCAGTCTCAACGTCAACAGTGAAGAGGCGACTCCTGGATGCTGACCTTCTAAGGCAGAGTTCCTCTGTCCAGTCTCAACGTCAACAGTGAAGAGGCGACTCCTGGATGCTGACCTTCTAAGGCAGAGTTCCTCTGTCCAGTCTCAACGTCAACAGTGAAGAGGCGACTCCTGGATGCTGGCCTTCTAGGCAGAGTTCCTCTGTCCAGTGTCTGTGTTCTTTTGCCCATCTTAATCTTTCTCTTTTTATTGGCCAGTCTGAGATATGGCTTTCTCTTTGCAACTCTGCCTAGACCTGAGACAGCAGAGTCTCTCTGACCAATAAGTGAAGTCAACTCTGCCTAGAAGGCACACAGCAGAGATTCAGACCTGAGACAGCATTGGAGTCTCTCTGCCTAGAAGGCACACAGCAGAGATTCAGACCTGAGACAGCATTGGAGTCTCTCTGCCTAGAAGGCACACAGCAGAGATTCAGACCTGAGACAGCATTGGAGTCTCTCTGACCAATAAGTGACATCAATTCAATCAACCAATCAATGAAGTCACTCTGTAAGATATACACCCCCCCACTCACTCCCCACCACCCTTCAAAATGTTAAACAATAAATTGATTTGTGTGACGTAATTATTAATCCTGTATTACCTTTCTGTTCCTACCAGTGAGAACAGATCAGCATCAACACTGCGCCCGGACCACTTCTCCCAAAGCCCTTCCACGTTCCCTGACAAAGATTTTAAAAGCATTGGATTGGTGTAAAAGCATTGGCTGTAGGGAGTCTCCATCATGACTGGGAGTGGATTTGGTGAGACGGGTGGAGAATGGAAACCAAGCTCAGTCCAGTTCACTGTTGGAGAGAGAGAGACCTCTGCTGGTCACACAGACCAACTGCACCCAGAGAGGAGTACCACAGTATGAGTCATAAAACCCAACACGTTGGTTTACTTTAATGTAACTGTATGCTAGGTGGTGTTAATAGCAACTGGCTGACTCACTCAGTGCTAACGTAATGTTAGCAGGCTGGTAGGGGCTAAAGTTAGCAGGCTAGTAGGGGTTAACGTTAGCAGGCTAGTAGGGGCTAACGTTATCATGCTGGTAGGGGCTAACGTTATCATGCTAGTAGGGGCTAACGTTAGCAGGCTGGTAGGGGGTAAAGTTAGCAGGCTAGTAGGGGTTAACGTTAGCAGGCTAGTAGGGGCTAAAGTTAGCAGGCCGGTAGGGGTTAACGTTAGCAGGCTAGTAGGGGCTAACGTTATCATGCTGGTAGGGGCTAACGTTATCAGGCTAGTAGGGGCTAACCTTAGCAGGCTGGTAGGGGGTAAAGTTAGCAGGCTAGTAGGGGTTAACGTTAGCAGGCTAGTAGGGGCTAAAGTTAGCAGGCCGGTAGGGGTTAACGTTAGCAGGCTAGTAGGGGCTAACGTTATCATGCTGGTAGGGCTAACGTTATCATGCTGGTAGGGGCTAACGTTATCAGGCTAGTAGGGGCTAACGTTAGCAGGCTGGTAGGGGCTAACGTTATCAGGCTAGTAGGGGCTAAAGTTAGCAGGCTAGTAGGGGCTAACGTTAGCAGGCTGGAAGGGGCTAACGTTATCAGGCTAGTAGGGGCTAACGTTATCAGGCTAGTAGGGGCTAATGTTATGAGACTGGTAGGGCTAAAGTTAGCAGGCTAGTAGGGGCTAACGTTAGCAGGCTGGAAGGGGCTAACGTTATCAGGCTAGTAGGGGCTAACGTTATGAGACTGGTAGGGCTATCGTTAGCAGGCTGGTAGGGGCTTACGTTAGCAGGCTGGTAAGGGCTAACCTTAGCAGGCTGGTAGGGGGTAAAGTTAGCAGGCTGGTAGGGGCTAACGTTAGCAGGCTGGTAGGGGCTAACGTTAGCAGGCTGGTAGGGACTAATGTTAACAGGCTGGTAGGGCTAATGTTAGCAGGCTGGTAGGGCTAACGTTAGCAGGCTGTTAGGGGCTAACGTTAGCAGGCTGGTAGGGGCTAACGTTAGCAGGCTGTACAGACAACACCTGCCTCTCAGGTTCTGGACCCTAGACAGAGCAACCTCTCAGAACCTAGACAGAATAACCTCTCAGACCCTAGACAGAACAACCTCTCAGGTTCTAGACAGAACAACCTCTCAGACCTTAGACAGAACAACCTCTCAGACCCTAGACAGAATAACCTCTCAGGCCCTAGACAGAACAACCTCTCAGACCCTAGACAGAACAACCTCTCAGGCCCTAGACAGAACAACCTCTCAGGCCCTAGACAGAACAACCTCTCAGAACCTAGATAGAACAACCTCTCAGGCTCTGGACCCTAGACAGAACAACCTCTCAGGCTCTGGACAGAAGAACCTCTCAGAACCTAAACAGAACAACCTCTCAGGTTCTGGACAGAACAACCTCTCAGGTTCTGGACAGAACACCCTCTCAGACCCTAGACAGAATAACCTCTCAGACCCTAGACAGAATAACCTCTCAGACCCTAGACAAAATAACCTTTCAGACCCTAGACAGAACAACCTCTCAGACTCTAGACAGAACAACCTCTCAGGTTCTGGACAGAACAACCTCTCAGACCCTAGACAGAATAACCTCTCAGACCCTAGACAGAACAACCTCTCAGGTTCTGGACAGAACAACCTCTCAGACCCTAGACAGAACAACCTCTCAGATTCTGGACAGAACAACCTCTCAGGCTCTGGACCCTAGACAGAATAACCTCTCAGACCCTAGACAGAACAACCTCTCAGGTTCTAGACAGAACAACCTCTCAGGTTCTGGACAGAACAACCTCTCAGGCTCTGGACAGAACAACCTCTCAGGCTCTGGACTCTAGACAGAACAACCTCTCAGGCTCTGGACTCTAGACAGAACAACCTCTCAGGCTCTGGACTCTGGACAGAACAACCTCTCAGGCTCTGGACCCTAGACAGAACAACCTCTCAGGTTCTAGACAGAACAACCTCTCAGGTTCTGGACAGAACAACCTCTCAGGCTCTGGACTCTAGACAGAACAACCTCTCAGGCTCTGGACTCTAGACAGAACAACCTCTCAGGCTCTGGACTCTAGACAGAACAACCTCTCAGGCTCTGGACTCTAGACAGAACAACCTCTCAGGCTCTGGACTCTAGACAGAACAACCTCTCAGGCTCTGGACTCTAGACAGAACAACCTCTCAGGCTCTGGACTCTAGACAGAACAACCTCTCAGGCTCTGGACTCTAGACAGAACAACCTCTCAGACCCTAGACAGAACAACCTCTCAGGCTCTGGACTCTAGACAGAACAACCTCTCAGACCCTAGACAGAACAACCTCTCAGGCTCTGGACTCTAGACAGAACAACCTCTCAGACCCTAGACAGAACAACCTCTCAGACAGGTATATACAGTCTCTAGACAGAACAACCTCTCAGACTCTAGACAGAACAACCTCTCAGACCCTAGACAGAACAACCTCTCAGACAGGTATATACAGTCTCTAGACAGAACAACCTCTCAGACCCTAGACAGAACAACCTCTCAGACAGGTATATACAGTCTCTAGACAGAACAACCTCTCAGACCCTAGACAGAATAACCTCTCAGACCCTAGACAGAACAACCTCTCAGACAGGTATATACAGACTCTAGACAGAACAACCTCTCAGGCTCTGGACTCTAGACAGAACAACCTCTCAGACCCTAGACAGAACAACCTCTCAGACCCTAGACAGAACAACCTCTCAGGCTCTGGACTCTAGACAGAACAACCTCTCAGACCCTAGACAGAACAACCTCTCAGACAGGTATATACAGTCTCTAGACAGAACAACCTCTCAGACCCTAGACAGAACAACCTCTCAGACAGGTATATACAGTCTCTAGACAGAACAACCTCTCAGACTCTAGACAGAACAACCTCTCAGGTTCTGGACAGAACAACCTCTCAGACCCTAGACAGAACAACCTCTCAGACAGGTATATACAGTCTCTAGACAGAACAACCTCTCAGACCCTAGACAGAACAACCTCTCAGACAGGTATATACAGTCTCTAGACAGAACAACCTCTCAGACAGGTATATACAGTCTCTAGACAGAACAACCTCTCAGACAGGTATATACAGTCTCTAGACAGAACAACCTCTCAGACCCTAGACAGAACAACCTCTCAGACAGGTATATACAGTCTCTAGACAGAACAACCTCTCAGACAGGTATATACAGTCTCTAGACAGAACAACCTCTCAGACAGGTATATACAGTCTCTAGACAGAACAACCTCTCAGACAGGTATATACAGTCTCTAGACAGAACAACCTCTCAGACAGGTATATACAGTCTCTAGACAGAACAACCTCTCAGACCCTAGACAGAACAACCTCTCAGACAGGTATATACAGTCTCTAGACAGAACAACCTCTCAGACCCTAGACAGAACAACCTCTCAGACAGGTATATACAGTCTCTAGACAGAACAACCTCTCAGACAGGTATATACAGTCTCTAGACAGAACAACCTCTCAGACAGGTATATACAGTCTCTAGACAGAACAACCTCTCAGACCCTAGACAGAACAACCTCTCAGACAGGTATATACAGTCTCTAGACAGAACAACCTCTCAGTCTCTAGACAGAACAACCTCTCAGACTCTAGACAGAACAACCTCTCAGACAGGTATATACAGTCTCTAGACAGAACAACCTCTCAGACAGGTATATACAGTCTCTAGACAGAACAACCTCTCAGACAGGTATATACAGTCTCTAGACAGAACAACCTCTCAGACCCTAGACAGAACAACCTCTCAGACAGGTATATACAGTCTCTAGACAGAACAACCTCTCAGACAGGTATATACAGTCTCTAGACAGAACAACCTCTCAGACAGGTATATACAGTCTCTAGACAGAACAACCTCTCAGACAGGTATATACAGTCTCTAGACAGAACAACCTCTCAGACAGGTATATACAGTCTCTAGACAGAACAACCTCTCAGACCCTAGACAGAACAACCTCTCAGACAGGTATATACAGTCTCTAGACAGAACAACCTCTCAGACCCTAGACAGAATAACCTCTCAGACAGGTATATACAGTCTCTAGACAGAACAACCTCTCAGACCCTAGACAGAACAACCTCTCAGACAGGTATATACAGTCTCTAGACAGAACAACCTCTCAGACAGGTATATACAGTCTCTAGACAGAACAACCTCTCAGACAGGTATATACAGACCCTAGACAGAACAACCTCTCAGACAGGTATATACAGTCTCAAGACAGAACAACCTCTCAGACAGGTATATACAGTCTCTAGACAGAACAACCTCTCAGACAGGTATATACAGTCTCTAGACAGAACAACCTCTCAGACCCTAGACAGAACAACCTCTCAGACAGGTATATACAGTCTCTAGACAGAACAACCTCTCAGACCCTAGACAGAACAACCTCTCAGACAGGTATATACAGTCTCTAGACAGAACAACCTCTCAGACAGGTATATACAGTCTCTAGACAGAACAACCTCTCAGACAGGTATATACAGTCTCTAGACAGAACAGGTATAGACACATTTGATTTTATTTCATGTTTGTCGGTTATATATTTTATTTAATATGTTTTACATTCACAACGTTTATATTGACATGAACCCTGAAGAATAAAGACCGACTTTGATCACTGGTAGGTTCCTCATCTCGATCCGCGGTAGATCACTAACGGAAAGGCAAGGATCATGTCATGCATCGGGTCATAGCTGTCACACAGGTGATGTCACAGAGGCGTGTCAGTCGGCGTGTATGAGAGTCTGAGGTTCTGTTCAAGTTGTCTCCCGGGCAGAGCAGGGAGCCGATCAGAGGTTCTGTTCACGTCGTCTCCAAGGCAGAGCAGGGAGCCAAGCAGAGGTTCTGTTCATGTTGTCTCCCGGGCAGAGCAGGGAGCCGATCAGAGGTTCACGTCGTCTCCCGGGCAGAGCAGGGAGCCAATCAGAGGTTCTGTTCACGTTGTCTCCAAGGCAGAGCAGGGAGCCGATCAGAGGTTCTGTTCATGTTGTCTCCCGTGCAGAGCAGGGAGCCGATCAGAGGTTCTGTTCACGTTGTCTCCCGGGCAGAGCAGGGAGCCAATCAGAGGTTCACGTTGTCTCCCGGGTAGAGCAGGGAGCCGATCAGAGGTTCTGTTCACGTTGTCTCCCGGCCAGAGCAGGGAGCCAATCAGAGGTTCACGTTGTCTCCCGGGCAGAGCAGGGAGCCGATCAGAGGTTCTGTTCATGTTGTCTCCCGGGCAGAGCAGGGAGCCGATCAGAGGTTCTGTTCATGTTGTCTCCCGGGCAGAGCAGGGAGCCGATCAGAGGTTCTGTTCATGTTGTCTCCCGGGCAGAGCAGGGAGCCGATCAGAGGTTCTGTTCACGTTGTCTCCCGGGCAGAGCAGGGAGCCAATCAGAGGTTCTGTTCACGTTGTCTCCCGGGCAGAGCAGAAAGCCCAGCAGTATAGACGAGGAGGATCAGGAGGTGAATCAGGATAACATCCTGGAAACAGCAGAGAGCTGGGGAGTGTGGCAGGCCGGAGGGGTCAGAGGTTAGAGGTCAGGCTGGAGTTCAGTATCCTGTCAGTCTGGAGGGACTCCTTTTCGCTGAGGCCTTTTCTGGGCTCTGTGTATGTATATGTGTGTGTGTATGTGTGTGTGTGTGTGTGTGTATGTGAATGTGTATGTGTGTGTGTGTGTGTGTGTGTGTGTGTTCAATACCCTGTGGTGATGTTGGTGAGTGTGTGTGTGTTTGAGCCCGGTGCAGTGAAGCTATAGGCAGCGTAGGCCACAGCTGATCCCAACATCAACCCTGTCATGTACGATACAGTCATAGTGTTACCTAGAGAGAGGAGAGGAGAGGAGAGGAGAGGAGAGGAGAGGAGAGGAGAGGAGAGGAGAGGAGAGGAGAGGAGAGGAGAGGAGAGGAGAGGAGAGGAGAGGAGAGGAGAGGAGAGGAGAGGAGAGGAGAGGAGAGGAGAGGAGAGGAGAGGAGAGGAGAGGAGATTATTATATAGTATATAGATAGAGCACTGTCAATGTAGAAAATCGGCACTAAATTGTAGGAGGAGCTCCTGCTGCAGTTGAGTGGTTTACAGTATTACAATATAGAGTGTATATAGAGACACCTCCAGAATTATTGGCACCTTTGATAACGATGAACAACAAATACTGTATAAAATAAAATCATACAAATACCGAGATATATTTTGTGAACAAAAAAACCCTCATATGATTATAAATTATTACAATTGTTTAGAGAAAGATATTCTATTTAAAAGGTAAACATTTAAAATGGTAGTTAAATGTTTTGGCACCCCAAAAGAAAAGAAAGTGGGAGAAAGAGAGAGAACTTAGAGTTTTTAAGGAGGACTTTAGTTTCAGGGTGCACAGTCTGATATAAAGAGACTTGATAACAATGAAATACTCCATCACCAAGAGAGAACACCCCTGTTTTCACTACTCCATCACCTAGAGAGAATACCCCTGTGTTCAATACTCCATCACCTAGAGAGAACACCCCTGTTTTCAATACTCCATCACCTAGAGAGAACACCCCTGTTTTCACTATTCCATATTCCATCACCAAGAGAGAACACCCCTGTTTTCAATACTCCATCACCTAGAGAGAACACCCCTGTTTTCACTACTCCATCACCTAGAGAGAACACCCCTGTTTTCAATACTCCATCACCTAGAGAGAACACCCCTGTTTTCACTATTCCATATTCCATCACCAAGAGAGAACACCCCTGTTTTCAATACTCCATCACCTAGAGAGAACACCCCTGTTTTCACTACTCCATCACCAAGAGAGAACACCCCTGTTTACAATACTCCATCACCTAGAGAGAAACCCCTGTTTTCACTACTCCATCACCTAGAGAGAACACCCCTGTTTTCAATACTCCATCACCTAGAGAGAACACCCCTGTTTACAATACTCCATCACCTAGAGAGAACACCCCTGTTTTCACTACTCCATCACCTAGAGAGAACACCCCTGTTTTCAATACTCCATCACCTAGAGAGAACACCCCTGTTTTCAATACTCCATCACCTAGAGAGAACACCCCTGTTTACAATACTCCATCACCTAGAGAGAAACCCCTGTTTTCAATACTCCATCACCTAGAGAGAACACCCCTGTTTTCAATACTCCAGCACCTTCCCCTTGCGAGGATAACGACACAGACGTTTTCTAAAATGTTTTCTGAGATTGGAGAACACATTGGGGAGGGATTTCAGACCATTCCTCAATAGATCTTTCTAGATCCTTATGGACTGGCTACTTCAATTCAAACCACAGGTATGAATGGGTTCATGTCCCGGCGTCTGAAAAGGCCATTACAAATAGTGGATTTTTGTGGTCCATGAACCATTTCTGAATGACGAATGGATTTTAAATGTGTGTTACCTCATTTCTATACCCCAGTGAAACAGGAAGCCATGGAAGGCCACAATATAGTTCCTTCAACTGAGATTAATTTCAAACATTATTAATGCAGATTTCATTTAGTTACATTTGACCAATACGATTCTTTACAGGTGCCAATAATGAGATATAAGTGATTACTTGTTAAACAACATCTCTTTCTCTGGGCAATTGTATTATTATAAAAGTAGATCCACCCCTCTACCTAATTACCCCTCTACCCCACCACCCCTCTACCTCATTACCTCTCTACCTCATCACCCCTCTACCTCATCACCCCTCTACCTCATCACCCCTCTACCTCATCACCCCTCTACCTCACCACCCCTCCACCTCACCACCCCTCTACCTCACCACCCCTCTACCTCACCACCCCTCTACCTCATTACCTCTCTACCTCACCACCCCTCTACCTCACCACCCCTCTACCTCACCACCCCTCTACCTCATCACCCCTCTACCTCATCACCCCTCTACCTCACCACCCCTCTACCTCATTACCCCTCTACCTCACCACCCCTCTACCTCATTACCCCTCTACCTCACCACCCCTCTACCTCACCACCCCTCTACCTCACCACCCCTCTACCTCATCACCCCTCTACCTCATCACCCCTCTACCTCACCACCCCTCTACCTCACTACCCCTCTACCTCATCACCCCTCTACCTCATCACCCCTCTACCTCACCACCCCTCTACCTCATCACCCCTCCACCCCTCTACCTCACCACCCCTCTACCTCACCACCCCATCACCCCTCCACCTCATCACCCCTCTACCTCACCACCCCTCCACCTCACCACCCCTCTACCTCACCACCCCTCTGCCTCATCACCCCTCTGCCTCATCACCCCTCACCTGCTAGTTCTCTCTGTTCCGGCGGGACCTTCCCAGCAGCCTGTATCATGGGGACTGATCCAAAGTAACCGTTGGTTACGCCCATGAGGAGAGAAAAGAGACAGGGCCAGGCGGGGTGGGAGAGGGTTGGGGTGGAGGAGGGATACACACACATCACCAACAGAGGGATGAAGACCACCCGCAGGCAGGAGAAGAGGAGCAGGTGACCCCCCGTCCACTCATAGGGCAACGCAGCCAGGATCTGGAAAGGGCAGAGGGCTTAGTGTATATCTATATCTATCCATCCATCATCCATTCATCTACCCATCCACCCAACCATCCACCCACCCACCCATCATCCATCCATCTACCTATCCATCCATCTACCCATCCACCCACCCATCTACCCATCCATCCACCCATCTACCCATCCACCCATCTACCCATCCATCCACCCACCCATCTACCCATCCACCCACCCATCCACCCACCCATCTACCCATCCATCTACCCATCCACCCACCCATCCATCCATCCACCCACCCATCCATCCATCCATCCATCCACCCACCCATCTACCCATCCACCCACCCATCTACCCATCCATCCATCCACCCATCTACCCATCCACCCATCCATCTACCCATCCACCCATCCACCCATCCATCTACCCATCCACCCACCCATCTACCCACCCATCTACCCATCCATCCACCCACCCACCCACCCATCCATCCATCCACCCACCCATCTACCCATCCATCCACCCATCCACCCACCCACCCATCTACCCATCCACCAATCTACCCATCCATCCATCTACCCATCCACCCATCCATCCACCCATCTACCCATCCATCCACCCATCCATCTACCCATCCATCCACCCATCTACCCATCCATCCATCCACCCATCTACCCATCCATCCATCTACCCATCCATCCATCTACCCATCCATCTACCCATCCACCCATCCACCCATCCATCCACCCATCTACCCATCCATCCACCCATCTACCCATCCATCCATCCACCCACCCATCTACCCATCCATCCATCCACCCACCCATCTACCCATCCACCCACCCATCTACCCATCCATCCACCCATCCATCTACCCATCCACCCATCCATCCATCTACCCATCCATCCACCCACCCATCTACCCATCTACCCATCCATCCATCCACCCATCCATCCACCCACCCATCTACCCATCCACCCATCTACCCATCCACCCATCTACCCATCCACCCATCTACCCATCCATCCATCCACCCATCTACCCATCCATCCATCTACCCATCCACCCATCTACCCATCCATCCGTCTACCCATCCACCCATCTATCCACCCATCCATCCATCTACCCATCTACCCATCCACCCATCTACCCATCCACCCACCCATCCATCTACCCATCCACCCATCTACCCATCCATCCATCCACCCATCTATCCATCTACCCATCCATCCATCTACCCATCCATCCACCCATCCATCCATCTACCCATCCATCCATCTACCCATCCATCCATCCATCCACCCACCCATCTACCCATCCATCCAGCTACCCATCCACCCACCCATCCATCCATCTACCATCCATCCACCCATCTACCCATCTACCATCCATCCATCTACCCATCCACCCATCCATCCATCTACCCATCCATCTACCCATCCATCCACCCATCCATCCATCCACCCACCCATCTACCATCCATCCATCCAGCTACCCATCCACCCACCCATCCATCCATCTACCCATCCATCCACCCATCTACCCATCCACCCATCTACCCATCCACCCATCCATCCATCTACCCATCCATCTACCCATCCATCCATCCACCCATCTACCCATCCATCCACCCATCCACCCATCCATCCATCTACCCATCCATCCATCCATCCATCTACCCATCCATCCATCTACCCATCCATCCATCTACCCATCCATCCATCTACCCATCCATCTACCCATCCATCCATCCATCCATCTACCCATCCATCCATCCATCCATCTACCCATCCATCCATCCATCCACCCATCTACCCATCCATCCATCTACCCATCCATCCATCCATCTACCCATCCATCCATCCATCTACCCATCCATCCATCTACCCACCCACCCATCCATCTACCCATCCACCCATCCATCTACCCATCCATCCACCCATCCATCCATCTACCCATCCATCCACCCATCTACCCATCCATCCATCTACCCATCTACCCATCCATCCATCTACCCACCCACCCACCCACCCATCATCCATCCATCTACCCATCCATAATCCATCCATCCATCTATCCATCATCCATCCATCCAGACTGATCTATCTACCTACCTACCTATCCATCCATCTACATTCCTACTATCAGCCATCCATCATCCATCCATCTATCTACATTCCTACCATCCATCTACCCATCCATCCATCCATCCATCCATCCATCCATCTACATTTCTACCATCCATCTACCCATCCATCCATCCATCGACTGATCTATCTATCTACCTACCTATCTACCTATCCATCCATCCATCTACATTTCTACTATCAGCCATCCATCATCCATCCATCTATCCACATTCCTACCATCCATCTATCTATCCACATTCCTACCATCCATCCATCAATCTACATTCCTACCATCCATCCATCATTCATCCATTTATCCATCATCCATCCATCCATCTATCTATCTACATTCCTACCATCCATCCATCATTCATCCATTTATCCATCATCCATCCATCCATCCATCTACATTCCTACCATCCATCCATCCATCAATCTATATTCCTACCATCCATCCATCAATCTATATTCCTACCATCCATCCATCCATCAATCTATATTCCTACCATCCATCCATCCATCAATCTATATTCCTACCATCCATCAATCTATATTCCTACCATCCATCCATCCATCCATCAATCTATATTCCTACCATCCATCCATCCATCAATCTATATTCCTACCATCCATCCATCAATCTACATTCCTATCATCCATTCATCCATTCATCCATACCATCCATCCAGTTGTTCCAAACCTCTCCTCGTGGACCCCCAATCATTCCAAACCTCTCCTTGGGGACCCCCAACCATTCCAAACCTCTCCAACACTGGGGGTCCCCAAGGAGAGGTTTGGAATGGTTGGGGGTCCCCGAGGAGAGGTTTGGAACGGCTGGGGGTCCCCGAGGAGAGGTTTGAGAACACTGGACAAGTAAACTGACCTTGCCTACGAAGTCGGCCATGTTGAATGTGGCCATGATGAGTATAGGTAGCCACTCCCCCAGGGTTGGGTTGCGTATCTCTGATTCCAGACCAGGAAACAGACACAGAGTGATGCTATAGGTCACTGCTATAGACAACATGTAGGCCCAGATCACTCTGGCAACGATGTACCTGTGAAGAAACATATCTGAAGGGGGGAGAAGAGGAGGAGGTAGGGGGAGAAGGGGGGGAGGGAGGGTGGAGATGGGGGAGGGGAGGAGGGGGAGAAGGGAGTGGAGAGGGAGGGGGAGAAGGGAGAAGAGGGGGGAGAGGGAGGGAGGGTGGAGATGGGGGAGAAGGGAGAAGAGGAGGAGGGAGGTGGATAAGGGGGGGAGGGAGGGAGGGGGGAGATAAGGTAGAAGAGGAGGAGGGAGGGGGATAAGGGAGAAGAGGGGGGAGAGGGAGGGAGGGTGGAGAAGGGGGAGGGGAGGAGAGGAGAGGGAGGGGGAGAAGGGGGAGAAGAGGAGGAGGGAGGGGGAGAAGAGGAGGAGGGAGGGGGAGAAGGGAGAAGAGGGGGGAGAGGGAGGGAGGGTGGAGATGGGGGAGAAGGGGAGGAGGGAGGGGGATAAGGGAGGGGGGGGGGAGAGAAGGGAGAAGAGGAGGAGGGAGGGGGATAAGGGAGAAGAGGGTGGAGAAGGGGGAGGGGAGGAGAGGGAGGGGGAGAAGGGGGAGAGGGAGGGGGAGAAGGGGGGGAGGGGAGGAGCGGGAGGGGGGAGGGAGGGAGAGAGAGAGAGGGAGGGGGAGAAGGGGGGGAGGGGAGGAGAGGGAGGGGGAGAAGGGAGGGAGGGAGGGGGGAGAAGAGGAGGAGGGAGGGGGAGAAGAGGGGGGAGAGGGAGGGAGGGTGGAGAAGGGGGAGGGGAGGAGAGGGAGGGGGATAAGGGAAAAGAGGGGGGAGAGGGAGGGTGGAGAAGGGGGAGGAGAGGGAGGAGAGGGAGGGGGAGAAGGCAGTGGAAGGGGATGAGGGAGAAGGGGAGAAGGGAGTGGAAGGGGATGAGGGAGAAGGGGGGAAGGGAGTGGAAGGGGATGAGGGAGAAGGGGGGAAGGGAGTGGAAGGGGATGAGGGAGAAGGGGGAGAAGGCAGTGGAAGGGGATGAGGGAGAAGGGGAGAAGGGAGTGGAAGGGGATGAGGGAGAAGGGGAGAAGGGAGTGGAAGGGTATGAGGGAGAAGGGGAGAAGGGAGTGGAAGGGGATGAGGGAGAAGGGGTGAAGGGAGTGGAAGGGGATGAGGGAGAAGGGGAGAAGGGAGTGGAAGGGGATGAGGGAGAAGGGGAGAAGGGAGTGGAAGGGGATGAGGGAGAAGGGGGAGGAGGTGGAGGGGAGGAGGGGGGAGAAGGGAAAAAGGAGGGGGTGAGAAGAGAAGAGAGGGGGAACGAGGGAAGAGGAATGCTGTTGGTATCCGTAGTGTACAAACATTGGGTAGAATCATTGTGTTTACAAGCACTCGTTCGACATTACAGTTTCTCTAGATCGCTAAGACACTTTGAATGAAACTGGGGTGGAACTGATCTCCATCACAACCTAATGAGCACTACGACAGTATTACTTGGTGATAAACTCTAAGTCATTTCTCTTTGTTTTCACACACAATGCAAATGCTAAGCACATTTTGTTCCCCAAAACAGTAAACACAACTCTACAAAAGATGCAAAACTCAGTTGAGCAAAACTCCCATGAACCTCTTCTGCACGTGTGCAAAACTTCTTAGCACAATTGTTCAATCAGCAAATCATTCGTGCATAAAAGAGGTCACCTCTGAGTTGCTGTTAAGACAGGACCCAGTCCGAGGCTGAGGGCTGTTTATGTACCCCCACAGACAGGCACTAAGACCGCACTCAGTCAGCTGTATCAGGAAATAAGGAAACCACTCACCCAGAGGCGGCGCCTCTTAGTGGCCGGAGACTTTAATGCAGGGAAACTTAAATCAGTTTCACCAAATCTCTATCAACATGTTAAATGTGCAACCAGAGGGAAATAACTCTGGACCACCTTTACTCCACACACAGCGACGTGTACAAAGCTCTCCCTCACCCTCCATTTGGTAAATCTGAACATAATTATCCTCCTGATTCCTGCTGACAAGCTAAAATTAAGGCAGGAAGCACCAGTGACTCGGTCTATAATAACATGGTCAGATGAAGCAGATGCTAAGCTGCAGGACTGTTTTGCTAGTACAGACTGGAATATATTCCGGCATTCCTCCAATGGCATTAAGGAATACACAACACCAGTCATTGGCTTCAACAATAAGTGCATCGATGACATACGTACATACCCCAACCAGAAGCCATGGATTACAGGCAACATCCTCACTGAGCTAAAGGCTAGAGCTGCCGCTTTCAAGGAGAGGGACTGTAACCCGGAAGCTTATAAGATATCCTGCTATGCCCTGCGGCGAACCATCAAACAGGCAAAGCGTCAATACAGGGCTAAGATTGAATCGTACTACACCGGCTCCGACGCTCGTCTTACGTGGCAGGGCTTGCAAACTATTACAGACTACAAAGGGAAGCACAGCCACTAGCTGCTCAGCAACACGAGCCTACCAGACGAGCTAAATCACTTATATACTCGCTTCGAGGGAAGCAACACTGAGGCATGCATGAGAGCAGCAGCTGTTCCGGACGACTGTGTTATCACGCTCTCCGTAGCCGATGTGAGTAAGACCTTTAAACAGGTCAACATACACAAGGCTGCGGGGCCAGACGGATTACCAGGACGTGTACTGCGAGCATGCGCTGACCAACTGGCAAGTGTCTTCACTGACATTTTCAACATGTCCCTGATTGAGTCTGTGATGCAGACAGACAGACAGACAGACAGACAGACAGACAGACAGACAGACAGACAGGTATAGATGTGGTTGTTACCTCGTAGTCCAGGCCAGCTTCTCCGGATCTTGTCTTTAGGAACTCCAAACCGAACGTACGTCCCTCCTGTGAACTCATCTGTGACATCATCAGATGGCGACGTCGTCGCCACCACTCCGTTACCCTGAGATGAGACAAACACTTCATAGCCTCCTTGTCTCCTTGTCTCCTCTCCTCTCCTGGTTTCCTCTGGAGTGAATAATCAAGGGTCAGCCTATCACCTGAACCCCAACGTGTCAGGTCAACCAGGTCCCGTAGATATTCAGCCTATCACCTGAACCCCAACGTGTCAGGTCAACCAGGTCCCGTAGATATTCAGCCTATCACGTGTCAGGTCAACCAGGTCCCGTAGATATTCAGCCTATCACGTGTCAGGTCAACCAGGTCCTGTAGATATTCAGCCTATCACGTGTCAGGTCAACCAGGTCCCGCAGATATTCAGGGATGATTTACAGAGGGAAATGACCGTCTATGTGTGTGTGTGTGTGTGTGTGTGTGTGTGTGTGTGTGTGTTCAGCAGGTTGACGTAACCTTGTTTCAGTAAGTAGGAGATGTAGTCACAGTGATGCATGTGGCAATATGCCGAAATTAGAGACACACCCTCTCTCTTTTCTGCTCCATTAGTTGCAGCAGGGCTCAAGGCCAAAATAACCACTCTACCTGATTATCCCACCACTCTACCTGATTATCCACCACTCTACCTGATTATCCACCACTCTACCTGATTATCCACCACTCTACCTGATTATCCACCACTCTACCTGATTATCCCACCACTCTCCCTGATTATCCCACCACTCTCCCTGATTTATCCACCACTCCCCCTGATTATCTCACCACTCTACCTGATTATCCACCACTCTACCTGATTATCCCATAGAACCACTCTACCTGATTATCCCATAGAACCACTCTACCCGATTATCCTACCACTCTACCTTATTATCCCATATAACCACTCTACCCGATTATCCCACCACTCTACCTGATTATCCACCACTCTACCTGATTATCCCATAGAACCACTCTACCTGATTATCCCATAGAACCACTCTACCTGATTATCCACCACTCTACCTGATTATCCACCACTCTACCTGATTATCCACCACTCTACCTGATTATCCACCACTCTACCTGATTATCCCACCACTCTACCTGATTATCCCACCACTCTACCTGATTATCCCATAGAACCACTCTACCTGATTATCCCATAGAACCACTCTACCTGATTATCCCATAGAACCACTCTACCTGATTATCCCATAGAACCACTCTACCTGATTATCCACCACTCTACCTGATTATCCACCACTCTACCTGATTATCCACCACTCTACCTGATTATCCACCACTCTACCTGATTATCCACCACTCTACCTGATTATCCCACCACTCTACCTGATTATCCACCACTCTACCTGATTATCCCATAGAACCACTCTACCTGATTATCCCATAGAACCACTCTACCTGATTATCCCATAGAACCACTCTACCTGATTATCCCCTAGAACCACTCTACCTGATTATCCACCACTCTACCTGATTATCCCATAGAACCACTCTACCTGATTATCCCATAGAACCACTCTACCTGATTATCCACCACTCTACCTGATTATCCACCACTCTACCTGATTATCCACCACTCTACCTGATTATCCACCACTCTACCTGATTATCCCACCACTCTACCTGATTATCCACCACTCTACCTGATTATCCACCACTCTACCTGATTATCCACCACTCTACCTGATTATCCCATAGAACCACTCTACCTGATTATCCCATAGAACCACTCTACCTGATTATCCCCTAGAACCACTCTACCTGATTATCCACCACTCTACCTGATTATCCCCTAGAACCACTCTACCTGATTATCCCCTAGAACCACTCTACCTGATTATCCCATAGAAACACTCTACCTGATTATCCCACCACTCTACCTGATTATCCCCTAGAACCACTCTCACCCCAGGTCTAGACTGACTTACAAATCTTACTTCCTCTGTAGTGACGTCGTGGTGAACCCTGTATCCTGTCCCGCTGACCTCCGACCCGATGTCATGACCTTTCCCCAGGCTGTGACCCCGGTGGGTGGGGCCTGTGTAGTAAAGGACGAATCGTGAGCGTCGGACAATGAGGTGGAGAAGGAAGCAGAGCATCTCCATGGTGATGGACACCAGGAAGAAGATGAGTGTGTTTATCCTCTCGTTACTGATCAGGAGTTTAGTGAAGATACGACTCAGAGAGATGATTACACCTGCTGTACCTGGAGAGAGGGAGGAGTGGAGAGAGAGGATTAGTGAAGATACGACTCAGAGAGATGATTACACCTGCTGTACCTGGAGAGAGGGAGGAGAGGAGAGAGAGGAGAGGATTAGTGAAGATACGACTCAGAGAGATGATTACACCTGCTGTACCTGGAGAGCGGGAGGAGAGAGAGGAGAGAGGATTAGTGAAGATACCACTCAGAGAGATAATTACACCTGCTGTACCTGGAGAGAGGGAGGAGTGGAGAGAGAGGATTAGTGAAGATACAACTCAGAGATATGACAAGCATTGTGATTGGTTGAGAAGCGTTCTAAGCCGTGCTAAACAAGTAATTTACAATGGGTAGGCCTATGACGCAAAAATGTATTGAAATAAATAAACTGTCTGTGTTATGGTTACAATAATTCCCCTTTCTGTCAAATGGTCTGGCAATAGACTACAAGTGTAGCCTATAGAATATACAGTAATATAATGAAGATGTATAGAATATACAGTAATATAATGAAGATGTATAGAATATACAGTAATATAATGAAGATGTATAGAATATACAGTCATATAATGAAGATGTATAGAATATACAGTAATGTAATGAAGATGTATATATACAGTAATATAATGAAGATGTATAGAATATACAGTAATATAATGAAGATGTATATATACAGTAATATAATGAAGATGTATAGAATATACAGTAATATAATGAAGATGTATAGAATATACAGTCATATAATGAAGATGTATAGAATATACAGTAATATAACGAAGATGACAGCTCTTACTTTCTCCAGTCATCACCCCCTGTGTGTATCTCTTGGGCAGCATCCCCATGTAACCATAGAAACTGGACTGCTGCACTGAGGGAGGACAAATGCAAACACAAATGGCCTTTTCACACTGCATTGTTCGTAGCCCCGGGCTAAGGATTCACGCTGGTATTCTAAAGCCCTGTGGCTAAGGATTCACACTGGTATTCTAAAGCCCTATGGCTAAGGATTCACACAGGTATTCTAAAGCCCTGAGATAAGGATTCACACTGGTATTCTAAAGCCCTGTGGCTACGGATTCACACTGGTATTCTAAATCCCTGGGATAAGGATTCACACTGGTATTCTAAAGCCCTGAGATAAGGATTCACACTGGTAGTCTAAAGCCCTGGGCTACGGATTCACACTGGTATTCTAAAGCCCTGAGATAAGGATTCACACTGGTATTCTAAAGCCCCGGGCTAAGGATTCACACTGGTATTCTAAAGCCCTGGGCTAAGAATTCACACTGGTATTCTAAAGCCCTGGGATAAGGATTCACACTGGTATTCTAAAGCCCTGGGATAAGGATTCACACTGGTATTCTAAAGCCCTGGGATAAGAATTCACACTGGTATTCTAAAGCCCTGAGATAAGGATTCACACTGGTATTCTAAAGCCCTGGGCTAAGAATTCACACTGGTATTCTAAAGCCCTGGGATAAGGATTCACACTGGTATTCTACAGCCCTGGGATAAGGATTCACACTGGTATTCTACAGCCCTGGGATAAGGATTCACACTGGTATTCTACAGCCCTGGGATAAGGATTCACACTGGTATTCTAAAGCTCTGGGCTAAGGATTCACACTGGTATTCTAAAGCCCTGGGATAAGGATTCACACTGGTATTATAAAGCCCTGGGCGGACAAACACACTCTCGACCAACATTCTATCTCTGCCACGGGGCCAATGATATAAGCAATAAGGCATAAAAAAACATGATCTGCTCTTGCTAGCATTTGACAGCCTAGCATTTGATTTCCAACAGTGATGGTTTGTATAAACCTTGCTGTCTGCCTGTCAGACCGCGGAAAACAATGTTTATCACTTTTGAAAATGCCATCTCTTTCCCCCTGTACAGAGAATTCTGTGTACCGACGAGACGTAAACATTTCTGACCCAGAGGCAAAATCATGCACCAATTATTATTATAATGGATTGAAATGAAAAGTCAATAGAGAAGCTATGAAAACAGATTAAGACGGGGAGCGTTTGTGGCCCTTTTCAGATGTAAGTTTTTGTGGCTAGAGTTGGCTAGCTGAGCGAGAAGACGTTAGCTTGCATAGCAACCGTTAGCCGTAGCAACCGTTTTTGTTAGCCATAGCAACCGTTAGCCATAGCAGCCAAAGTTTTTGGCACTGATTGCGTTATTTTTTTTCCCGTCAGGTTTTTCGGGAAGGATGAAATAGTATGAATTGTCCTTATTAAAATAGAGTGAAGAACGCAGCACAGGCATATGCAAATTAAGTGAAAATGCAGCTTTTGTGATTGGCACAGTGGAAATTATATGCGTTTCCCCCCTCAGAGTCTGTGCTAATCCTGCTCTGGAGCAGGCCAACTATAAGAGCCTCCTCCACCCAGGGCTAAGAGCCTCCTTATCCCAGGGCTAAGAGCCTCTTATCCCAGGGCTAAGAGCCTCCTTCGTCCAGGGCTAAGAGCCTCCTTATTCCAGGGCAAATAGCCTCCTTTGCCCAGGGCTAAGAGCCTCCTTCGCCCAGGGCTAAGAGCCTCCTTATTCCAGGGCAAAGAGCCTCCTTCGCCCAGGGCTAAGAGCCTCCTTATTCCAGGGCAAATAGCCTCCTTCGCCCAGGGCTAAGAGCCTCCTTCGCCCAGGGCTAAGAGCCTCCTTCGCCCAGGGCTAAGAGCCTCCTTCGACCAGGGCTCAGAGCATCCTTCGACCAGGGCTCAGAGCATCCTTCGCCCAGGGGTCAGAGCCTCCTTCACCCAGGGCTAAGAGCCTCCTTATCCCAGGGCTAAGAGCCTCCTTATCCAAGGGGTTAGAGCCTCCTTCGCCCAGGGCTAAGAGCCTCCTTTTCCCAGGGCTAAGAGCCTCCTTATCCCAGGGCTATAAGAGCCTCCTCCCCCAGGGCTATAAGAGCCTCCTCCCCCAGGGCTATAAGAGCCTCCTCCCCCAGGGCTATAAGAGCCTCCTCCCCCAGGGCTATAAGAGCCTCCTTCCCCCAGGGCTATAAGGGACTCCTCCCTCAGGGCTATAAGAGCCTCCTTATTCCAGGGCAAATAGCCTCCTTTGCCCAGGGCTAAGAGCCTCCTTCGCCCAGGGCTAAGAGCCTCCTTCGCCCAGGGCTAGAGCCTCCTTCGCCCAGGGCTCAGAGCATCCTTCGACCAGGGCTCAGAGCATCCTTCGCCCAGGGGTCAGAGCCTCCTTCACCCAGGGCTAAGAGCCTCCTTATCCCAGGGCTAAGAGCCTCCTTATCCAAGGGGTTAGAGCCTCCTTCGCCCAGGGCTAAGAGCCTCCTTTGCCCAGGGCTAAGAGCCTCCTTATCCCAGGGCTATAAGAGCCTCCTCCCCCAGGGCTATAAGAGCCTCCTCCCCCAGGGCTATAAGAGCCTCCTCCCCCAGGGCTATAAGAGCCTCCTCCCCCAGGGCTATAAGAGCCTCCTTCCCCCAGGGCTATAAGGGACTCCTCCCTCAGGGCTATAAGAGCCTCCTTCCCCCAGGGCTCAGAGCCTCCTCCCCCAGGGCTATAGGAGCCTCCTCCCCCAGGGCTATAGGAGCCTCCTCCCCTAGGGCTATAAGAGCCTCCTCCCCCAGGGCGCAGAGCCTCCTCCCCCAGGGCTATAAGAGCCTCCTCCCCCAGGGCTATAAGATTCTCCTCCCCCAGGGCTCAGAGCCTCCTCCCCCCCAGGGCTCAGAGCCTCCCCCCAGGGCTCAGAGCCTCCTTCGTCCAGGGCTATAAGAGCCTCCTCCCCCAGGGCTATAAGGGCCTCCTTCCCCCAGGGCTATAAGAGCCTCCTCCCCCAGGGCTCAGAGCCTCCTTCCCCCAGGGCTATAAGAGCCTCCTTCGCCCAGGGCTATAAGAGACTCCTTCGCCCAGGGCTATAAAAGCCTCCTCCCCCAGGGGTCAGAGCCTCCTTATCCCAGGGCTATAAGAGCCTCCTCCCCCAGGGCAATAAGAGCCTCCTTCCCCCAGGGCTATAAGAGCCTCCTCCCCCAGGGCTATAAGAGCCTCCTCCCCCAGGGCTATAAGAGCCTCCTTCGCCCAGGGCTATAAAAGCCTCCTCCCCCAGGGGTCAGAGCCTCCTTATCCCAGGGCTATAAGAGCCTCCTCCCCCAGGGCTATAAGAGCCTCCTCCCCCAGGGCTATAAGAGCCTCCTTCACCCAGGGCTATAAGAGCCTCCTTCACCCAGGGCTATAAGAGCCTCCTTTACCCAGGGCTATAAGAGCCTCCTTTACCCAGGGCTATAAGAGCCTCCTTTACCCAGGGCTATAAGAGCCTCCTTCGCCCAGGGCTCAGAGCCTCCTTCCCCCAGGGCTATAAGAGCCTCCTTCACCCAGGGCTATAAGAGCCTCCTTCACCCATGGCTATAAGAGCCTCCTTCACCCAGGGCTATAAGAGCCTCCTTCACCCAGGGCTATAAGAGCCTCCTTCCCCCAGGGCTATAAGAGCCTCCTTCGCCCAGGGCTATAAGAGCCTCCTTCGCCCAGGGCTCAGAGCCTCCTTCGCCCAGGGCTCAGAGCCTCCTTCCCCCAGGGCTATAAGAGCCTCCTCCCCCAGGGCTATAAGATTCTCCTCCCCCAGGGCTCAGAGCCTCCCCCCAGGGCTCAGAGCCTCCTTCGCCCAGGGCTATAAGAGCCTCCTCCCCCAGGGCTATAAGGGCCTCCTTCCCCCAGGGCTATAAGAGCCTCCTCCCCCAGGGCTCAGAGCCTCCTTCCCCCAGGGCTATAAGAGCCTCCTTCGCCCAGGGCTATAAGAGCCTCCTTCGCCCAGGGCTATAAAAGCCTCTTCACCCAGGGCTATAAGAGCCTCCTTCACCCAGGGCTATAAGAGCCTCCTTCACCCAGGGCTATAAGAGCCTCCTTCACCCAGGGCTATAAGAGCCTCCTTCACCCAGGGCTATAAGAGCCTCCTTCGCCCAGGGCTCAGAGCCTCCTTCCCCCAGGGCTATAAGAGCCTCCTTCGCCCAGGGCTCAGAACCTCCTTCGCCCAGGGCTCAGAGCCTCCTCCCCCAGGGCTATAAGAGCCTCCTCCCCCAGGGCTATAAGATTCTCCTCCCCCAGGGCTCAGAGCCTCCCCCCAGGGCTCAGAGCCTCCTTCGCCCAGGGCTATAAGAGCCTCCTCCCCCAGGGCTATAAGAGCCTCCTTCCCCCAGGGCTATAAGAGCCTCCTCCCCCAGGGCTATAAGAGCCTCCTTCCCCCAGGGCTATAAGAGCCTCCTCCCCCAGGGCTATAAGAGCCTCCTTCCCCCAGGGCTATAAGAGCCTCCTTCACCCAGGGCTATAAGAGCCTCCTTCGCCCAGGGCTCAGAGCCTCCTTCCCCCAGGGCTATAAGAGCCTCCTTCACCCAGGGCTATAAGAGCCTCCTTCACCCAGGGCTATAAGAGCCTCCTTCACCCAGGGCTATAAGAGCCTCCTTCGCCCAGGGCTCAGAGCCTCCTTCCCCCAGGGCTATAAGAGCCTCCTTCGCCCAGGGCTCAGAGCCTCCTTCACTCAGGGCTATAAGAGCCTCCTTTGCCCAGGGGCCAGAGCCTCCTCCCCCAGGGCTATAAGAGACTCCTTAGCTAAGGTGCAGTGTGAGACAGAGAGCAGGGAGTTAAATAACCAGGATGTCACATGTACCACTCAGTTGACTAAACTAAGGTTAAATAATCGGTAGTCACTAGAACTGAATACCTTATTATCATATCATAAAGTACATTGTCAATTAAAATATTTCCAGAGAGGGGAAGGCAACAGACAGGGGATGAGTGTTTGGGTGTTTGGGTGGTACCTGTACATCCGAAGGCAACGGACAGGGGAAGGGAAGGGTGGTACCTGTACATCCGAAGGCATAGGACAGGGGAAGGGAAGGGTGGTACCTGTACATCCGAAGGCATAGGACAGGGGAAGGGAAGGGTGGTACCTGTACATCCGAAGGCATAGGACAGGGGAAGGGAAGGGTGGTACCTGTACATCCGAAGGCAACGGACAGGGGAAGGGAAGGGTGGTACCTGTACATCCGAAGGCGACCACCCCAACAGAGAAGAGGTTGACGATGTAAGCCTGTCTGGTGGTGAAGGATTCCAACCACACATCAAACACGCTGACGAACACCAGCGGACTCAGAGCAAACAGGTAACCTGGTGGGGGAGGAGGGTTGGTTTACTGTGTGGTAATAACAGGTAACCTGGTGGGAGGGTTGGTTTACTGTGTGGTAATAACAGGTAACCTGGTGGGGGAGGAGGGTTGGTTTACTGTGTGGTAATAACAGGTAACCTGGTGGGAGGGTTGGTTTACTGTGTGGTAATAACAGGTAACCTGGTGGGAGGGTTGGTTTACTGTGTGGTAATAACAGGTAACCTGGTGGGGGAGGAGGGTTGGTTTACTGTGTGGTAATAACAGGTAACCTGGTGAGAGGGTTGGTTTACTGTGTGGTAATAACAGGTAACCTGGTGGGGGAGGAGGAGGGTTGGTTTACTGTGCGGTAATATCAGGTTACCTGGTGGGGGGAGGAGGGTTGGTTTACTGTGTGGTAATAACAGGTAACCTGGTGGGGGAGGAGGGTTGGTTTACTGTGTGGTAATAACAGGTAACCTGGCGGGGGAAGAGGAGGGTTGGTTTACTGTGTGGTAATAACAGGTAACCTGGTGGGGGAGGAGGGTTGGTTTACTGTGTGGTAATAACAGGTAACCTGGCGGGGGGAAGAGGAGGGTTGGCTCACTGTGTGGTAATAACAGGTAACCTGGTGGGGGAGGAGGGTTGGTTTACTGTGTGGTAATAACAGGTAACCTGGTGGGGGAGGAGGGTTGGTTTACTGTGTGGTAATAACAGGTAACCTGGTGGGAGGAGGGTTGGTTTACTGTGTGGTAATAACAGGTAACCTGGTGGGAGGAGGGTTGGTTTACTGTGTGGTAATAACAGGTAACCTGGTGGGGGAAGAGGAGGGTTGGCTCACTGTGTGGTAATAACAGGTAACCTGGTGGGGGAGGAGGGTTGGTTTACTGTATGGTAATAACCGGTAACCTGGTGGGGGAGGAGGGTTGGTTTACTTTGTGGTAATAACAGGTAACTCACCCACGGTGATTTGTGTTTAGACTGATCCTCTCCTGTGTGTGTGTGTGTGTGTGTGTGTGTGTGTGTGTGTGTGTGTGTGTGTGTGTGTGTGTGTGTGTGTGTGTGTTGTGTGTGTGTGTGTGTGTGTGTGTGTGTGTGTGTGTGTGTGAATCACCCACGGTGATTCGTGTGTGTAGACTGATCCTCTCCTGTGTGTGTGTGTGTGTGTGTTAACTCACCCACGGTGATCCGTGTGTGTAGACTGATCCTCTCCTGTGTGTGTGTGTTTGTGTTAACTCACCCACGGTGATTCGTGTGTGTAGACTGATTCTCTCCACCAGGATGTTGTTTAGTATGACTGCGACCAGAGCCACCACGATATACACCAGACTCATATCAAACACTATGGAGGATCCTACACACACACACACACACACACACACACACACACACACACACACACACACAGAGAAAGTGGGAGAAAAGCACATTACAGCATTATAACACTGGGGTCAGCATTATAACACTGGGGTCGTCTGGTGGTCCAGACTGCTGTCTCTACAACAGCATTATAACACTGGGGTCGTCTGGTGGTCCAGACTGCCGTCTCTACAACAGCATTATAACACTGGGGTCGTCTGGTGGTCCAGACTGCCGTCTCTACAACAGCATTATAACACTGGGGTCGTCTGGTGGTCCAGACTGCCGTCTCTACAACAGCATTATAACACTGGGGTCGTCTGGTGGTCCAGACTGCCGTCTCTACAACAGCATTATAACACTGGGGTCGTCTGGTGGTCCAGACTGCGGTCTCTACAACAGCATTATAACACTGGGGTCGTCTGGTGGTCCAGACTGCCGTCTCTACAACAGCATTATAACACTGGGGTCGTCTGGTGGTCCAGACTGCCGTCTCTACAACAGCATTATAACACTGGGGTCGTCTGGTGGTCCAGACTGCCGTCTCTACAACAGCATTATAACACTGGGGGTCGTCTGGTGGTCCAGACTGCCGTCTCTACAACAGCATTATAACACTGGGGTCGTCTGGTGCTCCAGACTGCTGTCTCTACAACAGCATTATAACACTGGGGTCGTCTGGTGCTCCAGACTGCTGTCTCTACAACAGCATTATAACACTGGGGTCGTCTGGTGGTCCAGACTGCTGTCTCTACAACAGCATTATAACACTGGGGTCGTCTGGTAGTCCAGACTGCCGTCTCTACAACAGCATTATAACACTGGGGTCGTCTGGTGGTCCAGACTGCCGTCTCTACAACAGCATTATAACACTGGGGTCGTCTGGTGGTCCAGACTGCCGTCTCTACAACAGCATTATAACACTGGGGTCGTCTGGTGGTCCAGACTGCCGTCTCTACAACAGCATTATAACACTGGGGTCGTCTGGTGGTCCAGACTGCTGTCTCTACAACAGCATTATAACACTGGGGTCGTCTGGTAGTCCAGACTGCTGTCTCCACAACAGCATTATAACACTGGGGTCGTCTGGTGCTCCAGACTGCCGTCTCTACAACAGCATTATAACACTGGGGTCGTCTGGTGGTCCAGACTGCCGTCTCTACAACAGCATTATAACACTGGGGTCGTCTGGTGGTCCAGACTGCCGTCTCTACAACAGCATTATAACACTGGGGTCGTCTGGTGGTCCAGACTGCCGTCTCTACAACAGCATTATAACACTGGGGTCGTCTGGTGGTCCAGACTGCTGTCTCTACAACAGCATTATAACACTGGGGTCGTCTGGTGCTCCAGACTGCTGTCTCCACAACAGCATTATAACACTGGGTCGTCTGGTGGTCCAGACTGCGGTCTCTACAACAGCATTATAACACTGGGGTCGTCTGGTGCTCCAGACTGCTGTCTCTACAACAGCATTATAACACTGGTGTCGTCTGGTGGTCCAGACTGCTGTCTCTACAACAGCATTATAACACTGGGGTCGTCTGGTGGTCCAGACTGCTGTCTCTACAACAGCATTATAACACTGGGGTCGTCTGGTGGTCCAGACTGCTGTCTCTACAACAGCATTATAACACTGGGGTCGTCTCTCTCTGTGTGTGTGTGTCTGTGTGTCTGTGTGTGTGTGTGTCTGTGTGTGTGTCTGTGTGTGTGTGTGTGTGTGTGTGTGTGTGTGTGTGTGTGTGTGTGTGTGTGTGTGTGTGTGTGTGTGTGTGTCTGTGTGTGTGTGTGTCTGTGTCTGTGTCTGTGTCTGTGTGTTACCCTGGAACTTGTGGTGAAGGTAATCCACGTCGGTGATGAAGCTGTTGTAGGGAAGCAGGAAGCCCACGCCAGCCAATAGCATCGCAAAGTAGATACCATGGTAACGGTCATCAGGGACTGGCTCCTCAAAGGCTGGCGGAGAGAGAGGAAGAGGGGGGAGAGAGAGAGGGGGAGAGATACAGAGAGAGAGTGAGAGAGAGGGGGAGAGAGAGAGGGGGAGAGATACAGAGAGAGAGAGGGGGAGAGAGAGAGGGGGAGAGGAAGAGGGGGAGAGAGAGAGGGGGAGAGAGGAAGAGGGGGGAGAGAGAGAGGGGAGAGAGAGAGAGGGAGAGAGAGAGAGGGAGAGAGAGAGAGGGGGAGAGAGAGAGAGGGGGAGAGAGAGGGGGAGAGAGGGAAGAGGGGGGGAGAGAGAGAGAGGGAGAGATACAGAGAGATAGTGAGAGAGGGGGGGAGAGGAAGAGGGGGAGAGAGAGAGGGGGAGAGAGTAAGAGGGGGAGAGAGGAAGAGGGGGGAGAGAGGAAGAGGGGAGAGAGGAAGAGGGGGGAAGAGAGGAAGAGGGGGGAGAGAGGAAGAGGGGGAGAGAGAGAGGGGGAGAGATACAGAGAGAGTGAGAGAGGGGGGGAGAGAGAGAGGGGGAGAGATACAGAGAGAGAGAGTGAGAGGGGGGAGAGAGAGAGGGGGAGAGATACAGAGAGAGAGTGAGAGAGAGGGGGAGAGAGAGAGGGAGAGAGAGAGGGGGAGAGATACAGAGAGAGAGTGAGAGAGAGAGAGAGGGAGAGAGAGATGTTATCGAAGGAGCAGGGAAATGATTGTGTTTCTAGCTCCAACAGTAATATATAATGCTTGTGTTTCTAGCTCCAACAGTAATATATAATGCTTGTGTTTCTAGCTCCAACAGTAATATATAATGATTGTGTTTCTAGCTCCAACAGTACAGTAATATATAATGCTTGTGTTTCTAGCTCCAACAGTAATATATAATGCTTGTGTTTCTAGCTCCAACAGTAATATATAATGCTTGTGTTTCTAGCTCCAACAGTACAGTAATATCTAATGCTTGTGTTTCTAGCTCCAACAGTACAGTAATATCTAATGATTGTGTTTCTAGCTCCAACAGTAATATATAATGCTTGTGTTTCTAGCTCCAACAGTACAGTAATATATAATGCTTGTGTTTCTAGCTCCAACAGTAATATCTAATGCTTGTGTTTCTAGCTCCAACAGTACAGTAATATATAATGCTTGTGTTTCTAGCTCCAACAGTCAGTAATATATAATGATTGTGTTTCTAGCTCCAACAGTAATATATAATGCTTGTGTTTCTAGCTCCAACAGTAATATCTAATGCTTGTGTTCCTAGCTCCAACAGTAATATCTAATGCTTGTGTTTCTAGCTCCAACAGTAATATATAATGCTTGTGTTTCTAGCTCCAACAGTAATATATAATGCTTGTGTTTCTAGCTCCAACAGTAATATCTAATGCTTGTGTTTCTAGCTCCAACAGTACAGTAATATATAATGCTTGTGTTCCTAGCTCCAACAGTAATATCTAATGCTTGTGTTCCTAGCTCCAACAGTAATATCTAATGCTTGTGTTTCTAGCTCCAACAGTACAGTAATATCTAATGCTTGTGTTTCTAGCTCCAACAGTACAGTAATATCTAATGCTTGTGTTTCTAGCTCCAACAGTTCAGTAATATCTAATGCTTGTGTTTCTAGCGCCAACAGTACAGTAATATATAATGATTGTGTTTCTAGCTCCAACAGTAATATCTAATGCTTGTGTTTCTAGCTCCAACAGTAATATATAATGATTGTGTTTCTAGCTCCAACAGTAATATCTAATGCTTGTGTTTCTAGCTCCAACAGTAATATATAATGCTTGTGTTTCTAGCTCCAACAGTAATATATAATGCTTGTGTTTCTAGCTCCAACAGTACAGTAATATATAATGATTGTGTTTCTAGCTCCAACAGTACAGTAATATATAATGCTTGTGTTTCTAGCTCCAACAGTACAGTAATATATAATGATTGTGTTTCTAGCTCCAACAGTACAGTAATATCTAATGCTTGTGTTTCTAGCTCCAACAGTAATATCTAATGCTTGTGTTTCTAGCTCCAACAGTAATATCTAATGCTTGTGTTTCTAGCTCCAACAGTAATATCTAATGCTTGTGTTCCTAGCTCCAACAGTAATATCTAATGCTTGTGTTTCTAGCTCCAACAGTAATATCTAATGCTTGTGTTTCTAGCTCCAACAGTAATATATAATGCTTGTGTTTCTAGCTCCAACAGTAATATCTAATGCTTGTGTTTCTAGCTCCAACAGTAATATCTAATGCTTGTGTTTCTAGCTCCAACAGTAATATATAATGCTTGTGTTTCTAGCTCCAACAGTAATATCTAATGCTTGTGTTCCTAGCTCCAACAGTAATATCTAATGCTTGTGTTTCTAGCTCCAACAGTACAGTAATATATAATGCTTGTGTTTCTAGCTCCAACAGTAATATCTAATGCTTGTGTTCCTAGCTCCAACAGTAATATCTAATGCTTGTGTTCCTAGCTCCAACAGTAATATCTAATGCTTGTGTTTCTAGCTCCAACAGTAATATATAATGCTTGTGTTTCTAGCTCCAACAGTAATATATAATGCTTGTGTTCCTAGCTCCAACAGTAATATCTAATGCTTGTGTTCCTAGCTCCAACAGTAATATCTAATGCTTGTGTTTCTAGCTCCAACAGTACAGTAATATCTAATGCTTGTGTTCCTAGCTCCAACAGTACAGTAATATCTAATGCTTGTGTTTCTAGCTCCAACAGTAATATCTAATGCTTGTGTTTCTAGCTCCAACAGTAATATATAATGCTTGTGTTTCTAGCTCCAACAGTAATATCTAATGATTGTGTTTCTAGCTCCAACAGTAATATCTAATGATTGTGTTTCTAGCTCCAACAGTACAGTAATATCTAATGCTTGTGTTTCTAGCTCCAACAGTAATATCTAATGATTGTGTTTCTAGCTCCAACAGTACAGTAATATATAATGCTTGTGTTTCTAGCTCCAACAGTACAGTAATATATAATGATTGTGTTTCTAGCTCCAACAGTAATATATAATGCTTGTGTTTCTAGCTCCAACAGTACAGTAATATATAATGATTGTGTTTCTAGCTCCAACAGTAATATCTAATGATTGTGTTTCTAGCTCCAACAGTACAGTAATATATAATGCTTGTGTTTCTAGCTCCAACAGTAATATCTAATGATTGTGTTTCTAGCTCCAACAGTACAGTAATATATAATGCTTGTGTTTCTAGCTCCAACAGTAATATCTAATGCTTGTGTTTCTAGCTCCAACAGTAATATATAATGATTGTGTTTCTAGCTCCAACAGTACAGTAATATCTAATGCTTGTGTTTCTAGCTCCAACAGTCAGTAATATCTAATGATTGTGTTTCTAGCTCCAACAGTACAGTAATATATAATGATTGTGTTTCTAGCTCCAACAGTAATATCTAATGCTTGTGTTTCTAGCTCCAACAGTAATATCTAATGCTTGTGTTTCTAGCTCCAACAGTAATATCTAATGCTTGTGTTCCTAGCTCCAACAGTAATATCTAATGCTTGTGTTTCTAGCTCCAACAGTAATATATAATGCTTGTGTTTCTAGCTCCAACAGTAATATCTAATGCTTGTGTTCCTAGCTCCAACAGTAATATCTAATGCTTGTGTTTCTAGCTCCAACAGTACAGTAATATATAATGCTTGTGTTTCTAGCTCCAACAGTAATATCTAATGCTTGTGTTTCTAGCTCCAACAGTAATATATAATGCTTGTGTTTCTAGCTCCAACAGTAATATATAATGCTTGTGTTTCTAGCTCCAACAGTACAGTAATATATAATGATTGTGTTTCTAGCTCCAACAGTACAGTAATATATAATGCTTGTGTTTCTAGCTCCAACAGTACAGTAATATATAATGATTGTGTTTCTAGCTCCAACAGTACAGTAATATCTAATGCTTGTGTTTCTAGCTCCAACAGTTCAGTAATATCTAATGCTTGTGTTTCTAGCTCCAACAGTAATATCTAATGCTTGTGTTTCTAGCTCCAACAGTAATATATAATGCTTGTGTTTCTAGCTCCAACAGTACAGTAATATATAATGATTGTGTTTCTAGCTCCAACAGTACAGTAATATATAATGCTTGTGTTTCTAGCTCCAACAGTACAGTAATATATAATGATTGTGTTTCTAGCTCCAACAGTACAGTAATATCTAATGCTTGTGTTTCTAGCTCCAACAGTTCAGTAATATCTAATGCTTGTGTTTCTAGCTCCAACAGTAATATCTAATGCTTGTGTTTCTAGCTCCAACAGTAATATATAATGCTTGTGTTTCTAGCTCCAACAGTAATATATAATGCTTGTGTTTCTAGCTCCAACAGTAATATCTAATGCTTGTGTTCCTAGCTCCAACAGTAATATCTAATGCTTGTGTTTCTAGCTCCAACAGTACAGTAATATATAATGCTTGTGTTTCTAGCTCCAACAGTAATATCTAATGCTTGTGTTCCTAGCTCCAACAGTAATATCTAATGCTTGTGTTCCTAGCTCCAACAGTAATATCTAATGCTTGTGTTTCTAGCTCCAACAGTAATATATAATGCTTGTGTTTCTAGCTCCAACAGTAATATATAATGCTTGTGTTCCTAGCTCCAACAGTAATATCTAATGCTTGTGTTCCTAGCTCCAACAGTAATATCTAATGCTTGTGTTTCTAGCTCCAACAGTACAGTAATATCTAATGCTTGTGTTCCTAGCTCCAACAGTACAGTAATATCTAATGCTTGTGTTTCTAGCTCCAACAGTACAGTAATATCTAATGCTTGTGTTTCTAGCTCCAACAGTAATATCTAATGATTGTGTTTCTAGCTCCAACAGTACAGTAATATATAATGCTTGTGTTTCTAGCTCCAACAGTACAGTAATATATAATGATTGTGTTTCTAGCTCCAACAGTAATATCTAATGATTGTGTTTCTAGCTCCAACAGTACAGTAATATATAATGCTTGTGTTTCTAGCTCCAACAGTAATATCTAATGATTGTGTTTCTAGCTCCAACAGTACAGTAATATATATGCTTGTGTTTCTAGCTCCAACAGTAATATCTAATGCTTGTGTTTCTAGCTCCAACAGTAATATATAATGATTGTGTTTCTAGCTCCAACAGTACAGTAATATCTAATGCTTGTGTTTCTAGCTCCAACAGTCAGTAATATCTAATGATTGTGTTTCTAGCTCCAACAGTACAGTAATATATAATGATTGTGTTTCTAGCTCCAACAGTAATATATAATGATTGTGTTTCTAGCTCCAACAGTCAGTAATATATAATGATTGTGTTTCTAGCTCCAACAGTAATATCTAATGATTGTGTTTCTAGCTCCAACAGTAATATCTAATGATTGTGTTTCTAGCTCCAACAGTACAGTAATATCTAATGATTGTGTTCCTAGCTCCAACAGTAATATCTAATGCTTGTGTTTCTAGCTCCAACAGTAATATCTAATGATTGTGTTTCTAGCTCCAACAGTACAGTAATATATAATGATTGTGTTTCTAGCTCCAACAGTACAGTAATATATAATGATTGTGTTTCTAGCTCCAACAGTACAGTAATATATAATGATTGTGTTTCTAGCTCCAACAGTACAGTAATATATAATGATTGTGTTTCTAGCTCCAACAGTACAGTAATATATAATGATTGTGTTTCTAGCTCCAACAGTACAGTAATATATAATGATTGTGTTTCTAGCTCCAACAGTAATATATAATGATTGTGTTTCTAGCTCCAACAGTACAGTAAGAGAGACTCACCCGGTTCTGACAGGGCCAGCACCCCTCTCTCCGGCATTCCTTGGTCCCCTCCTCTTCCTCCAGCTGGTACGAGTCGAAGCTATAACTCTGCACTACACTGGTTTCTCTGCCCTCCCTCCATCCGGCCCTCCCTGCCCGTCCCTCTCCCCCCTCCCTCTCCTCTCTCCCTGTCTGGCCCCATCCCTCCCTCTCCTCTCTCCCTGTCTGGCCCCATCCCTCCCTCTCCTCTCTCCCTGTCTGGCCCCATCCCTCCCTCTCCTCTCTCCCTGTCTGGCCCCATCCCTCTCTCTCCTCTCTCCCTGTCTGGTCCCATCCCTCTCTCTCCTCTCTCCCTGTCTGGCCCCCATCCCTCTCTCTCCTCAGGGGTCTGTGCTGGGGTTGGCCTCCGTCGCTCCACTCCTGCTGTACTCATTATGGTACACTACACACACACGCAAAGGAATACACACTCCTAACACTCTTCTTGCAACAACACACGCTACACACACCGGAGAGGAGAGGAGAGGAGAGGAGAGGAGAGGAGAGGAGAGGAGAGGGAGAGGAGAGGAGAGGAGAGGAGAGGAGAGGAGAGGAGAGGAGAGGAGAGGCTACACAACCTTCCCTCCAAGACACACACAGAGCTAACAGTGGAGAGGAGAGGCAGGAGGTTTTGGTGATGGTGACCTGTAGGAGGAGACAACAGAACAACATGATAGTCAGGTGTTAGACCTCCAAGCTGATATCTCTGTTTTGACTGTCAAAACATAGGACAGCAAACAGACAACAAACGCAGACTCTCTCTTCTTCCCCCCCCCCCCCCCCCACCCCCCCCCCTCCCCCCCCTCCCCCCCCCCCCCCCCCCCCCCCCCCCCCCCCCCCCCCCCCCCCCCCCCCCCCCCCCCCCCCCCCCCCCCCCCCCCCCCCCCACCCCCCCCCCCCCCCCCCCCCCCCCTCTCGGGTAATACTAAAATAAAATCTGTACCAACCCCACCACCGCCTCTAGTCTTTCTGTCAACACAGTTCATCTCCCTACAACAGATATAACAGTGGTGTGTGCTGAGTGCTGAAGGAATGGACAAGTTTACACTAGACCTTACACAACACGTCATTACACAGGCAGGCAGCAGGCAGGCAGGCAGGCAGGCAGACCTTACACACACGTTGTTCACGCAGGCAGGCAGGCAGGCAGACCTTTACACAACACGTTGTTCACGCAGGCAGGCAGGCAGGCAGGCAGACAGACAGACAGGCAGCTGAAGGCCTCAATATATCATAATGATGCGCTCTCTCTCGTCCAGACCGCTAGAAAACAGTTGGGTGTGATTACAGTTCCACCACTAGGCGGCGCNCCCCCCCCCCCCCCCTCTCCCCCCCCCCCCCCCCCCTCTCTCGGTAAATACTAAATACACACAATCTGTAACCACCCCACCACCAGCCTCTAGTCTTTTCTGTCAACACAGTTCATCTCCCTACAAACAGACATAACAGTGGTGTGTGCTGAGTGCTGAAGGAATGGACAAGCTTTACACTAGACCTTACACAACACGTCATTCACACAGGCAGGCAGCAGGCAGGCAGGCAAGGCAGGCAGGACCTTACACAACACGTTGTTCACGCAGGCAGGCAGGCAGGCAGACCTTACACAACACGTTGTTCACGCAGGCAGGCAGCAGGCAGGCAGGCAGACAGACAGACAGGCAGCTGAAGGCCTCATATATCATAATGATGCGCTCTCTCTCTCGTCTCCACTGACCGCTTAGAAAACAGTTGGGTGTGATTACAGTTCCAACCACTAGGCGGCGCTCACAGACTCTTAGTCAGGGGCAGAATGAAAGGGACCGACATAAAGTGATTGAAACATGAACCAAACAGACTCGTACAGCGTTACACATTCAACAACGGCCTATCGGTCAAGAAAAACATACATGTTCTTTTAATGCCATGTGAAAGTGAAGAGTAAAGTTGGTTTTATTCTGTAGCGAAAAAAACAAACATATTGGATGACAGATTAAATCAACTAATAGTCTATGTGTATCGGCCTATTTAACAAATAATTCGCCTAATCCTTGTGTTTGCAGATATTCCTGTATCAGTAGCCTCGCCTTGAGCTCTGTGTCCGTCTGATGACGTTACGACGAAAAACACCGGGAGGGAAAACTAACTGTCTAGACTCCAATTTAATTACAATAAATATAGACTATAAAAATGAATAATATTCATTTTAGAAGCAGCAGTCCACCCATCTCGTTTTATTCTGTCAGTTATTAATATAAACGAACCAGATACGTGAACACAAGTCAGGTATTGCAGCTCCGTTGTAGCCCTCCAACCGTTTCTCCCAAACACACCGAACAAACAACAGGTTCTCCATCCATCCTTTCCTCCAGCCCTCATCACCTTTCCTTACGACGCCGTCTGAGCCTCTATTCCTAGGACAACGGAACAGTCTTTATTCTCCCGTGGTCTCCCGGGTCGATGCTCTCGGTGCTGCTGTCTCCTGTCCGTTAACCGCCTCCATCAGAAGGGAACTCCCGCTGCCGGATCGCGGCTCCCGTCCTGCTCTCCCGGTGCTGCTTCAGGCGGAGAAACGTCCACCGCCGCTGGCTTGACGCTGCTGTCGCTCGACCTCAAACACCGTTATACACCTCTTTAAACGGGAAATCACCTGACTTGCGTCATCCTAGCGTATTATATTGGTATGAATAAGAAGTTGTCGGTTCACCGGTTTCAGTCAGTCAGCTACATCTGGCCAGTATACTCGTCACGGTCAGACGTAACATATTATGTCTCCACATGACACGAGTCAATGATAAGGCTGAACCACCGTCAACAAGGACAGTGTGTATATTACAGTGTCAATATATAATAACTAGATTCGCAGTTACTAAAATCTGCTTTAAATCAAATACAGCTTCCTGTTTCTACTCTTCTACTTCCTGTTTCTACTCTTCTACAGCAGCAGACACATTATGTTCCCTGGAGACACACAACGCTTCCTGTTTCTACTCTTCTACAGCAGCAGACACATTATGTTCCCTGGGGACACACAACACAACACACACAACACAACACAACACAACACACACACACAACACACACACACAACGCTTCCTGTTTCTACTCTTCTACAGCAGCAGACACATTATGTTCCCTGGGGACACACAACACAACACACACAACACAACACAACACACACACACACAACGCTTCCTGTTTCTACACTTCTACAGCAGCAGACACATTATGTTCCCTGGAGACACACAACACAACACACACAACACTACGCTTCCTGTTTCTACTCTTCTACAGCAGCAGACACATTATGTTCCCTGGAGACACACAACACACACACACACACTACGCTTCCTGTTTCTACTCTTCTACAGCAGCAGACACATTATGTTCCCTGGGGACAGACACACACACACACAACGCTTCCTGTTTCTACTCTTCTACTTCCTGTTTCTACTCTTCTACAGCAGCAGACACATTATGTTCCCTGGAGACACACAACGCTTCCTGTTTCTACTCTTCTACAGCAGCAGACACATTATGTTCCCTGGAGACACACAACGCTTCCTGTTTCTACTCTTCTACAGCAGCAGACACATTATGTTCCCTGGAGACAGACACACACACACACACACACACACACACACAACACAACACAACACAACACACGCTAATGTAATCTAGATAATTAAGTTCCTATGACACATCCTGAGCTAGCAGGTTGTCATAGAGACCGGTGTCCTCAGCTTGACTCCCCTTTAGAGAAAGAGAGAGAGGGGGGAGACAGGAGAGAAAGAGAGGAAGGAGAGAGAAACAGAGAGAGGAGAGAGAAACAGAGAAAGGGTGTGTAAATTGTTGTCCTGGTAGTTCATTAAACGTCTAAGTCTGATCATTTATTGATCACATACAGAACTCCACATCAATATTTATTCCTGTCGCTTTGGGAATCACTTAAAAGGTCACACAGTGTCATCACAAACTCCTCACCTCCTCCCCTCCTCTCCTCTCCTCTCCTCTCCTCCTCTCTTCCCCTCCTCTCCTCTCCCCTCTCCCTTCCCCTTCCTCCTCTTCTCCCCTCTCCTCTTCTCTTCTCCACTCTCCTCCCCTCCTCTTCTCCCCTCCTCTCCCTCCTCCTCCTCTCCCCTTCCCTTCCTCCTCTTCTCCCCTCTTCTCTTCTCCCCTCCTCTTCTCCCCTCCTCTCCTCCCCGCTTCTCTCCTCCTCTTCCCCCCTCCCCCCTTCTCTTCTCCTCTCCTCCTCTTCTCCCCTCTCCTCTCCTCCCCCTTCTCTTCTCTTCTCCTCCCCTCTTCTCTTCTCCTCCCCTCTCCTTCCCTCTTCTCTTCTCCCCTCTCCCCTCCCCTCCTCTTCTTCCCCTCCTCTTCTTCCCTCCTCCCCTCTTCTCCCCTCTCCTCTTCTTCCCTCCTCCCCTCCTCTTCTCCCCTCCTCTTCTCCCCTCTCCTCCTAACCCTTCCCATGATCCATCTCCATTATAGCCTCTCTGTCTGCTCTCATCTATCTCACAGAGAGAGAGAGACTGACCCAAACTGAAGGAAAGCTTTGACTATGTACAGACCCAGTGAGCATAGCCTTGCTATTGAGAAAGGCCTCCGTAGGCAGACCCACAAAGAATGAAAAAACAAACCAATATCTACTGGGTGAAATACCACATTGTAGCATCACAGCAGCAAGATGTGTGACCCATATTTACATGTATTTATTTTCCCTTGTGTACTTTAACCATTTGTACATCGTTACAACCCTGTATATATATATATAATATGACATTTGAAATGTCTTTATTCTTTAGGAACTTTTGGAACTTCTGTATGTGTAATGTTTACTGTTCATTTTTATTGTTTATTTCACTTTATATATTATCTACCTCACTTGCTTTGGCAATGTTAACACATGTGTCCCATGACAATAAAGCCCCTTGAATTGAATTGAATTGAAATTGAGAGGAGGGAGGGAGATCAGAGAGAGAGGAGAGATAGAGAGAGAGAGAGGAGAGAGAGAGGAAAGAGAGAGAGAGGAAAGAGAGAGCGAGAGAGAGGAAAGAGAGAGAGAGAGAGGAAAGAGAGAGCGAGAGAGAGGAAAGAGAGAGAGAGAGAGAGAGAGAGAGAGAGAGAGGAGAGAGAGAGAGAGAAAGAGAGGAGAGAGAAAGGTCCTGTTCTGTATGGACAGACAGACATGAAGAGATGTTAACTGCACCTTGTAACATTCATACACATTCAAAAACACATAGTTTACTGTATAAATACTACTATATCTCAGTACCAGTACAGTATAAATACTACTATATCTCAGTACCAGTACAATATAAATACTACTATATCTCAGTACCAGTACAATATAAATACTACTATATCTCAGTACCAGTACAGTATAAATACTACTATATCTCAGTACCAGTACAATATAAATACTACTATATCTCAGTACCAGTACAGTATAAATACTACTATATCTCAGTACCAGTTGCCCACCAAGTACAATATCAATACTACTATATCTCAGTACCAGTCAATATAAATACTACTATATCTCAGTACCAGTAGCCCACCAAGTACAATATAAATACTACTATATCTCAGTACCAGTACAATATAAATACTACTATATCTCAGTACCAGTACAATATAAATACTACTATATCTCAGTACCAGTACAATATAAACACTACTATATCTCAGTACCAGTACAATATAAATACTACTATATCTCAGTACCAGTACAATATAAATACTACTATATCTCAGTACCAGTACAATATAAATACTACTATATCTCAGTACCAGTACAATATAAATACTACTATATCTCAGTACCAGTACAATATAAACACTACTATATCTCAGTACCAGTGCAATATAAATACTACTATATCTCAGTACCAGTACAGTATAAATACTACTATATCTCAGTACCAGTACAATATAAATACTACTATATCTCAGTACCAGTACAATATAAATACTACTATATCTCAGTACCAGTACAATATAAATACTACGAAATCTCAGTACCAGTACAATATAAATACTACTATATCTCAGTACCAGTACAATATAAATACTACGAAATCTCAGTACCAGTACAGTATAAATACTACTATATCTCAGTACCAGTACAGTATAAATACTACTATATCTCAGTACCAGTACAGTATAAATACTACTATATCTCAGTACCAGTACAGTATAAATACTACTATATCTCAGTACCAGTACAGTATAAATACTACTATATCTCAGTACACTACTATATCTCAGTACCAGTACAATATAAATACTACTATATCTCAGTACCAGTACAATATAAATACTACTATATCTCAGTACCAGTACAATATAAATACTACTATATCTCAGTACCAGTACAATATAAATACTACTATATCTCAGTACCAGTACAATATAAATACTACTATATCTCAGTACCAGTACAATATAAATACTACTATATCTCAGTACCAGTAGCCCACCAAGTACATTATAAATACTACTATATCTCAGTACCAGTACAGTATAAATACTACTATATCTCAGTACCAGTAGCCCACCAAGTACATTATAAATACTACTATATCTCAGTACCAGTACAATATAAATACTACTATATCTCAGTACCAGTAGCCCACCAAGTACATTATAAATACTACTATATCTCAGTACCAGTAGCCCACCAAGTACATTATAAATACTACTATATTTATATCGATGCCAGTACAATATAAATACTACTATATCTCAGTACCAGTACAATATAAATACTATTATATCTCAGTACCAGTACAATATAAATACTACTATATCTCAGTACCAGTAGCCCACCAAGTACATTATAAATACTACTATATCTCAGTACCAGTACAATATAAACACTACTATATCTCAGTACCAGTACAATATAAATACTACTATATCTCAGTACCAGTACAGTATAAATACTACTATATCTCAGTACCAGTACAATATAAATACTACTATATCTCAGTACCAGTACAGTATAAATACTACTATATCTCAGTACCAGTACATTATAAATACTACTATATCTCAGTACCAGTACAATATAAATACTACTATATCTCAGTACCAGTACAATATAAATACTACTATATCTCAGTACCAGTACAATATAAATACTACTATATCTCAGTACCAGTACAATATAAATACTACTATATCTCAGTACCAGTACAATATAAATACTACTATATCTCAGTACCAGTACAATATAAATACTACTATATCTCAGTACCAGTACAATATAAATACTACTATATCTCAGTACCAGTACAATATAAATACTACTATATCTCAGTACCAGTACAATATAAATACTACTATATCTCAGTACCAGTACAATATAAATACTACTATATCTCAGTACCAGTACAATATAAATACTACTATATCTCAGTACCAGTACAATATAAATACTACTATATCTCAGTACCAGTACAATATAAATACTACTATATCTCAGTACCAGTACAATATAAATACTACTATATCTCAGTACCAGTACAATATAAATACAACTTAATTGATCTCAATTAGAAGTCAATAGTATTGATCACCTCACAGAAACATCTCCTACAGTAACCATAATCACCTCACAGAAACATCTCCTACAGTAACCATTATCACCTCACAGAAACATCTCCTACTAGATCTACTGCAGTAACCATAATCACCTCACAGAAACATCTCCTACAGTAACCATTATCACCTCACAGAAACATCTCCTACTAGATCTACTGCAGTAACCATTATCACCTCACAGAAACATCTCCTACTAGATCTACTGCAGTAACCATTATCACCTCACAGAAACATCTCCTACTAGATCTACTGCAGTAACCATTATCACCTCACAGAAACATCTCCTACAGTAACCATTATCACCTCACAGAAACATCTCCTACAGTAACCATTATCACCTCACAGAAACATCTCCTACTAGATCTACTGCAGTAACCATAATCACCTCACAGAAACATCTCCTACAGTAACCATTATCACCTCACAGAAACATCTCCTACTAGATCTACTGCAGTAACCATTATCACCTCACAGAAACATCTCCTACTAGATCTACTGCAGTAACCATTATCACCTCACAGAAACATCTCCTACTAGATCTACTGCAGTAACCATTATCACCTCACAGAAACATCTCCTACAGTAACCATTATCACCTCACAGAAACATCTCCTACAGTAACCATTATCACCTCACAGAAACATCTCCTACAGTAACCATAATCACCTCACAGAAACATCTCCTACAGTAACCATTATCACCTCACAGAAACATCTCCTACTAGATCTACTGCAGTAACCATTATCACCTCACAGAAACATCTCCTACTAGATCTACTGCAGTAACCATTATCACCTCACAGAAACATCTCCTACTAGATCTACTGCAGTAACCATTATCACCTCACAGAAACATCTCCTACAGTAACCATTATCACCTCACAGAAACATCTCCTACAGTAACCATTATCACCTCACAGAAACATCTCCTACAGTAACCATAATCACCTCACAGAAACATCTCCTACAGTAACCATTATCACCTCACAGAAAACATCTCCTACTAGATCTACTGCAGTAACCATAATCACCTCACAGAAACATCTCCTACTAGATCTACTGCAGTACCCATAATCACCTCACAGAAACATCTCCTACAGTAACCATAATCACCTCACAGAAACATCTCCTACAGTAACCATTATCACCTCACAGAAACATCTCCTACAGTAACCATTATCACCTCACAGAAACATCTCCTACAGTAACCATAATCACCTCACAGAAACATCTCCTACAGTAACCATTATCACCTCACAGAAACATCTCCTACAGTAACCATAATCACCTCACAGAAACATCTACTACTAGATCTACTGCAGTAACCATAATCACCTCACAGAAACATCTCCTACAGTAACCATTATCACCTCACAGAAACATCTCCTACAGTAACCATAATCACCTCACAGAAACATCTCCTACAGTAACCATTATCACCTCACAGAAACATCTCCTACAGTAACCATTATCACCTCACAGAAACATCTCCTACAGTAACCATTATCACCTCACAGAAACATCTCCTACTAGATCTACTGCAGTAACCATTATCACCTCACAGAAACATCTCCTACAGTAACCATTATCACCTCACAGAAACATCTCCTACTAGATCTACTGCAGTAACCATTATCACCTCACAGAAACATCTCCTACAGTAACCATTATCACCTCACAGAAACATCTCCTACTAGATCTACTGCAGTAACCATTATCACCTCACAGAAACATCTCCTACTAGATCTACTGCAGTAACCATTATCACCTCACAGAAACATCTCCTACTAGATCTACTGCAGTAACCATAATCACCTCACAGAAACATCTCCTACTAGATCTACTGCAGTAACCATTATCACCTCACAGAAACATCTCCTACAGTACCCATTATCACCTCACAGAAACATCTCCTACAGTAACCATTATCACCTCACAGAAACATCTCCTACAGTAACCATTATCACCTCACAGAAACATCTCCTACAGTAACCATTATCACCTCACAGAAACATCTCCTACAGTAACCATTATCACCTCACAGAAACATCTCCTACTAGATCTACTGCAGTAACCATTATCACCTCACAGAAACATCTCCTACAGTAACCATTATCACCTCACAGAAACATCTCCTACTAGATCTACTGCAGTAACCATTATCACCTCACAGAAACATCTCCTACAGTAACCATTATCACCTCACAGAAACATCTCCTACTAGATCTACTGCAGTAACCATTATCACCTCACAGAAACATCTCCTACTAGATCTACTGCAGTAACCATTATCACCTCACAGAAACATCTCCTACTAGATCTACTGCAGTAACCATAATCACCTCACAGAAACATCTCCTACTAGATCTACTGCAGTAACCATTATCACCTCACAGAAACATCTCCTACAGTACCCATTATCACCTCACAGAAACATCTCCTACAGTAACCATTATCACCTCACAGAAACATCTCCTACAGTAACCATTATCACCTCACAGAAACATCTCCTACAGTAACCATTATCACCTCACAGAAACATCTCCTACAGTAACCATTATCACCTCACAGAAACATCTCCTACAGTACCCATTATCACCTCACAGAAACATCTCCTACAGTAACCATTATCACCTCACAGAAACATCTCCTACAGTAACCATTATCACCTCACAGAAACATCTACTACTATATCTACTGCAGTAACCATTATCACCTCACAGAAACATCTCCTACTAGATCTACTGCAGTACCCATTATCACCTCACAGAAACATCTCCTACTAGATCTACTGCAGTACCCATTATCACCTCACAGAAACATCTCCTACAGTAACCATTATCACCTCACAGAAACATCTACTACTATATCTACTGCAGTAACCATTATCACCTCACAGAAACATCTCCTACTAGATCTACTGCAGTACCCATTATCACCTCACAGAAACATCTCCTACTAGATCTACTGCAGTACCCATTATCACCTCACAGAAACATCTCCTACTAGATCTACTGCAGTACCCATTATCACCTCACAGAAACATCTCCTACAGTAACCATTATCACCTCACAGAAACATCTACTACTATATCTACTGCAGTAACCATTATCACCTCACAGAAACATCTCCTACTAGATCTACTGCAGTAACCATTATCACCTCACAGAAACATCTCCTACTAGATCTACTGCAGTAACCATAATCACCTCACAGAAACATCTCCTACTATATCTACTGCAGTGACCATAATCACCTCACAGAAACATCTCCTACTAGATCTACTGCAGTAACCATAATCACCTCACAGAAACATCTCCTACTAGATCTACTGCAGTAACCATAATCACCTCACAGAAACATCTCCTACAGTAACCATAATCACCTCACAGAAACATCTACTGCAGTGACCATAATCACCTCACAGAAACATCTCCTACTAGATCTACTGCAGTAACCATAATCACCTCACAGAAACATCTACTGCAGTAACCATAATCACCTCACAGAAACATCTACTACTAGATCTACTGCAGTAACCATAATCACCTCACAGAAACATCTCCTACTAGATCTACTGCAGTGACCATAATCACCTCACAGAAACATCTCCTACTAGATCTACTGCAGTGACCATAATCACCTCACAGAAACATCTCCTACTAGATCTACTGCAGTGACCATAATCACCTCACAGAAACATATGCTACTAGATCTACTGCAGTGACCATAATCACCTCACAGAAACATCTCCTACTAGATCTACTGCAGTGACCATAATCACCTCACAGAAACATCTACTGCAGTAACCATAATCACCTCACAGAAACATCTCCTACTAGATCTACTGCAGTAACCATAATCACCTCACAGAAACATCTACTACTAGATCTACTGCAGTAACCATTATCACCTCACAGAAACATCTACTACAGTAACCATAATCACCTCACAGAAACATCTACTACTAGATCTACTGCAGTAACCATAATCACCTCACAGAAACATCTACTACTAGATCTACTGCAGTAACCATTATCACCTCACAGAAACATCTACTACAGTAACCATAATCACCTCACAGAAACATCTACTACTAGATCTACTGCAGTAACCATTATCACCTCACAGAAACATATCCTACTAGATCTACTGCAGTAACCATTATCACCTCACAGAAACATATCCTACTAGATCTACTGCAGTAACCATTATCACCTCACAGAAACATCTCCTACTAGATCTACTGCAGTAACCATAATCACCTCACAGAAACATCTACTACTAGATCTACTGCAGTAACCATTATCACCTCACAGAAACATCTCCTACTAGATCTACTGCAGTACCCATAATCACCTCACAGAAACATCTACTACTAGATCTACTGCAGTAACCATTATCACCTCACAGAAACATCTACTACTAGATCTACTGCAGTAACCATTATCACCTCACAGAAACATCTCCTACTAGATCTACTGCAGTAACCATAATCACCTCACAGAAACATCTCCTACTAGATCTACTGCAGTAACCATTATCACCTCACAGAAACATCTCCTGCAGTAACCATAATCACCTCACAGAAACATCTCCTACTAGATCTACTGCAGTAACCATAATCACCTCACAGAAACATCTACTACTAGATCTACTGCAGTAACCATTATCACCTCACAGAAACATCTCCTACTAGATCTACTGCAGTAACCATTATCACCTCACAGAAACATCTACTACTAGATCTACTGCAGTACCCATTATCACCTCACAGAAACATCTCCTACAGTAACCATAATCACCTCACAGAAACATCTACTACTAGATCTACTGCAGTAACCATAATCACCTCACAGAAACATCTCCTACTAGATCTACTGCAGTAACCATTATCACCTCACAGAAACATCTACTGCAGTAACCATAATCACCTCACAGAAACATCTACTGCAGTAACCATGATGTGCCGTGAATACTAGCCCAGCAGTGTCAGATATTTACAATGTGCCGTGAATACTAGCCCAGCAGTGTCAGATATTTACAATGTGCCGTGAATACTATCCTAGCAGCAGTGTCAGATATTTACAATGTGCCGTGAATACTAGCCCAGTAGTGTCAGATATTTACAATGTGCCGTGAATACTAGCCTAGCAGCAGTCAGATATTTACAATGTGCCGTGAATACTATCCTAGCAGCAGTGTCAGATATTTACAATGTGCCGTGAATACTAGCCTAGCAGCAGTCAGATATTTACAATGTGCTATGAATACTAGCCCAGCAGTGTCAGATATTTACAATGTGCCATGAATACTATCCCAGCAGTGTCAGATATTTACAATGTGCCGTGAATACTATCCCAGCAGTGTCAGATATTTACAATGTGCCGTGAATACTAGCCCAGCAGTGTCAGATATTTACAATGTGCCATGAATACTATCCTAGCAGTGTCAGATATTTACAATGTGCCGTGAATACTATCCTAGCAGCAGTCAGATATTTACAATGTGCCGTGAATACTATCCTAGCAGCAGTGTCAGATATTTACAATGTGCCGTGAATACTAGCCCAGCAGTGTTAGATATTTACAATGTGCCGTGAATACTATCCCAGCAGTGTCAGATATTTACAATGTGCCGTGAATACTAGCCCAGTAGTGTCAGATATTTACAATGTGCCGTGAATACTAGCCCAGCAGTGTCAGATAATTACAATGTGCCGTGAATACTAGCCCAGCAGTGTCAGATATTTACAATGTGCCGTGAATATTATCCTAGCAGCAGTCAGATATTTACAATGTGCCGTGAATACTAGCCCAGCAGTGTCAGATATTTACAATGTGCCGTGAATACTAGCCCAGCAGTGTCAGATATTTACAATGTGCCGTGAATACTATCCCAGCAGTGTCAGATATTTACAATGTGCAGTGAATACTAGCCCAGCAGCAGTCAGATATTTACAATGTGCCGTGAATACTAGCCTAGCAGTGTCAGATATTTACAATGTGCCGTGAATACTATCCTAGCAGCAGTCAGATATTTACAATGTGCCGTGAATACTAGCCCAGCAGTGTCAGATATTTACAATGTGCCGTGAATACTTTCCTAGTAGCAGTCAGATATTTACAATGTGCCGTGAATACTAGCCCAGCAGTGTCAGATATTTACAATGTGCCGTGAATACTATCCTAGCAGCAGTCAGATATTTACAATGTGCCATGAATACTTTCCTAGTAGCAGTCAGATATTTACAATGTGCCGTGAATACTAGCCCAGCAGTGTCAGATATTTACAATGTGCCGTGAATACTATCCTAGCAGCAGTCAGATATTTACAATGTGCCATGAATACTAGCCTAGCAGCAGTCAGATATTTACAATGTGCTATGAATACTATCCTAGCAGTGTCAGATATTTACAATGTGCCGTGAATACTAGCCTAGCAGTGTCAGATATTTACAATGTGCCGTGAATACTATCCTAGCAGCAGTCAGATATTTACAATGTGCCGTGAATACTAGCCCAGCAGTATCAGATATTTACAAAATGCCGTGAATACTAGCCCAGCAGTGTCAGATATTTACAATGTGCCGTGAATACTATCCCAGCAGTGTCAGATATTTACAATGTGCAGTGAATACTAGCCCAGCAGCAGTCAGATATTTACAATGTGCCGTGAATACTTTCCTAGTAGCAGTCAGATATTTACAATGTGCCGTGAATACTAGCCCAGCAGTGTCAGATATTTACAATGTGCCATGAATACTAGCCCAGCAGTGTCAGATATTTACAATGTGCCGTGAATACTAGCCCAGCAGTGTCAGATATTTACAATGTGCCGTGAATACTAGCCTAGCAGTGTCAGATATTTACAATGTGCCGTGAATACTATCCTAGCAGCAGTCAGATATTTACAATGTGCCGTGAATACTAGCCTAGCAGCAGTCAGATATTTACAATGTGCCGTGAATACTAGCCCAGCAGTGTCATATATTTACAATGTGCCGTGAATACTATCCCAGCAGTGTCAGATATTTACAATGTGCCGTGAATACTATCCTAGCAGCAGTCAGATATTTACAATGTGCCGTGAATACTAGCCCAGCAGTGTCAGATATTTACAATGTGCCGTGAATACTAGCCTAGCAGCAGTCAGATATTTACAATGTGCTATGAATACTAGCCCAGTAGTGTCAGATATTTACAATGTGCCGTGAATACTATCCTAGCACTGTCAGATATTTACAATGTGCCGTGAATACTAGCCTAGCAGTGTCAGATATTTACAATGTGCCGTGAATACTATCCCAGCAGTGTCAGATATTTACAATGTGCCGTGAACACTAGCCCAGTAGTGTCAGATATTTACAATGTGCCGTGAATACTAGCCCAGCAGTGTCAGATATTTACAATGTGCCGTGAATACTAGCCCAGTAGTGTCAGATATTTACAATGTGCCGTGAATACTAGCCTAGATCACCATAGTAACTAGTATTACTAACCTAGGACATAGATCACCATAGTAACTATGATTACTAACATGGGACATAGATCACCATAGTAACTATGATTACTAAGCTGGGACATAGATCACCATGTGAACTCTCCTCCTCTCTACTCCCTCCCCTCCTCCTCTCTCCTCCCTCCCCTCCTCTCTCCTCCCTTTTCTCTCCTCTCTCCTCCCTCCCCTCCTCTCTCCTCCCTCCCTTTTGTCTCCTCCCTCCCCTCCTCTCTCCTCCCTCCCTTTTCTCTCCTCCCTCCCCTCCTCTCTCCTCTCCTCTCCTCTCTCCTCCCTCCCCTCCTCTCTCCTCCCTCCCTTTTGTCTCCTTCCTCCCCTTTCTCTCCTCCTTCCCCTTTCTCTCCTCCCTCCCCTTTCTCTCCTCCCTCCTCCTAACTCCTCCCTCCCCTCCTCCTCTTGCCTCCCTCCCTTTCTCTCCTCCCTCCTCTCTCCTCTCCCTCCCCTTTCTCTCCTCCCTCCCATCCTCTCTCCTCCCTCCCCTCCTCCTCCTCCTCCTTCCCCTTTCTCTCCTCCCTCCCCTCCTCCTCCTCCTCTTTCTATCAGTGTCTTTATAGCAGCACTCCCCCCCAGGCCAACTGCCTCTTGAGGTGGAATAAAATCACTAATGTCTTTGTGTGTGTGTGTGTGTGTGTGTGTGTGTGTGTGTGTGTGTGTGTGTGTGTGTGTGTGTGTGTGTGTGTGTGTGTGTGTGTTTGCTTAGGGCATCAGCAGTACTCCAATTAATTGCCTACCAGCTCTTACAGAATATCAGAGAGACACACACACACACACACACTAGATCGCTCTGAGGCTGAAATTTAAATCAGCAGTTTGTTTCTGTCAGACCTGAGTCTGCTGATAGTTACGTGTGTGTGTGTGTGTGTGTGTGTGTGTGTGTGTGTGTGTGTGTGTGTGTGTGTGTGTGTGTGTGTGTGTGTGTGTGTGTGTGTGTGTGTGTGTGTGTGTGTGTGTGTGTGTGTGTGTGTGTGTGTGTGTGTGTGTGTGTGTTTGGGAAGCAGGGTGTGTGTGCGCCTCTCAACAGGAACAGAGCGAAACAGAGTGATTGGATTCAGTTCCTACCGCCTCATTTAAATAACAGACGCACGACAGAGCTACGTCTGGTTCCACACCTTCAGATAGAGAAGAGGAAGAGGGAGAGGGAGAGGGAGAGGGAGAGGAGAGGAGAGGAGAGGAGAGGAGAGGAGAGGAGAGGAGAGGAGAGGAGAGGAGAGGAGAGGAGAGGAGAGGAGAGGAGAGGAGAGGAGAGGAGAGGAGAGGAGAGGAGAGGAGAGGAGAAGAGGAGAGGAGAGGAGAGGACAGGAGAGGAGAGGAGAGGAGAGGAGAGGAGAGGAGAGGAGAGGAGAGGAGAGGAGAGGAGAGAATAGAGGGAGAGTCAACATTTAAGCTCACTGACTAGACTGTCACACCAGATAAAATACGTCCCATAATTATCAAAGACGGAGAGAGCTGGAGGAGAGATGGAGGAGAGATAGAGAGAGGGAGATGGAGGAGAGATAGAGGGAGATGGAGAGAGATGGAGGAGAGATAGAGAGATGGAGAGAGAGAGATGGAGGAGAGAGATGGAGAGAGAGATGGAGACAGAGAGAGAGATGGAGAGAGAGAGAGAGATGGAGGAGAGATATGGAGGAGAGAGAGAGAGAGAGGGAGAGAGAGAGAGAGAGAGAGAGAGAGAGAGACGGAGAGAGAGATGGAGGAGAGAGAGAGCAAGAGAAAGTGCTCTAACTGAAATGTCTGAATCCCTGCACATTGTAAATACGGTATAAATACTGAACAAAAATATAAAACGCAACATGCAACAATTTCAAAGATTTTATTGAGTTACAGTTCGTAGAAGGAAATCAGTCAATTTAAAGCCGTAATCTATGGATTTGACATGACTGGGAATACAGATATGCATATGTTGGTCACAGACACCTTTAATAAAAAGGTAGGGGGGTGTGGATCAGAACCAGTCAGTATCTGGGGTGGATCAGAACCAGTCAGTATCTGGTGTGGATCAGAACCAGTCAGTATCTGGTGTGGATCAGAACCAGTCAGTATCTGGGGTGGATCAGAACCAGTCAGTATCTGGTGTGGATCAGAACCAGTCAGTATCTGGGGTGGATCAGAACCAGTCAGTATCTGGTGTGGATCAGAACCAGTCAGTATCTGGGGTGGATCAGAACCAGTCAGTATCTGGTGTGGATCGGAACCAGTCAGTATCTGGTGTGGATCAGAACCAGTCAGTATCTGGTGTGGATCAGAACCAGTCAGTATCTGGGGTGGATCAGAACCAGTCAGTATCTGGTGTGGATCGGAACCAGTCAGTATCTGGGGTGGATCGGAACCAGTCAGTATCTGGTGTGGATCAGAACCAGTCAGTATCTGGTGTGGATCAGAAAACCAGTCAGTATCTGGGGTGGATCGGAACCAGTCAGTATCTGGTGTGGATCAGAACCAGTCAGTATCTGGGGTGGATCGGAACCAGTCAGTATCTGGTGTGGATCAGAACCAGTCAGTATCTGGTGTGGATCAGAAAACCAGTCAGTATCTGGGGTGGATCGGAACCAGTCAGTATCTGGTGTGGATCAGAACCAGTCAGTATCTGGTGTGATCACCGTTTGTCTCATGCAGCGCGACACATCTCCTTCTCATAGAGTTGCTCAGGCTGTTGATTGTGGCCTGTGGAATGTTGTCCCACTCCTCTTCAATGGCTGTGAGAAGTTGCTGGGTATTGGCGGGAACATGCTGTTGTACACGTCAATCCAGAGCATCCCAAACATGCTCAGTGGGTGACATGTCTGGTGAGTATGCAAGCCATGGAAGAACTGGGACATGTTCAGCTTCCAGGAATTGTGTACAGATCCTTGTGACGGCCGTTCATTATCATGCTGAAACATGAGGTGATGACTGGCTCAACAATGGACCTCAGGATCTCCTCACGGTATCTCTGTGCATTCAAATTGCCATTAATAAAATGCATTGTGTTTGTTGTCTGTAGCTTATGCCTGCCCATACCATAACCCCACTACCACCATGGGGCACTCTGTTCACAACGTTGACATCAGCAAAGCGCTCGCCCACACACGTTAGAGGCGGCTTATGGTAGAGAAATGAACATTAAAGGGTCAATGTTGATGTTCAGAGTAACTTCTTACTTTCTGTTTTTACATTGACATCTGCATCGTTGGGTAGGAAAGGAAAGGAAAGGAAAGGAAAGGAAAGGAGAGGAAAGGAAAGGAGAGGAAAGGAAAGGAAAGGAAAGGAAAGGAAAGGAAAGGAAAGGAAAGGAAAGGAAAGGAAAGGAAAGGAAAGGAAAGGCATTTCACCGTCATTTGACATTAAAACTTAAAACTTGAATCCCTCTAATAAAGGACCTGTCTGAGGGACAAAACCACTTCACCACGGCCTGCCATCACTCTGGGTGTGTGTCCCTCTAATAAAGGACCTGTCTGAGGGACAAAACCACTTCACCACGGCCTGCCATCACTCTGGGTGTGTGTCCCTCTAATAAAGGACCTGTCTGAGGGACAAAACCACTTCACCACGGCCTGCCATCACTCTGGGTGTGTGTCCCTCTAATAAAGGATCTGTCTGAGGGACAAAACCACTTCACCACGGCCTGCCATCACTCTGGGTGTGTGTCCCTCTAATTAAGGACCTGTCTGAGGGACAAAACCACTTCACCACGGCCTGCCATCACTCTGGGTGTGTGTCCCTCTAATAAAGGACCTGTCTGAGGGACAAAACCACTTCACCACGGCCTGCCATCACTCTGGGTGTGTGTCCCTCTAATAAAGGACCTGTCTGAGGGACAAAACCACTTCACCACGGCCTGCCATCACTCTGGGTGTGTGTCCCTCTAATAAAGGACCTGTCTGAGGGACAAAACCACTTCACCACGGCCTGCCATCACTCTGGGTGTGTGTCCCTCTAATAAAGGACCTGTCTGAGGGACAAAACCACTTCACCACGGCCTGCCATCACTCTGGGTGTGTGTGTGTGTGTGTGTGTGTGTGTGTGTGTGTGTGTGTGTGTGTGTGTGTGGGTGTGTGTCTGTGTGTGTGTGTGTGTGTGTGTGTGTGTGGGGGTGTCTGTGTCTGTGTCTGTGTGGGTGTGTGTGTGGGTGTGTGTGTGGGTGTCTGTGTGGGTGTGTGTGTGGGTGTGCGCGTGTGTGTGTGTGTGGGGGTGTCTGTGTCTGTGTCTGTGTGGGTGTGTGTGTGGGTGTGTGTGTGGGTGTCTGTGTGGGTGTGTGTCTGTGTGTGTGTGTGTGTGTGGGTGTGTGTGTGGGTGTCTGTGTCTGTGTGGGTGTGTGTGTGGGTGTGCGTGTGTGTGTGTGCGTGTGTGTGTGTGTCTGTGTGTGTGTGTGTGTGTGTGTGTGTGTGTGTGTGTGTGGGTGTGTGTGTGGGTGTGTGTGGGTGTCTGTGTGTGTGTGTCTGTTGAGACACAATATCTTCTGTTGAGACACTGGTCACTTTCATGATGGAACACTGGCGGAGTTCCTCTGTCCAGTCTCAACATCAACAGTGAAGAGGCGACTCCTGGATGCTGACCTTCTAAGGCGGAGTTCCTCTGTCCAGTCTCAATGTCAAAAGTGAAGAGGCGAAAAAGCCATATCTCAGACTGGCCAATAAAAAGAGAAAGATTAAGATGGGCAAAAGAACACAGACACTGGACAGAGGAACTCTGCCTTAGAAGGTCAGCATCCAGGAGTCGCCTCTTCACTGTTGACGTTGAGACTGGACAGAGGAACTCTGCCTTAGAAGGTCAGCATCCAGGAGTCGCCTCTTCACTGTTGACGTTGAGACTGGACAGAGGAACTCTGCCTTAGAAGGTCAGCATCCAGGAGTCGCCTCTTCACTGTTGATGTTGAGACTGGACAGAGGAACTCTGCCTTAGAAAGTCAGCATCCAGGAGTCGCCTCTTCACTGTTGATGTTGAGACTGGACAGAGGAACTCTGCCTTAGAAGGTCAGCATCCAGGAGTCGCCTCTTCACTGTTGATGTTGAGACTGGACAGAGGAACTCCGCCTTAGAAGGTCAGCATCCAGGAGTCGCCTCTTCACTGTTGACGTTGAGACTGGACAGAGGAACTCTGCCTTAGAAGGTCAGCATCCAGGAGTCGCCTCTTCACTGTTGATGTTGAGACTGGACAGAGGAACTCTGCCTTAGAAGGTCAGCATCCAGGAGTCGCCTCTTCACTGTTGACGTTGAGACTGGACAGAGGAACTCCGCCAGTGTTCCATCATGAAAGTGACCAGTGTTCCATCATGAAAGTGACCAGTGTTCCATCATGAAAGTGACCAGTGTTCCATCATGAAAGTGACCAGTGTTCCATCATGAAAGTGACCAGTGTTCCATCATGAAAGTGACCAGTGTTCCATGTCTGTGTACATAATAGAGAAACCTGGTCGCTACAGTGACTGAGTTCAGGGCAGTGGTGGCTGTTTAACAGTCTGATGGCCTTGAGATAGAAGCTGATTTTCAGTCTTTCTGGTCTCTGCTTTGATGCACCTGTACTGACCTCACCTTCTGGATGATAGCGGGATGAACAGGCAGTGGCTCGGGTGGTTGTTGTCCTTGATGATATTTTTGGTCTTCCTGTGACATCGGGTGCTGTAGGTGTCCTGGAGGGCAGGCAGTGTTGTCTGGTGATGCGTTGGGCAGACCGCACCACCCTCTGGAGAGCCCTGCGGTTGTGGGCGGTGCAGTTGCCGTACTAGGCGGTGATACAGCCCGCCAGGATGCTCTCAAGGTGCAAGTAAGCGTTAACATAACTCTGTTACGTTAGGCAATGAGATAAATGTCAGCTTGAATAGACACCTGCTAAAACCATCATTCTGAAACAAACTGTCGAAATGCATTCTGTTATGTGTTATCTGCTGCCCTCTAGTGGATAGAAGCGGCTCTGCAGACCTGCGAATCAGCTGGTGCGTTTATGAAGAAATGTCTCTTTCTGTTATTAGTTGTGTTGTAAAATATATTATGCGTCTAAATGTTTATTTTTATTTTACAAATAATTTAATTGTTATCATACAGCCCTAACAATATTTATAAAATATTTTGCCACTTTCCTCGTCATGTCTAGATGGGATACAGCTTTTGTCAAATTGACATTCATGTATATTATTATTTTGTAGCATTTTAGCTAACCCGAACCATTTTCCTAACCTTAACCTAATTATCATAACCTGCTACGTACGTTGTCCTAAACTTACTACGAAACGTGAATTTTGACAAAAATCTGTATCCCTTCTCGACTAAAAAAAACACGGTCCTCCCATAATCCTCTGCTTCCATTTTAGTCCCGTCATCCACTGCGGTCTTCACCCTCTCCAGCGAGCAAGATGGCGGACAGAATAGGTACGTCTGGTTTACGGGGTTTTTATTTATTATTATTAAACTGACATATTCTTCACTTCAGCATTTTACATGCGAAACATTGTATTTTATTACATAAAAAAAGCGAGATGTTTGGAGTTAGTTGATGTTCATATGTTGTGTGTTTGAAGGCCGCTGTAAATCCATGATTAGAGTCAAGTCAAGGACTTTGCTGTCATGGTCATTTTTTAAATGCATGGGGAAGAGAAACACACATATAATCCCTGACAGTTTATTTTAAGGGTTGTACATTTAAACCCATTTTTAATGTTTGCTATGTGGTTAGGTATTTAACCAGGTAGGTTAGTTAAGCTAGTTAGTCTACAGGACTAATAGCCTCTGCAGCCAGTCGGGAGTTGGCAACGTGTTGTACCTTTTACCGGATAATGACCGATAACCGGTTATAACAACAGCCTTGTCTCAGCGGATCCAGGCTCAATCACAACTCCTGTGACTTTGATGTTGCTAACTATTTAACTATTTAGCTTTGTGTTCTCTAGACCGCTGTCTTAACTTATGCATCTAAGTGGTTTATGAGTATTTTACACCACTGGACTCTTTAGTGAAATACTACCAAAACACGGTAACCTTATAACCTGTAACAATGAATGCTATCTTCGGTGGTGTGTGTTTTGTGTGTGTTTATTGTGTGAGAGGGACGGCAGGTGTGTGTTTATTGTGTGAGAGGGACGGCAGGTGTGTGTTTATTGTGTGAGAGGGACGGCAGGTGTGTGTTTATTGTGTGAGAGGGACGGCAGGTGTGTGTTTATTGTGTGAGAGGGACGGCAGGTGTGTGTTTATTGTGTGAGAGGGACGGCAGGTGTGTGTTTATTGTGTGAGAGGGACGGCAGGTGTGTGTTTATTGTGTGAGAGGGACGGCAGGTGTGTGTTTATTGTGTGAGAGGGACGGCAGGTGTGTGTTTATTGTGTGAGAGGGACGGCAGGTGTGTGTTTATTGTGTGAGAGGGACGGCAGGTGTGTGTTTATTGTGTGAGAGGGACGGCAGGTGTGTGTTTATTGTGTGAGAGGGACGGCGGGTGTGTGTTCATTGTTTGTGTACCTGTGTCCCTAGTTCCCTTGGGTGAGAAGCGTCTGATGGATGTGAAGCTGGGAGAGTTGGGCTCCTGGTTGGGCAAGAGGGACTTCACTCCTAACGGAGTCCTCGCCAGCATCCGCAATGGTACCCCCCCCTCCACCCTCCAACACACACAGTACCTAACATGTCCCCCCCAGGCCATGACAGAGGTTACAACCAGTACCCCCTCCCCAACACACACAGTAACATGTTGTCCCCCCCCCCAACACACACAGTAACATGTTGTCTCCCCCCCCCCCCCCCCAACACAGTAACATGTTGTCTTCCCCCCCCCCCCCCCCCCCCCCCAACACACACAGTAACATGTTGCCCCCCCCCCAACACACACAGTAACATGTTGTCCCCCCCCCAACACACACAGTAACATGTTGTCCCCCCCCCAACACACACAGTAACATGTCTCTCCCTCCCCCAGGCCATGACAGATATTACAACAAGTACATCAACGTGAAGAAAGGAGGTATTGGAGGTGTGGCCATGCTGCTGGTTGGCTACGTGGCCCTCAGTTACATGTGGGAGTACGACCACCTCAGTGAGTACAGACTCTGGGAGTACGATGACCTCAGAGTCCCCACCACATACAATATCATTCACCTCAAAGCACTGTGAAGGACAATCTGATCTGACTTAACCTGCGTCCCTCTCTCTTCTCAGAGCACGACCGCTGGAGGAAGTACCACTAAAGCCCCTCCTCTCCTGACCCAGCAGGGCAAAAGCCTGACCTCTGACCCCCTAGCTCCAGCTGTCTGTATAATACCACCGTTGTGACAAAGAATAAATAAAACTACTTCTGACATTTAACTTGATCTGCTGTGTTGTGGTTTTATTACAGTGTTGGATGTTGAGGTGTGAGGGTGTTTATTACAGTGTTGGATGTTGAGGTGTGAGGGTGTTTATTACAGTGTTGGATGTTGAGGTGTGAGGGTGTTTATTACAGTGTTGGATGTTGAGGTGTGAGGGTGTTTATTACAGTGTTGGATGTTGAGGGGTTTTATTACAGTGTTGGATGTTGAGGTGTGAGGGTGTTTATTACAGTGTTGGATGTTGAGGTGTTGTGGTTTATTACAGTGTTGGATGTTGAGGTGTTGTGGTTTATTACAGTGTTGGATGTTGAGGGGTTGGGGTTTTATTACAGTGTTGGATGTTGAGGTGTGAGGGTGTTTATTACAGTGTTGGATGTTGAGGTGTTGGGGGTTTATTACAGTGTTGGATGTTGAGGTGTTGTGGTTTTATTACAGTGTTGGATGTTGAGGTGTTGGGGTTTATTACAGTGTTGGATGTTGAGGGGTTTTATTACAGTGTTGGATGTTGAGGGGTTTTATTACAGTGTTGGATGTTGAGGTGTTGGGGTTTTATTACAGTGTTGGATGTTGAGGTGTTGTGGTTTATTACAGTGTTGGATGTTGAGGTGTTTTATTACAGTGTTGGATGTTGAGGTGTGAGGGTGTTTATTACAGTGTTGGATGTTGAGGTGTTGTGGTTTTATTACAGTGTTGGATGTTGAGGTGTTGTGGTTTTATTACAGTGTTGGATGTTGAGGTATTGGGGTTTTATTACAGTGTTGGATGTTGAGGTGTTGTGGTTTATTACAGTGTTGGATGTTGAGGTGTGAGGGTGTTTATTACAGTGTTGGATGTTGAGGTGTTGGGGTTTTATTACAGTGTTGGATGTTGAGGTGTTGGGGTTTTATTACAGTGTTGGATGTTGAGGTGTTGTGGTTTTATTACAGTGTTGGATGTTGAGGTGTGAGGGTGTTTATTACAGTGTTGGATGTTGAGGTGTGAGGGTGTTTATTACAGTGTTGGATGTTGAGGTGTTGTGGTTTATTACAGTGTTGGATGTTGAGGCGTGAGGGTGTTTATTACAGTGTTGGATGTTGAGGTGTTGGGGTTTTATTACAGTGTTGGATGTTGAGGTGTTGTGGTTTTATTACAGTGTTGGATGTTGAGGTGTGAGGGTGTTTATTACAGTGTTGGATGTTGAGGTGTTGTGGTTTTATTACAGTGTTGGATGTTGAGGTGTTGTGGTTTTATTACAGTGTTGGATGTTGAGGTGTGAGGGTGTTTATTACAGTGTTGGATGTTGAGGTGTTGTGGTTTTATTACAGTGTTGGATGTTGAGGCGTGAGGGTGTTTATTACAGTGTTGGATGTTGAGGGTTTTATTACAGTGTTGGATGTTGAGGTGTTGTGGTTTATTACAGTGTTGGATGTTGAGGTGTTGTGGTTTATTACAGTGTTGGATGTTGAGGTGTTGTGGTTTTATTACAGTGTTGGATGTTGAGGTGTTGGGTTTTATTACAGTGTTGGATGTTGAGGTGTTGTGGTTTATTACAGTGTTGGATGTTGAGGTGTTGTGGTTTTATTACAGTGTTGGATGTTGAGGTGTTGGGGTTTTATTACAGTGTTGGATGTTGAGGTGTGAGGGGTTTTATTACAGTGTTGGATGTTGAGGTGTGAGGGTGTTTATTACAGTGTTGGATGTTGAGGTGTTGTGGTTTTATTACAGTGTTGGATGTTGAGGTGTTGGGGTTTATTACAGTGTTGGATGTTGAGGTGTGAGGGTGTTTATTACAGTGTTGGATGTTGAGGTGTGAGGGTGTTTATTACAGTGTTGGATGTTGAGGTGTTGTGGTTTATTACAGTGTTGGATGTTGAGGTGTGAGGGTGTTTATTACAGTGTTGGATGTTGAGGTGTGAGGGTGTTTATTACAGTGTTGGATGTTGAGGTGTTGTGGTTTTATTACAGTGTTGGATGTTGAGGTGTTGGGGTTTTATTACAGTGTTGGATGTTGAGGTGTTGTGGTTTTATTACAGTGTTGGATGTTGAGGTGTTGTGGTTTTATTACAGTGTTGGATGTTGAGGTGTTGTGGTTTTATTACAGTGTTGGATGTTGAGGTGTTGTGGTTTTATTACAGTGTTGGATGTTGAGGTGTTGTGGTTTATTACAGTGTTGGATGTTGAGGTGTTGTGGTTTATTACAGTGTTGGATGTTGAGGTGTTGTGGTTTTATTACAGTGTTGGATGTTGAGGCGTGAGTTATTATTCGCTAGTTAAAATGACTTGTGGACATCTATTTTTATTTTTTCAGTTAAATGGGGAAACGTTAAAGTGAAATAAGTGTCACATATGTGTTTATCAGATGTTGGTGCTCCAATAGTGCAGTAATATCTAACGGGCACAACTTGATGCTCCATGTCAGAGCGACTTAGAGACAGTATATACATTTTATTTTACTTTATTGTTTATCCTCAAAGCCATTGGATGAATCCCTGAACATATTCCAGTCTGTGCTAGCAGTCCTGTAGCGTAGCATCCGCGTCATCTGACCACTTCCGTATTGAGCGAGTCACTGGTACTTCCTGCTTTAGTTTTTGCTTGGAACCAGGAATCAGGAGGACAGAATTCATGCGAATGACGGGGATTTGGGCCTGGCCTCCGGGAAGCAGTATATTCTTCGCATCGGACTCATTAAAGGAAAAAATCTTTGTCCAGTTCGTGGTGAGTGATCGCTGTTCTGATGTCCAGAAGGTATTTGCGGTCATAAGTGACAAGGGCAGCAACATTATGTACAATTTATTTTTTAAATAACCAAAAGAGCACAGTTGGTTAGAAACCTGTAAATCGGTGCCATTATCTACAACAAAACAGGAGGATCAAGAGAATGACGAGAACAAGTTTATTGTATTTTACAGACCAGGAGGAGCAGGTTTATTGTATTTTACAGACTAGACCAGGAGGAACAGGTTTATTGTATTTTACAGACCAGGAGGAACAGGTTTATTGTATTTTACAGACCAGGAGGAACAGGTTTATTGTATTTTACAGACCAGGAGGAACAGGTTTATTGTATTTTACAGACCAGGAGGAGCAGGTTTATTGTATTTAACAGACCAGGAGGAGCAGGTTTATTGTATTTTACAGACTAGACCAGGAGGAACAGGTTTATTGTATTTTACAGACCAGACCAGGAGGAACAGGTTTATTGTATTTTACAGACTAGGAGGAACAGGTTTATTGTATTTTACAGACCAGGAGGAACAGGTTTATTGTATTTAACAGACTAGACCAGGAGGAACAGGTTTATTGTATTTTACAGACCAGGAGGAACAGGTTTATTGTATTTTACAGACTAGACCAGGAGGAACAGGTTTATTGTATTTTACAGACCAGGAGGAACAGGTTTATTGTATTTTACAGACCAGGAGGAACAGGTTTATTGTATTTTACAGACCAGGAGGAACAGGTTTATTGTATTTTACAGACCAGGAGGAACAGGTTTATTGTATTTTACAGACTAGACTAGGAGGAACAGGTTTATTGTATTTTACAGACTAGGAGGAACAGGTTTATTGTATTTAACAGACCAGGAGGAACAAGTGTATTGTATTTTACAGACTAGACCAGGAGGAACAGGTTTATTGTATTTTACAGACCAGGAGGAACAAGTGTATTGTATTTTACAGACTAGACCAGGAGGAACAGGTTTATTGTATTTTACAGACTAGACCAGGAGGAACCGGTTTATTGTATTTTACAGACCAGGAGGAACAGGTTTATTGTATTTTACAGACCAGGAGGAACAGGTTTATTGTATTTAACAGACTAGACCAGGAGGAACAGGTTTATTGTATTTTACAGACCAGGAGGAACAGGTTTATTGTATTTTACAGACCAGGAGGAACAGGTTTATTGTATTTTATAGAACTAGACCAGGAGGAACAGGTTTATTGTATTTTACAGACCAGGAGGAACAGGTTTATTGTATTTTACAGACCAGGAGGAACAGGTTTATTGTATTTTACAGACCAGGAGGAACAGGTTTATTGTATTTTATAGAACTAGACCAGGAGGAACAGGTTTATTGTATTTTACAGACTAGACCAGGAGGAACAGGTTTATTGTATTTTACAGACTAGACCAGGAGGACCAGGTTTATTGTATTTTACAGACCAGACCAGGAGGAACAGGTTTATTGTATTTTACAGACTAGACCAGGAGAAACAGGTTTATTGTATTTTACAGACTAGACCAGGAGGAACAGGTTTATTGTATTTAACAGACTAGACCAGGAGGAACAGGTTTATTGTATTTAACAGACCAGGAGGAACAGGTTTATTGTATTTTACAGACCAAGAGGAACAGGTTTATTGTATTTTACAGACTAGACCAGGAGGAACAGGTTTATTGTATTTTACAGACCAGGAGGAACAGGTTTATTGTATTTTATAGAACTAGACCAGGAGGAACAGGTTTATTGTATTTTACAGACTAGACCAGGAGGAACAGGTTTATTGTATTTTACAGACTAGACCAGGAGGAACAGGTTTATTGTATTTTACAGACCAGGAGGAACAGGTTTATTGTATTTTACAGACCAGACCAGGAGGAACAGGTTTATTGTATTTTACAGACTAGACCAGGAGAAACAAGTATATTGTATTTTACAGACCAGACCAGGAGGAACAGGTTTATTGTATTTAACAGACTAGACCAGGAGGAACAGGTTTATTGTATTTAACAGACCAGGAGGAACAGGTTTATTGTATTTTACAGACCAAGAGGAACAGGTTTATTGTATTTTACAGACTAGACCAGGAGGAACAGGTTTATTGTATTTTACAGACTAGACCAGGAGGAACAGGTTTATTGTATTTTACAGACTAGACCAGGAGGAACAAGTGTATTGTATTTTACAGACTAGACCAGGAGGAACAGGTTTATTGTATTTTACAGACTAGACCAGGAGGAACAGGTTTATTGTATTTTACAGACCAGGAGGAACGAGACTGACCTGAACAGGTTTGTTGTATTTTACAGACCAGGAGGAACAGGTTTATTGTATTTTACAGACCAGGAGGAACAGGTTTATTGTATTTTACAGACTAGACCAGGAGGAACAGGTTTATTGTATTTTACAGACTAGGCCAGGAGGAACAGGTTTATTGTATTTTACAGACCAGGTTTATTGTATTTTACAGACTAGGAGGAACAGGTTTATTGTATTTTACAGACTAGACCAGGAGGAACAAGTGTATTGTATTTTACAGACTAGACCAGGAGCAACAGGTTTATTGTATTTTACAGACCAGGAGGAACAGGTTTATTGTATTTTACAGACTAGACCAGGAGGAACAGGTTTATTGTATTTTACAGACCAGGAGGAACAAGAGACTGACCTGAACAGGTTTATTGTATTTTACAGACTAGGAGGAACAGGTTTATTGTATTTTACAGACCAGGAGGAACAGGTTTATTGTATTTTACAGACTAGACCAGGAGGAACAGGTTTATTGTATTTTACAGACCAGGAGGAACAAGAGACTGACCTGAACAGGTTTATTGTATTTAACAGACCAGGAGCAACAGGTTTATTGTATTTTACAGACCAGAAGGAACAGGTTTATTGTATTTTACAGACCAGGAGGAACAAGAGACTGACCTGAACAGGTTTATTGTATTTTACAGACCAGGAGGAACAGGTTTATTGTATTTTACAGACCAGGAGGAACAGGTTTATTGTATTTTACAGACTAGACCAGGAGGAACAGGTTTATTGTATTTTACAGACCAGGAGGAACAAGAGACTGACCTGAACAGGTTTATTGTATTTAACAGACCAGGAGCAACAGGTTTATTGTATTTTACAGACCAGAAGGAACAGGTTTATTGTATTTTACAGACCAGGAGGAACAAGAGACTGACCTGAACAGGTTTATTGTATTTTACAGACCAGGAGGAACAGGTTTATTGTATTTTACAGACCAGGAGGAACAGGTTTATTGTATTTTACAGACTAGACCAGGAGGAACAGGTTTATTGTATTTTACAGACCAGGAGGAACAAGAGACTGACCTGAACAGGTTTATTGTATTTTACAGACCAGGAGGAACAGGTTTATTGTATTTTACAGACCAGGAGGAACAGGTTTATTGTATTTTACAGACTAGACCAGGAGGAACAGGTTTATTGTATTTTACAGACTAGGAGGAACAGGTTTATTGTATTTTACAGACCAGGAGGAACAGGTTTATTGTATTTAACAGACCAGGAGGAACAGGTTTATTGTATTTAACAGACCAGGAGGAACAGGTTTATTGTATTTAACAGACCAGGAGGAACAGGTTTATTGTATTTTACAGACCAGGAGGAACAGGTTTATTGTATTTTACAGACTAGACCAGGAGGACCAGGTTTATTGTATTTAACAGACTAGACCAGGAGGACCAGGTTTATTGTATTTAACAGACTAGACCAGGAGGAACAAGTGTATTGTATTTTACAGACTAGACCAGGAGGAACAGGTTTATTGTATTTTACAGACTAGACCAGGAGGAACAGGTTTATTGTATTTTACAGACCAGGAGGAACGAGACTGACCTGAACAGGTTTGTTGTATTTTACAGACCAGGAGGAACAGGTTTATTGTATTTTACAGACCAGGAGGAACAGGTTTATTGTATTTTACAGACTAGACCAGGAGGAACAGGTTTATTGTATTTTACAGACTAGGCCAGGAGGAACAGGTTTATTGTATTTTACAGACCAGGTTTATTGTATTTTACAGACTAGGAGGAACAGGTTTATTGTATTTTACAGACTAGACCAGGAGGAACAAGTGTATTGTATTTTACAGACTAGACCAGGAGCAACAGGTTTATTGTATTTTACAGACCAGGAGGAACAGGTTTATTGTATTTTACAGACTAGACCAGGAGGAACAGGTTTATTGTATTTTACAGACCAGGAGGAACAAGAGACTGACCTGAACAGGTTTATTGTATTTTACAGACTAGGAGGAACAGGTTTATTGTATTTTACAGACCAGGAGGAACAGGTTTATTGTATTTTACAGACTAGACCAGGAGGAACAGGTTTATTGTATTTTACAGACCAGGAGGAACAAGAGACTGACCTGAACAGGTTTATTGTATTTAACAAATCAAATCAAATCAAATCAAATTTATTTATATAGCCCTTCGTACATCAGCTGATATCTCAAAGTGCTGTACAGAAACCCAGCCTAAAACCCCAAACAGCAAGCAATGCAGGTGGAGAAGCACAGACCAGGTTTATTGTATTTAACAGGTTTATTGTATTTAACAGACCAGGAGCAACAGGTTTATTGTATTTTACAGACCAGAAGGAACAGGTTTATTGTATTTTACAGACCAGGAGGAACAAGAGACTGACCTGAACAGGTTTATTGTATTTTACAGACCAGGAGGAACAGGTTTATTGTATTTTACAGACCAGGAGGAACAGGTTTATTGTATTTTACAGACTAGACCAGGAGGAACAGGTTTATTGTATTTTACAGACCAGGAGGAACAAGAGACTGACCTGAACAGGTTTATTGTATTTTACAGACCAGGAGGAACAGGTTTATTGTATTTTACAGACCAGGAGGAACAGGTTTATTGTATTTTACAGACTAGACCAGGAGGAACAGGTTTATTGTATTTTACAGACTAGGAGGAACAGGTTTATTGTATTTTACAGACCAGGAGGAACAGGTTTATTGTATTTAACAGACCAGGAGGAACAGGTTTATTGTATTTAACAGACCAGGAGGAACAGGTTTATTGTATTTAACAGACCAGGAGGAACAGGTTTATTGTATTTTACAGACCAGGAGGAACAGGTTTATTGTATTTTACAGACTAGACCAGGAGGACCAGGTTTATTGTATTTAACAGACTAGACCAGGAGGACCAGGTTTATTGTATTTAACAGACTAGACCAGGAGGAACAGGTTTATTGTATTTAACAGACCAGGAGGAACAGGTTTATTGTATTTTACAGACCAGGAGAAACAGGTTTATTGTATTTTACAGACCAGGAGAAACAGGTTTATTGTATTTTACAGACCAGGAGGAACAGGTTTATTGTATTTTACAGACCAGGAGGAACAAGAGACTGACCTGAACAGGTTTATTGTATTTAACAGACCAGGAGCAACAGGTTTATTGTATTTTACAGACTAGACCAGGAGGAACAAGAGACTGACCTGAACAGGTTTGTTGTATTTTTACAAAACTAGAACATACTGAAATTGTGTGTAATCTACAAAAGGCAACACAGATCGGTCAGACCAGATCTCACCACCTCCTCCTCCTCCTCCTCTGGGGGGAAAAAGCTGTGAAAGGATCCAACACAGCAACATCACAGCTCAAGAGTTCTATTTCAATTCATTGAAGGTTGAGTCTGAAGCCAGTAAAATGGGGTATTCAGGATGAACAACAGGTCAGACCCTTGGTTAGAATGTATACTAGTCTCTTCACTCACATACAAGAAGGTCTGAAGATCGGATATCGTTCCAATATGTTGATCGAAACCTGGGTCGAATCGTTCAACGTTTGAGTCCATGGATGAACAAAAATCAAGGCTTCAGATAAACCACAGTTGGCTCCGTTACACACTTCCTCTACCCTCCCTGAAGCACATGAAGCAATCTGACAGAATTGTATGGATAGAAGTACCAATCCCAGCTTGGGTCCCAAAAGTGTCCCGGGGTTAAAGGTTAATCCAACAGAAGGATTTGATCAAAGCGTCAGAAGCACTGTCCAATCTAGAAACAGGTCTGTCTGTCCGTTCTAGAAACAGGTCTGTCTGTCCGTTCTAGAAACAGGTCTGTCTGTCCGTTCTAGAAACAGGTCTGTCTGTCCGATCTAGAAACAGGTCTGTCTGTCCGATCTAGAAACAGGTCTGTCTGTCCGATCTAGAAACAGGTCTGTCGGTCCGATCTAGAAACAGGTCTGTCTGTCCGTTCTAGAAACAGGTCTGTCTGTCCGTTCTAGAAACAGGTCTGTCGGTCCGTTCTAGAAACAGGTCTGTCGGTCCGTTCTAGAAACAGGTCTGTCTGTCTGTCCGATCTAGAAACAGGTCTGTCTGTCCAGAGGTCCAGGGTTCCTGACGACTCAGCGAAGGACTTGGAAGTTTTCAAAATAGCATCTCAATCTACAGACGTTGTGCTCTGCTCTCCGCTGTCTTCCAGCTGAACGGAGTCCAACCACGGCGTTGTGAGAGAGTTACTGTCCACTGAGGAAGGCCAGGTGTCCTTTGGTGCATTTATTGGCATAGTGGCCCTTCTCACCACACTACAGACAGAGAGAGAGAGAGAGAGACGAGTGTTAATCACAGAGATGGAGGCTGGGATTCAATCTGATCACTGGTTGTCCACAATGCGGCTTTTAAAAGGCAATTTCAGAATGCAATCTACAGCTTTTACTGTGAATGCGGGGAACATTGCATTGTGGGCCAACAAATAGATTGAATCCCAGCCTGACACAAACACAGGTATATTGATATTGAAACAGGGCTGTGTGACAGACGTGTGTGGTCTCTGTTTACCTTGTAGCAGGTGACCTGGTCTAGTGGGCGTGGACCCCTGTTCCCTCCTCCCATGTTGTTGTGGTGCTGATGCATGCTGGGACCAGAGGAGTATGGCTGGCGTTGATGGTGTTGATGCTGGTGAGGACCTGCACCTCCCCCGGGATTGGTCAGCTGGATGAGTGACAGGGACGAGCGGCCAAGCGAAGGCATCGGCTTGGACGAGGACAGGTAGAGAGGAAAGAAATATAAATTAAGTTGAATATAAAGAGCGAAGTGCAGTGTGTGTGAAAGAGAGAGGGAGAGAGACAGGGAGAGAGAGAGACAGAGAGAGAGAGAGAGACAGAGACAGAGAGAGAGAGAGAGAGACAGAGAGAGAGAGACAGGGAGAGAGAGACAGGGAGAGACACAGAGACAGACACAGAGAGAGACACAGAGAGAGACACAGAGAGAGAGAGACAGGGAGAGACAGAGAGAGAGAGAGAGAGAGAGAGAGAGAGAGAGGGATGGGGCGAGAGAGAGAGAGACAGAGAGGGACGGGGAGAGAGAGACAGAGAGAGAGAGACAGAGAGGGACGGGGAGAGAGAGACAGGGAGAGAGAGACAGGGAGAGAGAGAGACAGGGAGAGAGAGACAGGGAGAGAGAGAGAGAGGGACGGGGCGAGAGAGAGAGACAGAGAGAGGGACGGAGAGAGAGGGACGGGGAGAGAGAGACGGGGAGAGAGAGACAGGGAGAGAGAGACAGGGAGAGACAGGAGAGACAGAGAGAGACAGAGAGAGGGACGGGGAGAGAGAGACAGGGAGAGAGAGAGACAGAGAGAGACAGAGAGAGACAGAGTGAGACAGAGAGAGAGGGAGAGACGGGGCGAAAGAGAGAGATGGGGTGAGAGAGCGACTGTGTGTGTCCTACCTTCTGGTGACCCAGTATCTGTGCTGGTAGAGGAGGCTGTTCTGTGGCTCCCATCGGCAGCTCAAACCGCGGGCTGCAGAAAACACACTCATTATTCTGGACTCATTTCATCTCACGGCCTGCGCCCTAAATGCTATGACTTTTACAGTGCACCACTTGACCCAGAGGGCTCTGAGAGGACTCAGAATCAGAGAGGATTATGGTTACTGTAGTATTACCTCCTCCTGGATTCAGAGAGGATATAAATATGACCAAGAGGTGCTACTCAGGATGGAGGGGCGTTAACTCAAATTCTAATCTGGAACTCAAAGCCAGTTCCACTGCTATTCACCACGCAGAGTAACAGTTGAATACCTCTACAGTATCCCAGACCAGGCAGGGTAACAGTTGAATACCTCTGCAGTATCCCAGACCAGGCAGGGTAACAGTTGAATACCTCTACAGTATCCCAGACCAGGCAGGGTAACAGTTGAATACCTCTGCAGTATCCCAGTATCCCAGACCAGGCAGTCTAACAGTTGAATACCTCTGCAGTATCCCAGACCAGGCAGGATAACAGTTGAATACCTCTACAGTATCCCAGTATCCCAGACCAGGCAGGGTAACAGTTGAATACCTCTGCAGTATCCCAGACCAGGCAGGGTAACAGTTGAATATCTCTGCAGTATCCCAGACCAGGCAGGGTAACAGTTGAATATCTCTGCAGTATCCCAGACCAGGCAGGGTAACAGTTGAATATCTCTACAGTATCCCAGTATCCCAGACCAGGCAGGGTAACAGTTGAATATCTCTACAGTATCCCAGACCAGGCAGGGTAACAGTTGAAGATCTCTACAGTATCCCAGACCAGGCAGGGTAACAGTTGAATACCTCTGCAGTATCCCAGACCAGGCAGGGTAACAGATGAATACCTCTGCAGTATCCCAGACCAGGCAGGGTAACAGTTGAATACCTCTGCAGTATCCCAGACCAGGCAGGGTAACAGTTGAATACCTCTGCAGTATCCCAGACCAGGCAGGGTAACAGTTGAATACCTCTGCAGTATCCCAGACCAGGCAGGGTAACAGTTGAATATCTCTACAGTATCCCAGTATCCCAGACCAGGCAGGGTAACAGTTGAATACCTCTACAGTATCCCAGACCAGGCAGGGTAACAGTTGAATACCTCTGCAGTATCCCAGACCAGGCAGGGTAACAGTTGAATACCTCTGCAGTATCCCAGACCAGGCAGGGTAACAGTTGAATATCTCTGCAGTATCCCAGACCAGGCAGGGTAACAGTTGAATACCTCTACAGTATCCCAGACCAGGCAGGGTAACAGTTGAATACCTCTACAGTATCCCAGACCAGGCAGGGTAACAGTTGAATACCTCTGCAGTATCCCAGACCAGGCAGGGTAACAGTTGAATACCTCTGCAGTATCCCAGACCAGGCAGGGTAACAGTTGAATATCTCTGCAGTATCCCAGACCAGGCAGGGTAACAGTTGAATATCTCTACAGTATCCCAGTATCCCAGACCAGGCAGGGTAACAGTTGAATATCTCTACAGTATCCCAGACCAGGCAGGGTAACAGTTGAAGATCTCTACAGTATCCCAGACCAGGCAGGGTAACAGTTGAATACCTCTGCAGTATCCCAGACCAGGCAGGGTAACAGTTGAATACCTCTGCAGTATCCCAGACCAGGCAGGGTAACAGTTGAATATCTCTACAGTATCCCAGACCAGGCAGGGTAACAGTTGAATACCTCTGCAGTATCCCAGACCAGGCAGGGTAACAGTTGAATATCTCTACAGTATCCCAGACCAGGCAGGGTAACAGTTGAATACCTCTGCAGTATCCCAGACCAGGCAGGGTAACAGTTGAATACCTCTGCAGTATCCCAGACCAGGCAGGGTAACAGTTGAATACCTCTGCAGTATCCCAGTATCCCAGACCAGGCAGGGTAACAGTTGAATACCTCTGCAGTATCCCAGACCAGGCAGGGTAACAGTTGAATACCTCTGCAGTATCCCAGACCAGGCAGGGTAACAGTTGAATACCTCTGCAGTATCCCAGTATCCCAGACCAGGCAGGGTAACAGTTGAATATCTCTACAGTATCCCAGACCAGGCAGGGTAACAGTTGAATACCTCTGCAGTATCCCAGTATCCCAGACCAGGCAGGGTAACAGTTGAATACCTCTGCAGTATCCCAGACCAGGCAGGGTAACAGTTGAATATCTCTACAGTATCCCAGACCAGGCAGGGTAACAGTTGAATATCTCTACAGTATCCCAGACCAGGCAGGGTAACAGTTGAATACCTCTGCAGTATCCCAGTATCCCAGACCAGGCAGGGTAACAGTTGAATACCTCTGCAGTATCCCAGACCAGGCAGGGTAACAGTTGAATACCTCTGCAGTATCCCAGACCAGGCAGGGTAACAGTTGAATACCTCTGTAGTATCCCAGACCAGGCAGGGTAACAGTTGAATACCTCTGTAGTATCCCAGACCAGGCAGTCTAACAGTTGAATACCTCTGTAGTATCCCAGACCAGGCAGGGTAACAGTTGAATACCTCTGCAGTATCCCAGTATCCCAGACCAGGCAGGGTAACAGATGAATATCTCTACAGTATCCCAGACCAGGCAGGGTAACAGTTGAAGATCTCTACAGTATCCCAGACCAGGCAGGGTAACAGTTGAATACCTCTACAGTAGAGGTTATAAAAGGTGAATATTGAACAGACTGAATAAGAGAATAAACTCACTGCATGAATTTACAGGACCGGCCCTCTGGACAGAAACCAACCAAGTAGTTCATACAGATTACTCTTCTGGTGTGGCGATGTCTACAGTCTGGACCTGTGGAGGAGGGAGAGAGAGAGAGAGGTAGGGAGGAGGGAGGAGGGAGGTATGGAGGAGAGAGAGAGAGAGAGAGGAGGGAGGGAGGAGAGAGGGAGAGAGGAGAGAGAGAGAGGGGAGGGAGGGAGAGAGAGAGGGGAGTGAGAAAGAGAGAGAGGGGAGTGAGAGGGAGAAGAGAGGGAGGAGAGAGAGGTGATTCAACATGTAGAATCATCAGGAAGTGAACAGGAAATGACAGTTGATGTTCTGAGGAAGAAGAGACACCTGCTGCTGTGAACCATTGGTTGGTTTAGTCTTTTAGTGCTGGAGCAGTGTGAGTGAGTGAGTAGAGAGAGAGAAGAGGAGAGAGAGAGGAGAGGGAGGAGAGAGAGGGGGGAGAGGGGAGAGAGAGAAGAGGAGAGAGAGCGAGAGAGAGGGGAGGAGAGAGAGGGAAGGGAGAGGGAGGAGAGAGAGGGGGGGAGAGGGGAGAGAGAGAAGAGGAGAGAGAGCGAGAGAAGAGGAGAGAGAGCGAGAGAGAGGGGAGGAGAGAGGGAAGGGAGAGAGAGGGGGGAGAGGGGAGAGAGAGAAGAGGAGAGAGAGGGGAGAGAGAGAAGAGGAGAGGAGAGAGAGCGAGAGAGGGGAGGAGAGAGAGGGGAGGAGAGAGAGGGAAGGGAGAGGGAGGAGAGAGAGGGAGGAGAGGGGAGAGAGAGAAGAGAAGAGAAGAGGAGAGAGAGCGAGAGAGAGGGAGGAGAGAGAGGGAAGGGAGAGGGAGGAGAGAGAGGGAAGGGAGAGGGAGGAGAGAGAGGGAAGGGAGAGGGAGGAGAGAGAGGGAGGAGAGGGGAGAGAGAGAAGGAGGAGAGGGGAGAGAGAGAAGAGAAGAGAAGAGAGAGCGAGAGAGAGGGAGGAGAGAGAGGGGAGGAGAGAGAGGGAAGGGAGAAGGAGGAGAGAGAGGGAAGGGAGAGGGAGGAGAGAGAGGGAAGGGAGAGGGAGGAGAGAGAGGGAGGAGAGGGGAGAGAGAGAAGAGGAGGGAGAGGGGAGAGAGAGAAGAGAAGAGAAGAGAGAGCGAGAGAGAGGGAGGAGAGAGAGGGGAGGAGAGAGAGGGAAGGGAGAAGGAGGAGAGAGAGGGAAGGGAGAGGGAGGAGAGAGAGGGGGGAGAGGGGGAGAGAGAGAAGAGAAGAGGAGAGAAGAGGAGAGAGAGCGAGAGAGTGAGAGGGGAGGAGAGAGAGAGGGGAGAGAGAGAAGAGAAGAGAAGAGGAGAGAGAGCGAGAGGGACGTACCATGTTTGCAGAAGCCTCTGTCATACCAGGGACAGTCTTTGATCTTAGACTCTGGGTCGATGTGGAGGAACGGACACTCCTTGTTACTGCACTCTCCTAGACACACAGAGACATGCACAGTTAGCAGATACAGATGGGGGGGCACCAGTAGACAGTTAGCAGATACAGATGGGGGGGGCACCAGTAGACAGTTAGCAGATACAGATGGGGGGGGCACCAGTAGACAGTTAGCAGATACAGATGGGGGGGGCACCAGTAGACAGTTAGCAGATACAGATGGGGGGGGCACCAGTAGACAGTTAGCAGATACAGATGGGGGGGGGGCACCAGTAGACAGTTAGCAGATACAGATGGGGGGGGCACCAGTAGACAGTTAGCAGATACAGATGGAGGGGGCACCAGTAGACAGTTAGCAGATGGGGGGGGCACCAGTAGACAGTTAGCAGATACAGATGGGGGGGCACCAGTAGACAGTTAGCAGATACAGATGGAGGGGCACCAGTAGACAGTTAGCAGATACAGATGGGGGGGCACCAGTAGACAGTTAGCAGATACAGATGGGGGGGGGGGCACCAGTAGACAGTTAGCAGATACAGATGGGGGGGGCACCAGTAGACAGTTAGCAGATGGAGGGGCACCAGTAGACAGTTAGCAGATACAGATGGGGGGGGCACCAGTAGACAGTTAGCAGATACAGTTGGGGGGGCACCAGTAGACAGTTAGCAGATACAGATGGGGGGGGCACCAGTAGACAGTTAGCAGATACAGATGGGGGGGGCACCAGTAGACAGTTAGCAGATACAGATGGGGGGGCACCAGTAGACAGTTAGCAGATACAGATGGGGGGGCACCAGTAGACAGTTAGCAGATACAGATGGGGGGGCACTGCAGTAGACAGTTAGCAGATACAGATGGGGGGGCACCAGTAGACAGACAGTTAGCAGATACAGATGGGTGGGGCACCAGTAGACAGTTAGCAGATACAGATGGGGGGGGGCACCAGTAGACAGTTAGCAGATGAGGGGCACCAGTAGACAGTTAGCAGATACAGATGGGGGGGCACCAGTAGACAGTTAGCAGATACAGATGGGGGGGGGGGGGCACCAGTAGACAGTTAGCAGATACAGATGGGGGGGGGGGGGCACCAGTAGACAGTTAGCAGATACAGATGGGGGGAGGGCACCAGTAGACAGTTAGCAGATACAGATGGGGGGGGCACCAGTAGACAGTTAGCAGATACAGATGGGGGGGGGGGGGCACCAGTAGACAGTTAGCAGATACAGATGGGGGGGGGGGGGCACCAGTAGACAGTTAGCAGATACAGATGGGGGGAGGGCACCAGTAGACAGTTAGCAGATACAGATGGGGGGGGCACCAGTAGACAGTTAGCAGATACAGATGGAGGGGCACCAGTAGACAGTTAGCAGATACAGATGGGGGGGGGGGGGGCACCAGTAGACAGTTAGCAGATACAGATGGGGGGGCACCAGTAGACAATTAGCAGATACAGATGGGGGGCACCAGTAGACAGTTAGCAGATACAGACGGGGGGGCACCAGTAGACAGTTAGCAGATACAGATGCGGGGGGACACTGCAGTAGACAGTTAGCAGATACAGATGGGGGGGCACCAGTAGACAGTTAGCAGATACAGATGGGGGAGGGGGCACCAGTAGACAGTTAGCAGATACAGATGGGGGGGGCACCAGTAGACAGTTAGCAGATAGAGATGGGGGGCACCAGTACAGTTAGCAGATACAGATGGGGGGGCACCAGTAGACAGTTAGCAGATACAGACGGGGGGGCACCAGTAGACAGTTAGCAGATACAGATGGGGGGGGCACCAGTAGACAGTTAGCAGATACAGATGGAGGGGGGCACCAGTAGACAGTTAGCAGATACAGATGGGGGGGGGGCACCAGTAGACAGTTAGCAGATACAGATGGGGCGGCACCAGTAGACAGTTAGCAGATACAGATGGGGGGGCACCAGTAGACAGACAGTTAGCAGATACAGATGGGTGGGGCACCAGTAGACAGTTAGCAGATACAGATGGGGGGGGGCACCAGTAGACAGTTAGCAGATGGAGGGGCACCAGTAGACAGTTAGCAGATACAGATGGGGGGGCACCAGTAGACAGTTAGCAGATGGAGGGGCACCAGTAGACAGTTAGCAGATACAGATGGGGCGGCACCAGTAGACAGTTAGCAGATACAGATGGGGCGGCACCAGTAGACAGTTAGCAGATACAGATGGGGGGGGCACCAGTAGACAGTTAGCAGATACAGATGGAGGAGGGGCACCAGTAGACAGTTAGCAGATACAGATGGGGGGGGCACCAGTAGACAGTTAGCAGATACAGATGGGGGGGCACCAGTAGACAGTTAGCAGATACAGATGGAGGGGGGCACCAGTAGACAGTTAGCAGATACAGATGGAGGGGGCACCAGTAGACAGTTAGCAGATGGAGGGGGCACCAGTACAGTTAGCAGATACAGACGGGGGGGCACCAGTAGACAGTTAGCAGATACAGATGGAGGGGCACCAGTAGACAGTTAGCAGATACAGATGGGGGGGCACCAGTAGACAGTTAGCAGATACAGATGGGGGGGCACCAGTAGACAGTCAGCAGATACAGATGGAGGGGGGCACCAGTAGACAGTTAGCAGATACAGATGGGGGGGGGCACCAGTAGACAGTTAGCAGATACAGATGGGGGGGCACCAGTAGACAGTTAGCAGATAGAGATGGGGGGCACCAGTACAGTTAGCAGATACAGATGGGGGGGCACCAGTAGACAGTTAGCAGATACAGACGGGGGGGCACCAGTAGACAGTTAGCAGATACAGATGGAGGGGGGCACCAGTAGACAGTTAGCAGATACAGACGGGGGGGCACCAGTAGACAGTTAGCAGATACAGATGGGGGGGGCACCAGTAGACAGTTAGCAGATACAGATGGAGGGGCACCAGTAGACAGTTAGCAGATACAGATGGGGGGGGGGGGGGGCACCAGTAGACAGTTAGCAGATACAGATGGGGGGGCACCAGTAGACAATTAGCAGATACAGATGGGGGGCACCAGTAGACAGTTAGCAGATACAGACGGGGGGGCACCAGTAGACAGTTAGCAGATACAGATGCGGGGGGACACTGCAGTAGACAGTTAGCAGATACAGATGGGGGGGCACCAGTAGACAGTTAGCAGATACAGATGGGGGAGGGGGCACCAGTAGACAGTTAGCAGATACAGATGGGGGGGGCACCAGTAGACAGTTAGCAGATAGAGATGGGGGGCACCAGTACAGTTAGCAGATACAGATGGGGGGGCACCAGTAGACAGTTAGCAGATACAGACGGGGGGGCACCAGTAGACAGTTAGCAGATACAGGTCTCTTTATGTAGTGTTGTCTCTCTTGTTGTGATGTGTGTTGTTGTCTTTAGGTCTCTCTTTATGTAGTGTTGTCTCTCTTGTTGTGATGTGTGTTGTTGTCTGAGGTCTCTCTTTATGTAGTGTTGTCTCTCTTGTTGTGATGTGTGTTGTTGTCTGAGGTCTCTCTTTATGTAGTGTTGTCTCTCTTGTTGTGATGTGTGTTGTTGTCTGAGGTCTCTCTTTGTGTAGTGTTGTCTCTCTTTATGTAGTGTTGTCTCTCTTGTTGTGATGTGTGTTGTTGTCTGAGGTCTCTTTATGTAGTGTTGTCTCTCTTTATGTAGTGTTGTCTCTCTTGTTGTGATGTGTGTTGTTGTCTTTAGGTCTCTCTTTATGTAGTGGTGTTGTGGTGTCTCTTGTTGTTATGTGTGTTGTCTTTAGGTCTCTCTTTATGTAGTGTTGTCTCTCTTGTTGTGATGTGTGTTGTCTTTAGGTCTCTCTTTATGTAGTGGTGTTGTGGTGTCTCTTGTTGTGATGTGTGTTGTCTTTAGGTCTCTCTTTATGTAGTGTTGTCTCTCTTGTTGTGATGTGTGTTGTCTTTAGGTCTCTCTTTATGTAGTGTTGTCTCTCTATGTAGTGTTGTCTCTCTTGTCGTGATGTGTGTTGTTGTCTGAGGTCTCTTTATGTAGTGTTGTCTCTATGTAGTGTTGTCTCTCTTGTCGTGATGTGTGTTGTTGTCTGAGGTCTCTTTATGTAGTGGTGTTGTGGTGTCTCTTGTTGTTATGTGTGTTGTCTTTAGGTCTCTCTTTATGTAGTGGTGTTGTGGTGTCTCTTGTTGTTATGTGTGTTGTCTTTAGGTCTCTCTTTATGTAGTGTTGTCTCTCTTGTTGTTATGTGTGTTGTCTTTAGGTCTCTCTTTATGTAGTGTTGTGGTGTCTCTTGTTGTTATGTGTGTTGTCTTTAGGTCTCTCTTTATGTAGTGTTGTGGTGTCTCTTGTTGTTATGTGTGTTGTCTTTAGGTCTCTCTTTATGTAGTGTTGTCTCTCTTTATGTAGTGTTGTCTCTCTTGTTGTTATGTGTGTTGTCTTTAGGTCTCTCTTTATGTAGTGTTGTCTCTCTTGTTGTTATGTGTGTTGTCTTTAGGTCTCTCTTTATGTAGTGGTGTTGTGGTGTCTCTTGTTGTTATGTGTGTTGTCTTTAGGTCTCTCTTTATGTAGTGTTGTCTCTCTTGTTGTTATGTGTGTGTTGTCTTTAGGTCTCTCTTTATGTAGTGGTGTCTCTCTTGTTGTTATGTGTTGTTGTCTTTAGGTCTCTATTTAGTGTTGTCTCTCTTGTTGTGATGTGTGTTGTCTTTAGGTCTCTCTTTATGTAGTGGTGTCTCTCTTGTCTCTGTTGTTTTGTCCTATAATTGATTTGTATGTTTAATCCCAGGCCCCGTCCCCGCAGGAGGCCGTCATTGTAAAATAAGAAATTGTTCTTAACTGCCTGGTTCAATAAAAGGTGACATAAACCCCCAGCGACGTACCGAACTTGGAGTAGAAGTAACACTCGGGCATCTTGGTCATGTCGTACTCGTGTAGGAACTCACACTGGTCTCCCTTCTTACAGAGTCCTCTGAGCCAATGTTTACACACCACCGTCTTCTCCCCACTGATGTGACGGAACGGACACATCCCACCTGCAGCAACACACACACTGGGTCAGTTCCTATCCACACACACACACTGGGTCAGTTCCTATCCACACACACACACTGGGTCAGTTCCTATCCACACACACACACTGGGTCAGTTCCTATCCACACACACACACTGGGTCAGTTCCTATCCACACACACACACTGGGTCAGTTCCTATCCACACACACACACTGGGTCAGTTCCTATCCACACACACACACTGGGTCAGTTCCTATCCACACACACACACTGGGTCAGTTCCTATCCACACACACACACACTGGGTCAGTTCCTATCCACACACACACACTGGGTCAGTTCCTATCCACACACACACACTGGGTCAGTTCCTATCCACAAACACACAGGGTCAGTTCCTACACACACAGGGTCAGTTCCTATCCACACACACACACTGGGTCAGTTCCTACACACACTGGGTCAGTTCCTATCCACACACACCGGGTCAGTTCCTATCCACACACACACCGGGTCAGTTCCTATCCACACACACACCGGGTCAGTTCCTATCCACACACACACCGGGTCAGTTCCTATCCACACACACACCGGGTCAGTTCCTATCCACACACACACCAGGTCAGTTCCTATCCACACACACACCGGGTCAGTTCCTATCCACACACACACCGGGTCAGTTCCTATCCACACACACACCGGGTCAGTTCCTATCCACACACACACCGGGTCAGTTCCTATCCACACACACACACCGGGTCAGTTCCTATCCACACACACACCGGGTCAGTTCCTATCCACACACACACCGGGTCAGTTCCTATCCACACACACACCGGGTCAGTTCCTATCCACACACACACCGGGTCAGTTCCTATCCACACACACACCGGGTCAGTTCCTATCCACACACACACTGGGTCAGTTCCTATCCACACACACACTGGGTCAGTTCCTATCCACACACACTGGGTCAGTTCCTATCCACACACACTGGGACAGTTCCTATCCACACACACACTGGGTCAGTTCCTATCCACACACACACTGGGCCAGTTCCTATCCACACACACACTGGGCCAGTTCCTATCCACACACACTGGGCCAGTTCCTATCCACACACACTGGGTCAGTCCCTATACACACACACACTGGGTCAGTCCCTATCCACACACACACTGGGTCAGTTCCTATCCACACACACACTGGGTCAGTTCCTATCCACACACACTGGGCCAGTTCCTATCCACACACACTGGGTCAGTCCCTATACACACACACACTGGGTCAGTCCCTATCCACACACACACAGGGTCAGTTCCTATCCACACACACACAGGGTCAGTTCCTATCCACACACACACTGGGTCAGTTCCTATCCACACACACACTAGTCAATTCATTAAATACATTTACACACAGACACTTACAGATCAGTTTATACACACATCCCCCAGCAGACACACACACACACACTTGTAGAGGAGGCTGTAGTAGCCACATAGAGAGAACTCATCACCGATAATACTCTCACCTTTGAGACAGGCTGCTCTCATGAAGAACTCACACACAGCAGCCCCGGACTCTGCACAGACACAGGAAGTTACAATACAAAACCATACATAATCCTCAAACTCTGCAAAAACACCTAACAATAAAACCAGTTAAGAAGTTAGCTAGCCAAGCTATGCTACCAAGCTAAAACTACAACAGTACCTAGCTAACGTTAGCTAACTGGCTAACTTAGTAAGTAGCGACTACTTACTGTCCATCCCGGGGAAAGGGAGAGGCTGAGCCCCCAGCTGCTGCTCCACAGCTATCTCTAGATCAAACTTGATGTGGTCCACGGTGGCTATCAGGTCCTGCATGATGGCAGGTCTCACTACGCTCCGACCAGACAGAAACAAGCTAGCCTAGCTTAGCAGTCTAACCCCGCTCCGACCAGACAGAAACAAGCTAGCTTAGCCTAGCCTAGCTGTCTAATGGCAGTTAGCAATCAGCTAATCTGTGAAATCTCGCTTTTGGTAGCTGATATATCAACCATAAAAAGGCGTGGGAGCTAGATTGCTTTGTCTAGCTAATTGTATATATTTTTTAATGTGTAGAAATCAACAGTGGGAAAAGTTAGATTAACTAAGACAGGTCTTGTTGATCTCCCATCTTGTTTCTCCTGCCTCCAGAAGGCGGGCAGGTTGAACTCTAACCTTTGACCTGGAGGGGGGTTAAAAGGCCGACTAATCGATCTATGAGAGAGTCTGGATGTGAACTTGCCAGAAGATGCCGACCCTATAATTACGCTTGTTTACACAGAGCTGCACTGGGGTCAGAATGCAACCATGGTTACATTAAGCTCCCCATTGAGCTAGTGTGAGATATGGGCTGGAAAGGGTAACGCACTGGGATAAGCCACCATACTCCAAAGGCAGTTAACCCACTGTTCCTAGGCCGTCATTGAAAATAAGAATTTGTTCTTTAACTGATTTGCCTAGTTAAATAAAGGTTAAATAAATAAAAATATTTAAAAAATTCACACTACTTGTTTTCCAGGAAAACTGCCATTTTTATCCTCATGTGGTAACCACCGCAGCCATTTTGAAATGCGTTAGCCAATCAGCTCTTTTGTTGTTCAACACAAACATGTCATTTCATGATGGCTGCTGTGAATAATGCTAGTTAGCATGAGGACGAAAAGTGACGTTTTTCGGGGGGGGGGGAATAAGCGGTATTTCAATCTTCTCGGTGGAGCAGTGAGGATGAAGGTAACATTTGGAGTGCAGTGGCATATCCCATCCCTGTATCGAGGTACGTTTTTCAACCCGTATCCCATCCCAGTTTCGAGGTACGTTTTTCAACCCGTATCTCACGCTGGCGCCACATAAAATATCAATAGGCTGGACTCTCTTACCATTTAAAGCCTTTTAATGTTATTTTACTATTTGACCCACAATCCAGCCAGTCCTTCATCACTCAGGAGAAAAGCTCCCACCCACACACTGGGTGTACCTAGCTAACATATCTGTTAACTAGCCTAGTTCCAGGGTGCGCATGATTTACATCCTGGGGTAGCCCGTTTCACCCAGGAAGGGATCTTTTTTTTTATTGTCAGGGTTTAGATCTTTAGTGAGTGTATGTCAGAGAACACATGGTGAAATGGGCCCAGACAACAGCACAAAGGGCGAGAAGGTCGAGACACTAATACATCATGCAAAGCAGAAACAACTGACAGTAAGAGAGTCCATGATTGAGTCTTTGAATGAAGAGATGGAGATAAAACTGTCCAGTTTGAGTGTTCAAATGTCCATTATCAGGTAAAATCACTACCTTCTCTCTACCTAACTACCCTCTGGCTTCTACCTTCTACACTGAAATTCTCCTCTCTAACTCCTCTCTGTCTTCTACACTGAAATCCTCCTCTCTAACTCTCCTCTGTCTTCTACACTGAAATTCTCCTCTCTAACTCCTGTCTGTCTTCTACACTGAAATCCTCCTCTCTAACTCCTGTCTGTCTTCTACACTGAAACGACTGGACAAGAGAAAACAGAATACACCACTTTTACATCCCGTTATCAGATGTCTAGGATGGAGAAGAGAAGGGGATGGAAGAGGAGGCCACAAGAGGGGCGGGACCCAGGGTTCCAGAGCATCAAATTCCTGATGCATTGTGGGTATATTGACTGTGACTGATGTAAAATAAATAATGAGTAGTTATTTATGATACAGCCTTTTGTCAGAAAAATAACCAAATAAATACATGGACCTGTCTAACCTGTTGATGGTATTATATCAGTCAAATATAATCATGATTTAGCTACACTGAACAAGTTACAGTTCATATGTGGAAATCAGTCCATTTAAATTAATTCATTAGGCCCTAATCTATGGATTTGACATGACTGGGAATACAGATGTGCATCTGTCGATCACAGACACACCAGTCAGTATCTGGGGTGGATCAGAACCAGTCAGTATCTGGGGTGGATCAGAACCAGTCAGTATCTGGGGTGGATCAGAACCAGTCAGTATCTGGTGTGGATCAGAACCAGTCAGTATCTGGTGTGGATTAGAACCAGTCATTATCTGGGGTGGATCAGAACCAGTCAGTATCTGGTGTGGATCAGAACCAGTCAGTATCTGGTGTGGATCAGAACCAGTCAGTATCTGGTGTGGATCGGAACCAGTCAGTATCTGGTGTGGATCGGAACCAGTCAGTATCTGGTGTGGATCAGAACCAGTCAGTATCTGGTGTGGATCAGAACCAGTCAGTATCTGGTGTGGATCAGAACCAGTCAGTATCTGGTGTGGATCAGAACCAGTCAGTATCTGGGGTGGATCAGAACCAGTCAGTATCTGGGGTGGATCAGAACCAGTCAGTATCTGGTGTGGATCAGAACCAGTCATTATCTGGGGTGGATCAGAACCAGTCAGTATCTGGTGTGGATCAGAACCAGTCAGTATCTGGTGTGGATCAGAACCAGTCAGTATCTGGTGTGGATCGGAACCAGTCAGTATCTGGTGTGGATCAGAACCAGTCAGTATCTGGTGTGGATCAGAACCAGTCAGTATCTGGGGTGGATCAGAACCAGTCAGTATCTGGGGTGGATCAGAACCAGTCAGTATCTAGTGTGGATCAGAACCAGTCAGTATCTGGGGTGGATCAGAACCAGTCAGTATCTGGGGTGGATCAGAACCAGTCAGTATCTGGTGTGGATCGGAACCAGTCAGTATCTGGTGTGGATCGGAACCAGTCAGTATCTGGTGTGGATCGGAACCAGTCAGTATCTGGTGTGGATCAGAACCAGTCAGTATCTGGTGTGGATCAGAACCAGTCAGTATCTGGTGTGGATCAGAACCAGTCAGTATCTGGTGTGGATCAGAACCAGTCAGTATCTGGTGTGACCACAATTTCCTTCACGCTGCATGACACCTCCTTTGCATACAGTTGATCAGGCTGTTGATTGGGGCCCGGAAAATTTTATCCAACTCCTCTTCAATGGCTGTGAGAAGTTGCTGGATATTGGCGGGAACTGGAACATGCTGTGGTACAAGTTGATCAAGAGCATCTGAACACTTTTTTCCCCCCAGCTCCTAGTTGTTTTGAACGCACTGAAGTCGGAGATTTCCGAGTTCCCGGTTGTTTTGAATGCACTGAAGTCGGAGATTTCCGAGTTCCCGGTTGTTTTGAACGCACTGAAGTCGGAGATTTCCGAGTTCCCGGTTGTTTTGAGCGCACTGAAGTCGGAGATTTCCGAGTTCCCGGTTGTTTTGAATGCACTGAAGTCGGAGATTTCCGAGTTCCCGGTTGTTTTGAACGCACTGAAGTCGGAGATTTCCGAGTTCCCGGTTGTTTTGAGCGCACTGAAGTCGGAGATTTCCGAGTTCCCGGTTGTTTTGAACTCACTGATGTCGGAGATTTCCGAGTTCCCGGTTGTTTTGAACGCGGCAAAAGCCCCAATTGAATGAAATAGAATTGAGTGACGTACATATCGTGCGAGGATCGAGCTGAAGCTGAAAAACCTCTACGGGGTGACGTCAATAAGAAGCGACGGTGAGCAGGCCTACGAAATCAATACACAAAAATAGGACGGGGGAGAAATAAGGTTGTTGTTGTTTTTGGTTAAATAAATCCGTTTGATTCAACACAATGCCGAAAGTGAAGAGGAGCAGGAAACCACCTCCGGATGGCTGGGAGTTGATTGAACCGACATTGGACGAATTAGACCAAAAAATGAGAGAAGGTAATTGTAGCTAGGTAATAATGTTAGCCACCTAAGCTAGTTAAGTCCGTACCAAACGAGGCTCCGCTAACATCATGTCTACACAATGTTGACATTTGTTTAGGATATTTAACCAGTCAACTAGTACTCATTTCGCTAGCTATGTTCCCAAGCTGTTTTATGGTATGACGAGCTGTGACAGCCAGATGCCTACCGCTGTCTGCCGTTAACTTATTTACTCGTGTCTGTATGGTTCCTATTTCCTATTGTGTGTTCTTGTTCAGATACCCTCGAAAATCATGACCCAAAATGTTGACGTTATATAGGTAGCTTCTAAGTTAACTACACTGAATAAAAATATAAACGCAACATGCAACACATTTAAAAAATGTTACTGAGTTATTATATAATGAAATCCTTAAACTGAAAAAAATTATTTAGGCCCTAATCTGTGGATTTCACATGACAGGGGATACAGATATGCATCTGTTGGCCAGTCAGTATCTGGTGTGACCACCGTTTGTCTCATGCAGCGTGACACATCTCCTTCTCATAGAGTTGATCAGGATGTTGATTGTGGCCTGTTGGAATGTTGTCCCACTCCTCTTCAATGGCTGTGTGAAGTTGCTGGATATTGGTGGGAACTGGAACACGCTGTCGTACACGTCGATCCAGAGCATCCCAAACATGCTCAGTGGGTGACATGTCTGGTGAGTTTGCAGGCCATGGAAGAACTGGGACATGTTCAGCTTCCAGGAATTATGTAGAGATCCTTGCGACATGAGGCCGTACATTATCATGCTGAAGCATGAGGTGATGGTGGCGAATAAACGGCGCAACAATGGGCCTCAGGATCTCGTCACGGGTATCTCTGTGCATTCAAATTGCCATCAATAACATGCAATTGAGTTAGTTGTATGTAGCTTATGCCTGCCCATACCATAACCCCACAACCACCATGGGGCACTTTGTTCACAATGTTGACATCAGCAAACCACTCGCCCACACAATGCCATACATGCTGTCAAAACCAGGATTAATCTGTGAAGAGCATAATTCACCAGCATACCAGGGGCCATCGAAGATGAGCATTTGCCCACTGAAGTTGGTTACGAAGCCGAACTGCAGTCAGGTCGAGACCCTGGTGAGGAAAACGGGCACGCAGATGAGTTTCTGACAGTTTGTGGAGAAATTATTTAGCTGAGCAAACCTACAGTTTCATCAAGTCTCCGGGTCGCTGGTCTCAGACGATCCCATGTGGATGTGGAGGACCTGGGCTGGTGTGGTTTGTGGGTGTTAAGCTGGTTGGACACACTGCCAAATTCTCTAAAATGACGGAGGTGGCTTATGGTAGAGGAATGAACATTGAATTCTCTGGCAACAGCTCTGGTGGACATTCCTGCAGTCAGCATGCCAATTGCACGCTCCCTCAACTTGAGACATCTGTGGCATTGTGTTGTGACAAAACTTCACATTTTAGAGTGGCCTTTTATTATCCCCAGCGCAAGGTGCACCTGTGTAACGATCATGCTGTTTTAATCAGCTTCTTGATAATCCACACCTGTCAGGTGGGTGGATTATCTTGGCAAAGGAGAAATGCTCACGAACAGGGAGGTAAACAAAGTTGTGCAAAAAAATTTGGTGTGCGAAAAAAAAACTGTGTAGAATTGTAGGAAGTGTCTTAAAATGTCAAAACAACATTTGAAAGAGATTTAGTTTCTTTTTTTAAATGAAATTTCTGGGATTTAAAAAATAATAATAATTTCAGGTCATGAAACAGGGGACCACTTTACATGTTGCGTTTTTATTTAGTTGTTCAGTAGACCAACCAGCCAGCCAGTAGCTATTTAGCTAGCTACAATATAAAGGTGATGTATGAATTAATGTGAATCTTGGATAACGGTTATCTTGGATAATGTGAATCTTGGATAATTCCTGTATTTTATTGATGACGAGCTGTGATTGTCTTCTTCCAGCCGAGACGGAGCCTCACGAGGGAAAGCGGAAGGTGGAGTCCCTGTGGCCGATATTCAGACTGCATCATCAGAGGAGCAGATATATCTTCGACTTGTTCTACAAGAGAAAGGCCATCAGCAGAGGTAGATGGTATATAAGAGGAAGGCAGTCAGCAGAGGTAGATGGTATATAAGAGGAAGGCCGTCAGCAGAGGTAGATGGTCTATAAGAGGAAGGCCGTCAGCAGAGGTAGATGGTATATAAGAGGAAGGCCGTCAGCAGAGGTAGATGGTATATAAGAGGAAGGCAGTCAGCAGAGGTAGATGGTATATAAGAGGAAGGCCGTCAGCAGAGGTAGATGGTCTATAAGAGGAAGGCCGTCAGCAGAGGTAGATGGTATATAAGAGGAAGGCCGTCAGCAGAGGTAGATGGTATATAAGAGGAAGGCCGTCAGCAGAGGTAGATGGTATATAAGAGGAAGGCCGTCAGCAGAGGTAGATGGTATATAAGAGGAAGGCCGTCAGCAGAGGTAGATGGTCTATAAGAGGAAGGCCGTCAGCAGAGGTAGATGGTCTATAAGAGGAAGGCCGTCAGCAGAGGTAGATGGTCTATAAGAGGAAGGCCGTCAGCAGAGGTAGATGGTCTATAAGAGGAAGGCCGTCAGCAGAGGTAGATGGTCTATAAGAGGAAGGCCGTCAGCAGAGGTAGATGGTCTATAAGAGGAAGGCCGTCAGCAGAGGTAGATGGTCTATAAGAGGAAGGCCGTCAGCAGAGGTAGATGGTCTATAAGAGGAAGGCCGTCAGCAGAGGTAGATGGTCTATAAGAGGAAGGCCGTCAGCAGAGGTAGATGGTCTATAAGAGGAAGGCCGTCAGCAGAGGTAGATGGTCTATAAGAGGAAGGCCGTCAGCAGAGGTAGATGGTCTATAAGAGGAAGGCCGTCAGCAGAGGTAGATGGTCTATAAGAGGAAGGCCGTCAGCAGAGGTAGATGGTCTATAAGAGGAAGGCCGTCAGCAGAGGTAGATGGTCTATAAGAGGAAGGCCGTCAGCAGAGGTAGATGGTATATAAGAGGAAGGCCGTCAGCAGAGGTAGATGGTCTATAAGAGGAAGGCCGTCAGCAGAGGTAGATGGTATATAAGAGGAAGGCCGTCAGCAGAGGTAGATGGTATATAAGAGGAAGGCCGTCAGCAGAGCTCCTGTAGTGACCTCCAGGACAGGCTCCTGTAGTGACCTCCAGGACAGGCTCCTGTAGTGACCTCCAGGACAGGCTCCTGTAGTGACCTCCAGGACAGGCTCCTGTAGTGACCTCCAGGACAGGCTCCTGTAGGGACCTCCAGGACAGGCTCCTGTAGGGACCTCCAGGACAGGCTCCTGTAGGGACCTCCAGGACAGGCTCCTGTAGGGACCTCCAGGACAGGCTCCTGTAGGGACCTCCAGGACAGGCTCCTGTAGGGACCTCCAGGACAGGCTCCTGTAGGGACCTCCAGGACAGGCTCCTGTAGGGACCTCCAGGACAGGCTCCTGCAGTGACCTCCAGGACAGGCTCCTGCAGTGACCTCCAGGACAGGCTCCTGCAGTGACCTCCAGGACAGGCTCCTGCAGTGACCTCCAGGACAGGCTCCTGCAGTGACCTCCAGGACAGGCTCCTGCAGTGACCTCCAGGACAGGCTCCTGCAGTGACCTCCAGGACAGGCTCCTGTAGTGACCTCCAGGACAGTGACCTCCAGGACAGGCTGCTGTAGGGACCTCCAGGACAGGCTGCTGTAGGGACCTCCAGGACAGTGACCTCCAGGACAGGCTCCTGCAGTGACCTCCAGGACAGGCTCCTGCAGGGACCTCCAGGACAGGCTCCTGCAGGGACCTCCAGGACAGGCTCCTGCAGGGACCTCCAGGACAGGCTCCTGCAGTGACCTCCAGGACAGGCTCCTGCAGTGACCTCCAGGACAGACTCCTGTAGGGACCTCCAGGACAGGCTGCTGTAGGGACCTCCAGGACAGGCTACTGTAGTAACTACAGGACAGGGTTAATGTTTAGTTGGCTTATTTTTTGGGTTGGGTTTTTATGTATAATGCTCTGTGTGTCTGTGTGTGTGTGTGTGTGTGTAGAACTGTATGACTACTGTATAAAGGAGAGTTATGCTGATAAGAACCTGATCGCTAAGTGGAAGAAGCAGGGATACGAGAACCTGTGCTGCCTTCGCTGCATCCAGACACGAGACACCAACTTTGGAACCAACTGCATCTGTCGAGTTCCCAAGAGCAAACTGGAGGTGGTGAGTACAACTACACAATACTATAGTACTACTACACTACTATACCATATCAATACACTGTACATCTGTAGAGTTCCCAAGAGCAAACTGGAGGTGGTGAGTACTATAGTACTACTACACTATAATACAATACTATAGTACTATAATACAATACTATAGTACTACTACACAATACTATAGTACTACTACACAATACTATAGTACTACTATACCATATCAATACACTACATCTGTAGAGTTCCCAAGAGCAAACTGGAGGTGGTGAGTACTATAGTACTACTACACTATAATACAATACTATAGTACTACTACACAATACTATAGTACTACTACACAATACTATAGTACTACTATACCATATCAATACACTACATCTGTAGAGTTCCCAAGAGCAAACTGGAGGTGGTGAGTACTACTACACAATTATATAGTACTACTACACTATAATACTACTGCAACACAATACTACTACACTATAATACTACTGCAACACAATACTATAGTACTACTACACTACTATACCATATCAATACACTGTACATCTGTAGAGTCCCCAAGAGCAAACTGCTACACAATACTACTACACTGTAGTACTACTACACTATAATACTACTACACTATAATACTACTACACTATAATACTACTGCACTATCTATACACATCACTACTACACTATAATACTACTGCACTATAATACTACTACCCTATAATACTACTGCACTATAATACTACTGCACTATAATACTACTACACTTTAATACTACTGCACTACAATAATACTACACTCTAATACTACTGCACTATTATACTACTGCACTATACACATCAATATGACACTATAATACTACTACACTATAATACTACTACACTATAATACTACTAAACTATAATACTACTGCACTATACACATCACTACTGCACTATAATACTACTGCACTATACACATCACTACTACACTATAATACTACTGCACCATAATACTACTCCACTATAATACTACAACAATATAATACTACTACACTATAATACTACTGCACTATAATACTACTACACTATAATACTACTACACTATAATACTACTACCCTATAATACTACTGCACTATACTACTACTGCACTATAATACTACTGCACTATAATACTACTACACTTTAATACTACTGCACTATAATACTACTACACTTTAATACTACTGCACTATAATACTACTACACTACAATAATACTACACTCTAATACTACTGCACTATTATACTACTGCACTATACACATCAATATGACACTATAATACTACTACACTATAATACTACTGCACTATACACATCACTACTACACTATAATACTACTGCACTATAATACTACTGCACTATAATACTACTACACTACAATAATACTACACTCTAATACTACTGCACTATTATACTACTGCACTATACACATCAATATGACACTATAATACTACTACACTATAATACTACTACACTATAATACTACTGCACTATACACATCACTACTGCACTATAATACTACTGCACTATAATACTACAATACTATAATACTACTATAATACTACTATAATACACTGTACATCTGTAGAGTCCCCAAGAGCAAACTGCTACACAATACTACTACACTGTAGTACTACTACACTATAATACTACTACACTATAATACTACTACACTATAATACTACTGCACTATCTATACACATCACTACTACACTATAATACTACTGCACTATAATACTACTACCCTATAATACTACTGCACTATAATACTACTGCACTATAATACTACTACACTTTAATACTACTGCACTACAATAATACTACACTCTAATACTACTGCACTATTATACTACTGCACTATACACATCAATATGACACTATAATACTACTACACTATAATACTACTACACTATAATACTACTAAACTATAATACTACTGCACTATACACATCACTACTGCACTATAATACTACTGCACTATACACATCACTACTACACTATAATACTACTGCACCATAATACTACTCCACTATAATACTACAACAAGATAATACTACTACACTATAATACTACTGCACTATAATACTACTACACTATAATACTACTACACTATAATACTACTACCCTATAATACTACTGCACTATACTACTACTGCACTATAATACTACTGCACTATAATACTACTACACTTTAATACTACTGCACTATAATACTACTACACTTTAATACTACTGCACTATAATACTACTACACTACAATAATACTACACTCTAATACTACTGCACTATTATACTACTGCACTATACACATCAATATGACACTATAATACTACTACACTATAATACTACTGCACTATACACATCACTACTACACTATAATACTACTGCACTATAATACTACTGCACTATAATACTACTACACTACAATAATACTACACTCTAATACTACTGCACTATTATACTACTGCACTATACACATCAATATGACACTATAATACTACTACACTATAATACTACTACACTATAATACTACTGCACTATACACATCACTACTGCACTATAATACTACTGCACTATAATACTACTGCACTATAATACTACTACACTATAATACTACTACACTACAATAATACTACACTCTAATACTACTGCACTATTATACTACTGCACTATACACATCAATATGACACTATAATACTACTACACTATAATACTACTACACTATAATACTACTGCACTATACACATCACTACTACACTAGAATACTACTGCACTATAATACTACTGCACTATAATACTACTGCACCATAATACTACTCCACTATAATACTACAGCACTATAATACTACTGCACTATAATACTACTGCACTATAATACTACTGCACCATAATACTACTCCACTATAATACTACAGCACTATAATACTACTGCACTATAATACTACAGCACTATAATACTACTGCACTATAATACTACTGCACCATAATACTACTCCACTATAATACTACTCCACTATAATACTACAGCACTATAATACTACTACACCATAATACTACTCTACTATAATACTACTGCACTATAATACTACTGCACTATAATACTACTGCACTATAATACCACTGCACTATAATACCACTGCACTATAATACTACTGCACTATAATACCACTACACTATAATACCACTGCACTATAATACTACTACAATATAATACTACTGCGCTATAATACTACTGCACTATAGACATCACTACTACACTATAATACTACTACACTGTAGTACTACTGCACTATAATACTACTGCACTATAATACTACTGCACTATACACATCACTACTGCACTATAATACTACTACACGATAATACTACTGCACTCTAGTACTACTGCACTCTAGTACTACTGCACTATAATACTACTACACTATAATACTACTACACTGTAGTACTACTGCACTATAATACTACTGCACTACAATAATACTACACTCTAATACTGCTACATTATAATACTACTATACTATAATACTACTTTCGGTACACTGTCATTTTATATCTCACACACACCTGAGGTGTATTCATTAGTGCACACCTTAGCAAAACATGTTGCAACGAGAACGATGGTTCCTTATTGGACAAATTCATGTTTGTTCCTCCCCATTTCAGTTGCTAGTGGGTTAACCCCTCTCTCGCTCTCGCTCTCTCTCGCTCTGTCTGTCTTGTCTGTCTCTGTCTCTGTCTCTCTCCCTCTCTACAGGGGAGGATTATAGAGTGCACCCACTGTGGCTGCCGAGGCTGCTCGGGCTGAATCGTCAGGATCATCGCCTGGCTGTTCTACTCTGGCTCGTCTAGTCAGGTCTGGATCGCCTGGCTGTTTTGCTGTGGGGATCGTCTGGCCTGGCTGTTCTGTTCTGGATCGTCAGTTATTTTCTACGGGACATCAGGGCTCATCTACTCCACCTGTGTGCTTCATTACCCTGGAGTGTCTAATCTCAAATACACCCCTAGTTTCTACCCCCCTACTCTCTAGCCCACTACTCTCTAGCCCACTACTCTCTAGCCCACTACTCTCTATTCCCTAGTCTCTACCCCCAAGTCTCTACCCCCAAGTCTCTACCCCCTACTCTCTACGCCCTACTCTCTGCCCCCTACTCCCTACTCTCTAGCCCCTACTCTCTACCTCTCTACTCCCCGTATAGGGGTGTCTTTGTGATTGGGCAAGGTTATTGTTACCATTCCAGCTGTGTAGTACACACGGTGGTCATTCTTAAGTGCTATTGTACCTCATTTCCAATGAAGAGGGCTGTGGGAGAGGGAAGGGTGGGATGGGAGCCTTTTTCTGCTGTTGAACATGTCATTGCTTTCAACCTGATGAATCTTGTTTTGTTTGTACCTTTTTATAATTTCTATTAAAACTCTCTTGTTTTAAATAATGCCGTCTGTGTGTATGTCATGGATGGGATCTGAACCAGGGTCTCCCACGTTGGAAAAACCATGCGTCTTGACCATTGGACCAAGAGGACAATGTGAATTCACATGCCACGGCTGCCTCATCACACCATTGGACCAAGAGGACAATGTGAATTCACATGGCACGGCTGCCTCATTGGCCAAGAGGACAATGTGAATTCACATGGCACGGCTGCCTCATTGGCCAAGAGGACAATGTGAATTCACATGGCACGGCTGCCTCATCAGACACCTCTCTGCAGTCAGAGTCTGAGTTCTGAGACAATGAGTTCTCTCTGGTCTCTCTAACAACATCTCCTCTAGTCTCTAACAACATCTCTTCTAGTCTCTAGTCTATCTAATACTAGAACACTGGGTTCCACCTTGACATCTCTGACCTGTTTACCTCAATACATTAATACTAGAACACTGGGTTCCACCATCTCTGACCTGTTTACCTCAATAGATTAATCTAGAACACTGGGTTCCACCTTGACATCTCTGACCTGTTTACCTCAATACATTAATCTAGAACACTGGGTTCCACCTTGACATCTCTGACCTGTTTACCTCAATACATTAATACTAGAACACTGGGTTCCACCATCTCTGACCTGTTTACCTCAATAGATTAATCTAGAACACTGGGTTCCACCATCTCTGACCCGTTTACCTCAATAGATTAATCTAGAACACTGGGTTCCACCATCTCTGACCCGTTTACCTCAATAGATTAATCTAGAACACTGGGTTCCACCTTGACATCTCTGACCCGTTTACCTCAATAGATTAATCTAGAACACTGGGTTCCACCTTGACATCTCTGACCCGTTTACCTCAATACATTAATCTAGAACACTGGGTTCCACCTTGACATCTCTGACCCGTTTACCTCAATAGATTGATCTAGAACACTGGGTTCCACCATCTCTGACCTGTTTACCTCAATACATTAATCTAGAACACTGGGTTCCACCATCTCTGACCTGTTTACCTCAATACATTAATCTAGAACACTGGGTTCCACCTTGACATCTCTGACCTGTTTACCTCAATACATTAATCTAGAACACTGGGTTCCACCACTCATCTCTCCACCATCTCTGTTCTGGGTCTGAATGGTTATGGGTCTGAATGGTTATGGGTCTGAATGGTTATTGGTCTGAATGGTTATGGGTCTGAATTAATAACTGCTATAGTCTACCACCATCTGAATGGTTATGGGTCTGAATGGTTCTGGGTCTGAATGGTTCTGGGTCTGAATGGTTATGGGTGTGAGTGGTTCTGGGTCTGAATGGTTATGGGTCTGAATGGTTATGGGTCTGAATGGTTATTGGTCTGAATGGTTATGGGTCTGAATGGTTCTGGGTCTGAATGGTTCTGGGTCTGAATGGTTATGGGTCTGAGTGGTTATGGGTCTGAATGGTTATGGGTCTGAATGGTTATGGGTCTGAATTAATAACTGCTATAGTCTACCACCATCTGAATGGTTCTGGGTCTGAAAGGTTCTGGGTCTGAATGGTTATGGGTCTGAATGGTTATGGGTCTGAATGGTTATGGGTCTGAGTGGTTATGGGTCTGAATGGTTATGGGTCTGAATTAATAACTGCTATAGTCTACCACCATCTGAATGGTTCTGGGTCTGAATGGTTCTGGGTCTGAATGGTTCTGGGTCTGAATGGTTATGGGTCTGAATGGTTATGGGTCTGAATGGTTATTGGTCTGAATGGTTATGGGTCTGAATGGTTATGGGTCTGAATTAATAACTGCTATAGTCTACCACCATCTGAATGGTTATGGGTCTGAATGGTTATGGGTCTAAATGGTTATGGGTCTGAATGGTTATGGGTCTGAATGGTTTTGGGTCTGAATTAATAACTGCTATAGACTACCACCATCTGAATGGTTATGGGTCTGAATGGTTATGGGTCTGAATGGTTATGGGTCTGAATTAATAACTGCTATAGTCTACCACCATCTGAATGGTTATGTGTCTGAATGGTTCTGGGTCTGAATGGTTCTGGGTCTGAATGGTTATGGGTCTGAATTAATAACTGCTCCATCCTACCACCATCTGAATGGTTATGGGTCTGAATGGTTATGGGTCTGAATGGTTATGGGTCTGAATTAATAACTGCTCCATCCTACCACCATCTGAATGGTTATGGGTCTGAATGGTTATGGGTCTGAATGGTTATGGGTCTGAATGGTTATGGGTCTGAATTAATAACTGCTCCATCCTACCACCATCTGAATGGTTATGGGTCTGAATGGTTATGGGTCTGAATGGTTATGGGTCTGAATGGTTATGGGTCTGAATGGTTATGGGTCTGAATTAATAACTGCTCCATCCTACCACCATCTGAATGGTTATGGGTCTGAATTAATAACTGCTCCATCCTACCACCATCTGAATGGTTATGGGTCTGAATGGTTATGGGTCTGAATGGTTATGGGTCTGAATGGTTATGGGTCTGAATGGTTATGGGTCTGAATGGTTATGGGTCTGAATTAATAACTGCTCCATCCTACCACCATCTGAATGGTTATGGGTCTGAATGGTTATGGGTCTGAATTAATAACTGCTCCATCCTACCACCATCTGAATGGTTATGGGTCTGAATGGTTATGGGTCTGAATGGTTATAGGTCTGAATGGTTATGGTCTGAATTAATAACTGCTCCATCCTACCACCATCTGAATGGTTATGGGTCTGAATGGTTATGGGTCTGAATGGTTATGGGTCTGAATGGTTATGGGTCTGAATGGTTATGGGTCTGAATTAATAACTGCTCCATCCTACCACCATCTGAATGGTTATGGGTCTGAATTAATAACTGCTCCATCCTACCACCATCTGAATGGTTATGGGTCTGAATGGTTATGGGTCTGAATGGTTATGGGTCTGAATGGTTATGGGTCTGAATTAATAACTGCTCCATCCTACCACCATCTGAATGGTTATGGGTCTGAATGGTTATGGGTCTGAATGGTTATGGGTCTGAATTAATAACTGCTCCATCCTACCACCATCTGAATGGTTATGGGTCTGAATGGTTATGGGTCTGAATGGTTATAGGTCTGAATGGTTATGGGTCTGAATTAATAACTGCTCCATCCTACCACCATCTGAATGGTTATGGGTCTGAATTAATAACTGCTCCATCCTACCACCATCTGAATGGTTATGGGTCTGAATTAATAACTGCTCCATCCTACCACCATCTGAATGGTTATGGGTCTGAATGGTTAGTGGTCTGAATGGTTATGGGTCTGAATTAATAACTGCTCCATCCTACCACCATCTGAATGGTTATGGGTCTGAATTAATAACTGCTCCATCCTACCACCATCTGAATGGTTATGGGTCTGAATTAATAACTGCTCCATCCTACCACCATCTGAATGGTTATGGGTCTGAATTAATAACTGCTCCATCCTACCACCATCTGAATGGTTATGGGTCTGAATGGTTAGTGGTCTGAATGGTTATGGGTCTGAATTAATAACTGCTCCATCCTACCACCATCTGAATGGTTATGGGTCTGAATTAATAACTGCTCCATCCTACCACCATCTGAATGGTTATGGGTCTGAATGGTTAGTGGTCTGAATGGTTATGGGTCTGAATTAATAACTGCTCCATCCTACCACCATCTGAATGGTTATGGGTCTGAATGGTTATGGGTCTGAATGGTTATAGGTCTGAATGGTTATGGGTCTGAATTAATAACTGCTCCATCCTACCACCATCTGAATGGTCATGGGTCTGAATTAATAACTGCTCCATCCTACCACCATCTGAATGGTTATGGGTCTGAATTAATAACTGCTCCATCCTACCACCATCTGAATGGTTATGGGTCTGGATTAATAACTGCTCCATCCTACCACCATCTGAATGGTTATGGGTCTGAATGGTTATGGGTCTGAATTAATAACTGCTCCATCCTACCACCATCTGAATGGTTATGGGTCTGAATGTTTATGGGTCTGAATTAATAACTGCTCCATCCTACCACCATCTGAATGGTTATGGGTCTGAATTAATAACTGCTCCATCCTACCACCATCTGAATGGTTATGGGTCTGAATTCATAACTGCTCCATCCTACCACCATCTGAATGGTTATGGGTCTGAATTAATAACTGCTCCATCCTACCACCATTGGATGGTTATGGGTCTGAATTAATAACTGCTCCATCCTACCACCATCTGAATGGTTATGGGTCTGAATTAATAACTGCTCCATCCTACCACCATCTGAATGGTTATGGGTCTGAATTAATAACTGCTCCATCCTACCACCATCTGAATGGTTATGGGTCTGAATTAATAACTGCTCCATCCTACCACCATCTGAATGGTTATGGGTCTGAATGAATAACTGCTCCATCCTACCACCATCAGGCGTTCGCTCTTCATTCAAACCCCTGAGTTCTATTGGCTGAATTAATAACTGCTCCATCCTACCACCATCAGGCGTTCGCTCTTCATTCAAACCCCTGAGCTCTATTGGCTGAATTAATAACTGCTCCATCCTACCACCATCTGAATGGTTATGGGTCTGAATGGTTATGGGTCTAAATTAATAACTGCTCCATCCTACCACCATCTGAATGGTTATTGGCTGAATTAATAACTGCTCCATCCTACCACCATCAGGCGTTCGCTCTTCATTCAAACCCCTGAGTTCTATTGGCTGAATTAATAACTGCTCCATCCTACCACCATCAGGCGTTCGCTCTTCATTCAAACCCCTGAGCTCTATTGGCTACTGTTTGTAAACATAGAGTTTCCTCATCCAATAGTCTGGTATAAGAAATGGAACAGAAAACGATGTCCAGCAACCTGTTCTAGGCTTCTTCTGCATGGGACTCCAAGGAGTGTGTTTCAAGGAGAGAGGCCTGTGGGGAACATTTCACAAGAGACAGAGGCTATCAGTTAGAACCTTATTATGCATAATCTCATTAATTAGCTAAATATAAGGCGAATACTGCATTGCATTTATTACCTGAAGGAGGTAGGCCAGGACAACTATATATAGAGTCTGTAGGTCTGTTGTGACTGTCTGTCTTTGACAGGGTGGGACCTAAGGTGCTATAACTGATCCTATTGGTCTGTTATGACTGTCTGTCTTTGACAGGGTGGGACCTAAGGTACAATAACTGATCCTATTGGTCTGTATTGACTGTCTGTCTTTGACAGGGTGGGACCTAAGGTACAATAACTGATCCTAATTGGTCTGTTATAACCGTCTGTCTTTGACTGGGTGGGACCTAAGGTGCTATAACTGATCCTATTGGTCTATTATGACTGTCTGTCTTTGACAGGGTGGGACCTAAGGTACAATAACTGATCCTAATTGGTCTGTTATAACCGTCTGTCTTTGACTGGGTGGGACCTAAGGTACTATACTATCTATCATATCACTATAACCATTTAAATGCTGTTCTGAATGTACCATGTTGTATCATAATAATTATTTCATAATTCAACTATTTATAGGCACTTTAATCAAGATATTTGTACAGTACGGTATTATTTCATCACTGTCTATCAGTTTCATTGGAAAGTTCAGATGTTTCTGTTATGTGTTTTTATTGGCTAACAGCGAGAAAGGGGGCGTGGACATCATGTCTCTCTGTACACTGATTGGTTTATAGGTTTCGCGGACTTTGTATTCCTAGTAAACTCAATTTGCATGTTTGTCTTTCTCCAAACGTCAGATTTCCAACGGTGACAGCTGCACAGCCGAGCGACCCGGTGGGTACCCAGCTAAATAACTCTTTAGTTGTTATATTTACGCTTTTTGTACGCTATTCACAAATAAAATGGCTCGATTAGCGTGCGGTTTTTGGGGTGACGTTTGACACTTTTTCTAGCTAGAAACTCATAGCTAAGTTAGCTATGATACAATGTGTAACTTTTTCTTGAATATGTGAGTCCTATTTAAAAAAAAAAAAAGGATTATGCATTAACTCAAATGTTCTATTTAGTCAAATCGGCTCGTAATATCGTAAATGTAGTGAAACAGTTAGACCGCATGTCACGAGACAGCTGAACCTGCTGGCTGACTTCAGTGCTATGCGGGATCCTCGGGACGGTCGTACTCTAACTGACCCGTACCTTACCCTACAGACAGACACAATGCCCCGTACCTCACCCTACAGACAGACACAATGACCCGTACCTTACCCTACAGACAGACACAATGACCCGTACCTTACCTACAGATAGACACAATGTCCCGTACCTTACCCTACAGATAGACACAATGTCCCGTACCTCACCCTACAGATAGACACAATGACCCGTACCTCACCCTACAGATAGACACAATGACCCGTACCTCACCCTACAGATAAACACAATGACCCGTACCTCACCCTACAGATAGACACAATGACCCGTACCTCACCCTACAGATAGACACAATGACCCGTACCTCACCCTACAGATAGACACAATGACCCGTACCTCACCCTACAGATAGACACAATGACCCGTACCTCACCCTACAGATAGACACAATGACCCGTACCTCACCCTACAGATAGACGCAATGACCCGTACCTCACCCTACAGATAGACGCAATGACCCGTACCTTATCCTAGGTATGAGGAGCGCCCAGAGTGTCTCTCTTTCATACAAAGGTATGAGGAGCATCCAGAGTTTCTCTCTTTCATACAAAGGTATGAGGAGCATCCAGAGTTTCTCTCTTTCATACAAAGGTATGAGGAGCGCCCAGATTTTCTCTCTTTCATACAAAGGTATGAGGAGCGCCCAGAGTTTCTCTCTTTCATACAAAGGTATGAGGAGCGTCCACAAAGTGTTTTGTGTGTGGAAGTGCTTAGTAATGAGTCTCTGATAACGAACACATTTAATAAAACGACACGTCCTGATCCAACATCCACATCATGATGGTAAACGACACGTCCTGATCCAACATCCACATCATGATGGTAAACGACACGTCCTGATCAAACATCCACATCATGATGGTAAATGACACGTCCTGATCAAACATCCACATCATGATGGTAAACCCAGAGAGTTATTTCAGAACAGGACAGAATGATTCAGGAAACTGGGCTTCGACTTTGGACCAGTCAGTCAACTAGCAAGACATTGTTGTCATTTTCTAACAGTTGATGATCAGCAGAAATAAGGGACTAACTAACTAACTCTCTCAGTAGACGTGACTTCCTCTTTCTAACAATCCCCTGGTCTTGTACACAGTATCTAACATTCACCAAAGCCAGCTACTGATAGTTCAACCCAGATGGAATATGATCAGGCCTACTGGACATCTGACTAGAAATGACTGTTGAAAACTAATCTAGGTTGGAACTGTTGATCAGGCCTACTGGACATCTGACTGTAGAAATGACTGTTGAAAACTAGTCTAGGTTGGAACTGTTGATCAGGCCTACTGGACATCTGACTGTAGAAATGACTGTTGAAAACTAGTCTAGGTTGGAACTGTTGATCAGGCCTACTGGACATCTGACTGTAGAAATGACTGTTGAAAACTAGTCTAGGTTGGAACTGTTGATCAGGCCTACTGGACATCTGACTGTAGAAATGACTGTTGAAAACTAGTCTAGGTTGGAACTGTTGATCAGGCCTACTGGACATCTGACTGTAGAAATGACTGTTGAAAACTAGTCTAGGTTGGAACTGTTGATCAGGCCTACTGGACATCTGACTGTAGAAATGACTGTTGAAAACTAGTCTAGGTTGGAACTGTTGATCAGGCCTACTGGACATCTGACTGTAGAAATGACTGTTGAAAACTAGTCTAGGTTGGAACTGTTGCTGTTAAAATACAATAATAATTGTTATTCTGAACTGGAATAAACTGATTGAAGCAAGATGCTTTTTGAGGCAAACAGGAAGTTTGAGAGATCTCCAGGGTTATCTATCCCTGAGAGAATGGGTTTGGTTATGGAGACCAGAGGGATCTCCAGGGTTATCTAATGGGTTTGGTTGTGGAGACCAGAGGGATCTCCAGGGTTATCTAATGGGTTTGGTTGTGGAGACCAGAGGGATCTCCAGGGTTATCTATCCCTGAGAGAACGGGTTTGGTTGTGGAGACCAGAGATCTCCCAGGGTTATCTAATGGGTTTGGTTGTGGAGACCAGAGGGATCTCCAGGGTTATCTAATGGGTTTGGTTGTGGAGACCAGAGGGATCTCCAGGGTTATCTAATGGGTTTGGTTGTGGAGACCAGAGGGATCTCCAGGGTTATCTAATGGGTTTGGTTGTGGAGACCAGAGATCTCCAGGGTTGACTGAGAACCCACTCACACAGTTCTGGGTTGTTCATCTACAAACAGGAAGTGGTCTCCTGACTGAGAACCCACCTCACACAGTTCTGGGTTGTTCATCTACAAACAGGAAGTGGTCTCCTGACTGAGAACCCACTCACACAGTTCTGGGTTGTTCATCTACAAACAGGAAGTGGTCTCCTGACTGAGAACCCACTCACGCAGTTCTGGGTTGTTCATCTACAACAGGAAGTGGTCTCCTGACTGACAGAGAAACAGTTCTGGGTTGTTCATCTACAACAGGAAGTGGTCTCCTGACTGAGAACCCACTCACACAGTTCTGCGTTGTTCATCTACAAACAGGAAGTGGTCTCCTGACTGAGAACCCACCTCACACAGTTCTGGGTTGTTAATCTACAAACAGGAAGTGGTCTCCTGACTGAGAACCCACCTCACACAGTTCTGGGTTGTTCATCTACAAACAGGAAGTGGTCTCCTGACTGAGAACCCACCTCACACAGTTCTGGGTTGTTAATCTACAAACAGGAAGTGGTCTCCTGACTGAGAACCCACCTCACACAGTTCTGGGTTGTTCATCTACAAACAGGAAGTGGTCTCCTGACTGAGAACCCACCTCACACAGTTCTGGGTTGTTCATCTACAAACAGGAAGTGGTCTCCTGACTGAGAACCCACCTCACACAGTTCTGGGTTGTTCATCTACAAACAGGAAGTGGTCTCCTGCCTGACTGAGAACCCACTCACACAGTTCTGGGTTGTTCATCTACAAACAGGAAGTGGTCTCCTGCCTGACTGAGAACCCACTCACACAGTTCTGCGTTGTTCATCTACAAACAGGAAGTGGTCTCCTGACTGAGAACCCACCTCACACAGTTCTGGGTTGTTCATCTACAAACAGGAAGTGGTCTCCTGACTGAGAACCCACCTCACACAGTTCTGGGTTGTTCATCTACAAACAGGAAGTGGTCTCCTGACTGAGAACCCACCTCACACAGTTCTGGGTTGTTCATCTACAACAGGAAGTGGTCTCCTGACTGACAGAGAACACAGTTCTGGGTTGTTCATCTACAAACAGGAAGTGGTCTCCTGACTGAGAACCCACCTCACACAGTTCTGGGTTGTTCATCTACAAACAGGAAGTGGTCTCCTGACTGAGAACTCACCTCACACAGTTCTGGGTTGTTCATCTACAACAGGAAGTGGTCTCCTGACTGACAGAGAACACAGTTCTGGGTTGTTCATCTACAACAGGAAGTGGTCTCCTGACTGACAGAGAACACAGTTCTGGGCAGATATGTCAGAGTGTTTTTAATGGGGGAAAATAAACATGAATAGATATTTATATGGATATTTAATGTCATTGTTATTTGTTTTAGGTATAAGGGCTGAAATGTACCGATATTTATGTATAGTTGGTCTATTACCACCTGAAGGGAACGAACCTCTGGTCTATTACCACCTGAAGGGCTGAAATGTACCGATATTTATGTATAGTTGGTCTATTACCACCTGAAGGGAACAAACCTCTGGTCTATTACCACCTGAAGGGAACAAACCTCTGGTCTATTACCACCTGAAGGGAACGAACCTCTGGTCTATTACCACCTGAAGGGCTGAAATGTACCGATATTTATGTATAGTTGGTCTATTACCACCTGAAGGGAACGAACCTCTGGTCTATTACCACCTGAAGGGCTGAAATTTACCGATATTTATGTATAGTTGGTCTATTACCACCTGAAGGGAACGAACCTCTGGTCTATTACCACCTGAAGGGCTGAAATGTACCGATATTTATGTATAGTTGGTCTATTACCACCTGAAGGGAACGAACCTCTGGTCTATTACCACCTGAAGGGAACGAACCTCTGGTCTATTACCACCTGAAGGGCTGAAATGTACCGATATTTATGTATAGTTGGTCTATTACCACCTGAAGGGAACGAACCTCTGGTCTATTACCACCTGAAGGGCTGAAATGTACCGATATTTATGTATAGTTGGTCTATTACCACCTGAAGGGAACGAACCTCTGGTCTATTACCACCTGAAGGGAACGAACCTCTGGTCTATTACCACCTGAAGGGCTGAAATGTACCGATATTTATGTATAGTTGGTCTATTACCACCTGAAGGGAACGAACCTCTGGTCTATTACCACCTGAAGGGAACGAACCTCTGGTCTATTACCACCTGAAGGGAACGAACCTCTGGTCTATTACCACCTGAAGGGAACGAACCTCTGGTCTATTACCACCTGAAGGGCTGAAATGTACCGATATTTATGTATAGTTGGTCTATTACCACCTGAAGGGAACGAACCTCTGGTCTATTACCACCTGAAGGGCTGAAATGTACCGATATTTATGTATAGTTGGTCTATTACCACCTGAAGGGAACGAACCTCTGGTCTATTACCACCTGAAGGGAACGAACCTCTGGTCTATTACCACCTGAAGGGCTGAAATGTACCGATATTTATGTATAGTTGGTCTATTACCACCTGAAGGGAACGAACCTCTGGTCTATTACCACCTGAAGGGCTGAAATGTACCGATATTTATGTATAGTTGGTCTATTACCACCTGAAGGGAACGAACCTCTGGTCTATTACCACCTGAAGGGCTGAAATGTACCGATATTTATGTATAGTTGGTCTATTACCACCTGAAGGGAACGAACCTCTGGTCTATTACCACCTGAAGGGCTGAAATGTACCGATATTTATGTATAGTTGGTCTATTACCACCTGAAGGGAACGAACCTCTGGTCTATTACCACCTGAAGGGAACGAACCTCTGGTCTATTACCACCTGAAGGGCTGAAATGTACCGATATTTATGTATAGTTGGTCTATTACCACCTGAAGGGAACGAACCTCTGGTCTATTACCACCTGAAGGGAACGAACCTCTGGTCTATTACCACCTGAAGGGCTGAAATGTACCGATATTTATGTATAGTTGGTCTATTACCACCTGAAGGGAACGAACCTCTGGTCTATTACCACCTGAAGGGAACGAACCTCTGGTCTATTACCACCTGAAGGGCTGAAATGTACCGATATTTATGTATAGTTGGTCTATTACCACCTGAAGGGAACGAACCTCTGGTCTATTACCACCTGAAGGGAACGAACCTCTGGTCTATTACCACCTGAAGGGCTGAAATGTACCGATATTTATGTATAGTTGGTCTATTACCACCTGAAGGGAACGAACCTCTGGTCTATTACCACCTGAAGGGCTGAAATGTACCGATATTTATGTATAGTTGGTCTATTACCACCTGAAGGGAACAAACCTCTGGTCTATTACCACCTGAAGGGAACGAACCTCTGGTCTATTACCACCTGAAGGGCTGAAATGTACCGATATTTATGTATAGTTGGTCTATTACCACCTGAAGGGAACGAACCTCTGGTCTATTACCACCTGAAGGGCTGAAATGTACCGATATTTATGTATAGTTGGTCTATTACCACCTGAAGGGAACAAACATCTGGTCTATTACCACCTGAAGGGCTGAAATGTACCGATATTTATGTATAGTTGCATATTTTACTACGCTTGGGTCCCAGGAAAACTGAATGTCTAATTTGGGTGCCAGGCTGAAAAGGTTAAAGAACCCCCTGCTTTACACGCTACAACACAGAATGGGTGACTTTATCTAGCGAGGTTAGTTTGGGTCCCAGGCTGAACAGGTTAAAGAACCCCCTGCTTTACACGCTACAACACAGAATGGGTGACTTTATCTAGCGAGTTTGGTTTGGGTCCCAGACTGAAAAGGTTAAAGAACCCCCTGCTTTACACGCTACAACACAGAATGGGTGACTTTATCTAGCGAGGTTAGTTTGGGTCCCAGGCTGAAAAGGTTAAAGAACCCCCTGCTTTACACGCTACAACACATAATGGGTGACTTTATCTAGCGAGGTTAGTTAGCTGACGGTGGCTGGCCTCTTTAAATTGGACAAACAAGATAACAGAAGTCATGAGTCCAGCTGCTGTTGCATCAGACACAGAGTGGCAGTGACAGGGGTGGCACCCTATTCCCTACATAGTCCACTATTTCCACCAGGACCATACCAAATGGCACCCTATTCCCTACATAGTCCACTATTTCCACCAGAACCATACCAAATGGCATCCTATTCCCTACATAGTCCACTATTTCCACCAGAACCATACCAAATGGCATCCTATTCCCTACATAGTCCACTATTTCCACCAGAACCATACCAAATGGCATCCTATTCCCTACATAGTCCACTATTTCCACCAGAACCATACCAAATGGCATCCTATTCCCTACATAGTCCACTATTTCCACCAGAACCATACCAAATGGCATCCTATTCCCTACATAGTCCACTATTTCCACCAGGACCATACCAAATGGCACCCTATTCCTTACACACTGTTCCAGTGATAACCTGACTAAATATAGTCCTGAATACCAGATGACCTGACTAAATATAGTCCTGAATACCAGATGACCTGACTAAATATAGTCCTGTTGGTTTAAACATGTCTGTTCCAGTGATAACCTGACTAAATATAGTCCTGTTGGTTTTAACATGGCTGTTCCTGTGATAACCTGACTAAATATAGTCCTGTTGGTTTAAACATGTCTGTTCCAGTGATAACCTGACTAAATATAGTCCTGTTGGTTTAAACATGGCTGTTCCAGTGATATCCTGACTAAATATAGTCCTGAATACCAGATAACCTGACTAAATATAGTCCTGTTGGACTAAACATGGATGTTCCTGTGATAACCTGACTAAATATAGTCCTGAATACCAGATAACCTGACTAAATATAGTCCTGTTGGTTTAAACATGTCTGTTTTAGTGATAACCTGACTAAATACAGTCCTGTTGGTTTAAACATGGCTGTTCCAGTGATAACCTGACTAAATATAGTCCTGAATACCATATAACCTGACTAAATATAGTCCTGTTGGTTTAAACATGGCTGTTCCTGTGATAACCTGACTAAATACAGTCCTGTTGGTTTAAACATGGCTGTTCCAGTGATAACCTGACTAAATATAGTCCTGAATACCATATAACCTGACTAAATATAGTCCTGTTGGTTTAAACATGGCTGTTCCTGTGATAACCTGACTAAATATAGTCCTGTTGGTTTAAACATGTCTGTTCTAGTGATAACCTGACTAAATACAGTCCTGAATACCAGATGACCTGACTAAATATAGTCCTGAATACCAGATGACCTGACTAAATATAGTCCTGTTGGTTTAAACATGGCTGTTCCTGTGATAACCTGACTAAATATAGTCCTGTTGGTTTAAACATGGCTGTTCCAGTGATAACCTGACTAAATACAGTCCTGAATACCAGATGACCTGACTAAATATAGTCCTGAATACCAGATAACCTGACTAAATATAGTCCTGAATACCAGATGACCTGACTAAATATAGTCCTGTTGGACTAAACATGGCTGTTCCTGTGATAACCTGACTAAATACAGTCCTGTTGGACTAAACATGGCTGTTCCTGTGATAACCTGACTAAATACAGTCCTGTTGGTTTAAACATGTCTGTTCTAGTGATAACCTGACTAAATATAGTCCTGTTGGTTTAAACATGGCTGTTCGAGTGATAACCTGACTAAATATAGTCCTGTTGGTTTAAACATGGCTGTTCCAGTGATAACCTGACTAAATATAGTCCTGAATACCATATAACCTGACTAAATATAGTCCTGAATACCAGATATCCTGACTAAATATAGTCCTGTTGGACTAAACATGGCTGTTCCTGTGATAACCTGACTAAATATAGCCCTGAATACTATATTTTCCCAACAACTGATATTTAGAGGGGTTGGCAAAAGATACTGTTGAATCTTATTTGGCATAGCCTAACTAACTAACTGTCTGTCTTGTCTCATAGCTTAACTAACTAACTGTCTGTCTTGTCTCATAGCTTAACTAACTAACTAACTAACTAACTAACTGGCTGTCTTGTCTCATAGCTTAACTAACTAACTAACTGTCTGTCATGTCTCATAGCTTAACTAACTAACTAACTAACTGGCTGTCTTGTCTGTGTCTGTAGATCAGTACCAGTCGTCATGTCTCATAGCAACGGTACCAGTCACCATGTCAGTAAGGACGTGTGGGAGTCTCACAACAAGATGATGCAGGAGCCACTCAGCTCCAACGACTCTGAGGTACGTCACACGGGGGGGGGGGGGGGGGGGGGAGGAGTGTGTGAGTTTGTGTGTGTGTGTGTGTGTGTGTATGTATGTATGAGGCCGGGATTGAAACCGATCGCCCTTTGTCGACAATGCGTCCACCAAAAGGCAATTTTTGCGGAGCCCCGCATTCACAGTAAACACTGTGAGCTCAATCAGAAAGGACCTTTTGAAATGTGAATGTTGTTGACGAAGGGATCTGATTGGTTCCTGGTGTGAGTGTCTGATTGGTTCCTGGTGTGAGTGTCTGATTGGTTCCTGGTGTGAGTGTCTATAAGGCTGTGTGTTTAAGCCTGGTTTCTATATTCTAGAATCCACATGGTGATAAAATATGCACATTTTCCCTCCGATGGTGTTTCTACCTAAACTGACTCGTTGCTGTTGATGACGTCACTTTTACGTTTCCTCGTACCGAATATAAAGGGCAATGTGTTTCAGCCAGGTAACTACAGGCCAGGTAACTACAGGCCAGGTAACTACAGGCTGGGTTAAGGCCAGGTAACTACAGGCCAGGTAACTACAGGCCAGGTACTACAGGCCAGGTAACTACAAGCTGGGTTAAGGCCAGGTAACTACAGGACAGGTAACTACAGGCCAGGTAACTACAGGCCGGGTTAAGGCCAGGTAACTACAGGCCAGGTAACTACAGGCCAGGTAACTACAAGCTGGGTTAAGGCCAGGTAACTACAGGACAGGTAACTACAGGCCAGGTAAATACATGCCAGGTAACTACAGGCTGGGTTAAGGCCAGGTAACTACAGGCTGGGTTAAGGCCAGGTACCTACAGGCTGGGTTAAGGCCAGGTACCTACAGGCTGGGTTAAGGCCAGGTAACTACAGGCTGGGTTAAGGCCAGGTAACTACAGGCTGGGTTAAGGCCAGGTAACTACAGGCTGGGTTAAGGCCAGGTAACTACAGGCTGGGTTAAGGCCAGGTAACTACAGGCTGGGTTAAGGCCAGGTAACTACAGGCTGGGTTAAGGCCAGGTAACTACAGGCTGGGTTAAGGCCAGGTAACTACAGGCTGGGTTAAGGCCAGGTAACTACAGGCCGGGTTGAGACCAGGTAACTACAGGCTGGGTTAAGGCCAGGTAACTACAGGCTGGGTTAAGGCCAGGTAACTACAGGCTGGGTTAAGGTCAGGTAACTACAGGCCGGGTTGAGGTCAGGTAACTACAGGCTGGGTTAAGGCCAGGTAACTACAGGCCAGGTAACTACAGGCTGGGTTAAGGCCAGGTAACTACAGGCCAGGTAACTACAGGCTGGGTTAAGGCCAGGTAACTACAGGCCGGGTTGAGGCCAGGTAACTACAGGCTGGGTTGAGGCCAGGTAACTACAGGCTGGGTTGAGGCCAGGTAACTACAGGCCGGGTTGAGGCCAGGTAACTACAGGCTGGGTTGAGGCCAGGTAACTACAGGCCGGGTTGAGGCCAGGTAACTACAGGCCGGGTAACTACAGGCTGGGTTGAGGCCAGGTAACTACAGGCTGGGTTGAGGCCAGGTAACTACAGGCCGGGTTGAGGCCAGGTAACTACAGGCCGGGTAACTACAGGCTGGGTTGAGGCCAGGTAACTACAGGCTGGGTTGAGGCCAGGTAACTACAGGCCGGGTTGAGGCCAGGTAACTACAGGCCGGGTTGAGGCCAGGTAACTACAGGCCGGGTTGAGGCCAGGTAACTACAGGCCAGGTAACTACAGGCCAGGTAACTACAGGCCGGGTAACTACAGGATGGGTTGTGTTAGGTGTGTATTATAATGATTAATGAATCAGTGTATTATAATGAATCCGTGTATTGTCTAGGTGTATTATAATGAATCAGTGTATTGTCTAGGTGTATTATAATGAATCCGTGTATTATAATGAATCGGTGTATTGTCTAGGTGTATTATAATGAATCAGTGTATTATAATGAATCGGTGTATTGTCTAGGTGTATTATAATGAATCCGTGTATTATAATGAATTGGTGTATTGTGTGTATTATAATGAATCGGTGTATTGTCTAGGTGTATTATAATGAATCCGTGTATTATAATGAATCGGTGTATTGTGTGTATTATAATGAATCTGTGTATTGTGTGTATTATAAAGAATCGGTGTATTGTCTAGGTGTATTATAATGAATCCGTGTATTGTCTAGGTGTATTATAATGAATCCGTGTATTGTCTAGGTGTATTATAATGAATTGGTGTATTATCTAGGTGTATTATAATGAATTGGTGTATTATCTAGGTGTATTATAAAGAATCGGTGTATTGTCTAGGTGTATTATAATGAATCCGTGTATTGTCTAGGTGTATTATAATGAATCTGTGTATTGTCTAGGTGTATTATAATGAATTGGTGTATTATCTAGGTGTATTATAATGAATCCGTGTATTGTGTGTATTATAATGAATCGGTGTATTGTCTAGGTGTATTATAATAAATCCGTGTATTGTCTAGGTGTATTATAATGAATCAGTGTATTGTCTAGGTGTATTATAATGAATCGGTGTATTGTCTAGGTGTATTATAATGAATCGGTGTATTGTCTAGGTGTATTATAATGAATCAGTGTATTGTCTAGGTGTTCTCCATCATCAAGAGAGAGAAGCACCGTCAGACCTTTGGCCTGGAGCTGATCGCATCAGAGAACTTCACCTCCAGAGCTGTTCTAGAAGCCCTGGGCTCCTGTATGAACAACAAGTACTCAGAGGGGTATCCTGGACAGAGGTAGGCACTATGAAGCTATGAACCTGTATTTAACCAGTCACTCAGAGGGGTAACCAGGACAGAGGTAGGCACTATGAAGCTATGAACCTGTATTTAACCAGGGAGTCACTCAGAGGGGTATCCTGGACAGAGGTAGGCACTATGAAGCTATGAACCTGTATTTAACCAGGGAGTCACTCAGAGGGGTATCCTGGACAGAGGTAGGCACTATGAAGCTATGAACCTGTATTTAAACAGGGAGTCACTCAGAGGGGTATCCTGGACAGAGGTAGGCACTATGAAGCTATGAACCTGTATTTAAACAGTCACTCAGAGGGGTATCCTGGACAGAGGTAGGCACTATGAAGCTATGAACCTGTATTTAAACAGGGAGTCACTCAGAGGGGTATCCTGGACAGAGGTAGGCACTATGAAGCTATGAACCTGTATTTAACCAGGGAGTCACTCAGAGGGGTAACCTGGACAGAGGTAGGCACTATGAAGCTATGAACCTGTATTTAAACAGGGAGTCACTCAGAGGGGTAACCTGGACAGAGGTAGGCACTATGAAGCTATGAACCTGTATTTAACCAGGGAGTCACTCAGAGGGGTATCCTGGACAGAGGTAGGCACTATGAAGCTATGAACCTGTATTTAAACAGTCACTCAGAGGGGTATCCTGGACAGAGGTAGGCACTATGAAGCTATGAACCTGTATTTAACCAGGGAGTCACTCAGAGGGGTAACCTGGACAGAGGTAGGCACTATGAAGCTATGAACCTGTATTTAAACAGTCACTCAGAGGGGTATCCTGGACAGAGGTAGGCACTATGAAGCTTTATGAACCTGTATTTAACCTACCTCTGTCCAGGATACCCCTCTGAGGTAAGAAAAGCAATCGCATCCTGTAGCAAAAGTCTTCAATCAATAATAAGAAATACCAGGAAGGCACCAGAATATCTAACTGGGAAGAGACTATATGGCTTTAGTCAGGTGGTTAGAGTATAGACTACATGGCTTTAGGTGGTTAGAGTATAGACTATATGGCTTTAGGTGGTTAGAGTATAGACTACATGGCTTTAGGTGGTTAGAGTATAGACTATATGGCTTTAGGTGGTTAGAGTATAGACTATATGGCTTTAGGTGGTTAGAGTATAGACTATATGGCTTTAGGTGGTTAGAGTATAGACTATATGGCTTTAGTCAGGTGGTTAGAGTATAGACTATATGGCTTTAGTCAGGTGGTTAGAGTATAGACTATATGGCTTTAGGTGGTTAGAGTATAGACTATATGGCTTTAGGTGGTTAGAGTATAGACTATATGGCTTTAGTCAGGTGGTTAGAGTATAGACTATATGGCTTTAGGTGGTTAGAGTATAGACTATATGGCTTTAGGTGGTTAGAGTATAGACTATATGGCTTTAGGTGGGGTGGTTAGAGTATAGACTATATGGCTTTAGGTGGTTAGAGTATAGACTATATGGCTTTAGGTGGTTAGAGTATAGACTATATGGCTTTAGGTGGTTAGAGTATAGACTATATGGCTTTAGGTGGTTAGAGTATAGACTATATGGCTTTAGGTGGTTAGAGTATAGACTATATGGCTTTAGGTGGTTAGAGTATAGACTATATGGCTTTAGTCAGGTGGTTAGAGTATAGACTATATGGCTTTAGTCAGGTGGTTAGAGTATAGACTATATGGCTTTAGGTGGTTAGAGTATAGACTATATGGCTTTAGGTGGTTAGAGTATAGACTATATGGCTTTAGGTGGTTAGAGTATAGACTATATGGCTTTAGTCAGGTGGTTAGAGTATAGACTATATGGCTTTAGGTGGTTAGAGTATAGACTATATGGCTTTAGGTGGTTAGAGTATAGACTATATGGCTTTAGGTGGTTAGAGTATAGACTATATGGCTTTAGGTGGTTAGAGTATAGACTATATGGCTTTAGGTGGTTAGAGTATAGACTATATGGCTTTAGGTGGTTAGAGTATAGACTATATGGCTTTAGGTGGTTAGAGTATAGACTATATGGCTTTAGGTGGTTAGAGTATAGACTATATGGCTTTAGGTGGTTAGAGTATAGACTATATGGCTTTAGTCAGGTGGTTAGAGTATAGACTATATGGCTTTAGGTGGTTAGAGTATAGACTATATGGCTTTAGGTAGTTAGAGTATAGACTATATGGCTTTAGGTGGTTAGAGTATAGACTATATGGCTTTAGGTGGTTAGAGTATAGACTATATGGCTTTAGGTGGTTAGAGTATAGACTATATGGCTTTAGGTGGTTAGAGTATAGACTATATGGCTTTAGGTGGTTAGAGTATAGACTATATGGCTTTAGGTGGTTAGAGTATAGACTATATGGCTTTAGGTGGTTAGAGTATAGACTATATGGCTTTAGGTGGTTAGAGTATAGACTATATGGCTTTAGGTGGTTAGAGTATAGACTATATGGCTTTAGGTGGTTAGAGTATAGACTATATGGCTTTAGGTGGTTAGAGTATAGACTATATGGCTTTAGGTGGTTAGAGTATAGACTATATGGCTTTAGGTGGTTAGAGTATAGACTTATGGCTTTAGGTGGTTAGAGTATAGACTATATGGCTTTAGGTGGTTAGAGTATAGACTATATGGCTTAGGTGGTTAGAGTATAGACTATATGGCTTTAGGTGGTTAGAGTATAGACTATATGGCTTTAGGTGGTTAGAGTATAGACTATATGGCTTTAGGTGGTTAGAGTATAGACTATATGGCTTTAGGTGGTTAGAGTATAGGACTATATGGCTTTAGGTGGTTAGAGTATAGACTATATGGCTTTAGGTGGTTAGAGTATAGACTATATGGCTTTAGGTGGTTAGAGTATAGACTATATGGCTTTAGGTGGTTAGAGTATAGACTATATGGCTTTAGGTGGTTAGAGTATAGACTATATGGCTTTAGGTGGTTAGGTATAGACTATATGGCTTTAGGTGGTTAGAGTATAGACCTATATGGCTTTAGGTGGTTAGAGTATAGACTATAATGGCTTTAGTGTTAGAGTATAGACTATATGGCTTTAGGTGGTTAGAGTATAGACTATATGGCTTTAGGTGGTTAGAGTATAGACTATATGGCTTTAGGTGGTTAGAAAGTATAGACTATATGGCTTTAGTCAGGTGGTTAGAGTATAGACTATATGGCTTTAGTCAGGTGGTTAGAGTATAGACTATATGGCTTTAGGTGGTTAGAGTATAGACTATATGGCTTTAGGTGGTTAGAGTATAGACTATATGGCTTTAGGTGGTTAGAGTATAGACTATATGGCTTTAGGTGGTTAGAGTATAGACTATATGGCTTTAGGTGGTTAGAGTATAGACTATATGGCTTTAGTCAGGTGGGTTAGAGTATAGACTATATGGCTTTAGGTAGTTAGAGGTATAGACTATAATGGCTTTAGGTGGTTAGAGTATAGACTATATGGCTTTAGGTGGTTAGAGTATAGACTATATGCTTTAGGTGGTTAGAGTATAGACTATATGGCTTTAGGTGGTTAGAGTATAGACTATATGGCTTTAGGTGGTTAGAGTATAGACTATATGGCTTTAGGTGGTTAGAGTATAGACTATATGGCTTTAGTCAGGTGGTTAGAGTATAGACTATATGGCTTTAGTCAGGTGGTTAGAGTATAGGACTATATGGCTTTAGTCAGGTGGTTAGAGTATAGACTATATGGCTTTAGGTGGTTAGAGTATAGACTATATGGCTTTAGGTGGTTAGAGTATAGACTATATGGCTTTAGGTGGTTAGAGTATAGACTATATGGCTTTAGGTGGTTAGAGTATAGACTATATGGCTTTAGGTGGTTAGAGTATAGACTATATGGCTTTTAGGTGGTTAGAGTATAGACTATATGGCTTAGTCAGGTGGTTAGAGTATAGACTATATGGCTTTAGTCAGGTGTTAGAGTATAGACTATATGGCTTTAGGTTACTCAGGTGGTTAGAGTATAGACTATATGGCTTTAGTCAGGTGGTTAGAGTATAGACTATATGGCTTTAGGTGGTTAGAGTATAGACTATATGGCTTTAGTCAGGTGGTTAGAGTATAGACTATATGGCTTTAGGTGGTTAGAGTATAGACTATATGGCTTTAGGTGGTTAGAGTATAGACTATATGGCTTTAGGTGGTTAGAGTATAGACTATATGGCTTTAGGTGGTTAGAGTATAGACTATATGGCTTTAGTCAGGTGGTTAGAGTATAGACTATATGGCTTTAAGGTGGTTAGAGTATAGACTATATGGCTTTAAGGTGGTTAGAGTATAGACTATATGGCTTTAGGTGGTTAGAGTATAGACTATATGGCTTTAGGTGGTTAGAGTAATAGACTATATGGCTTTAGGTGGTTTAGAGTATAGACTATATGGCTTTAGGTGGTTAGAGTATAGACTATATGGCTTTAGGTGGTTAGAGTATAGACTATATGGCTTTAGGTGGTTAGAGTATAGACTATATGGCTTAGGTGGTTAGAGTATAGACTATATGGCTTTAGGTGGTTAGAGTATAGACTATATGGCTTTAGTCAGGTGGTTAGAGTATAGACTATATGGCTTTAGTCAGGTGGTTAGAGTATAGACTATATGGCTTTAGGTGGTTAGAGTATAGACTATATGGCTTTAGGTGGTTAGAGTATAGACTATATGGCTTTAGGTGGTTAGAGTATAGACTATATGGCTTTAGGTGGTTAGAGTATAGACTATATGGCTTTAGGTGGTTAGAGTATAGACTATATGGCTTTAGGTGGTTAGAGTATAGACTATATGGCTTTAGGTGGTTAGAGTATAGACTATATGGCTTTAGGTGGTTAGAGTATAGACTATATGGCTTTAGGTGGTTAGAGTATAGACTATATGGCTTTAGGTGGTTTAGAGTATAGACTATATGGCTTTTCAGGTGGTTAGAGTATAGACTATATGGCTTTAGGTGGTTAGAGTATAGACTATATGGCTTTAGGTGGTTAGAGTATAGACTATATGGCTTTAGGTGGTTAGAGTATAGACTATATGGCTTTAGTCGGTGGTTAGAGTATAGACTATATGGCTTTAGTGGTTAGAGTATAAGACTATAGTGGCTTTAGGTGGTTAGAGTATAGACTATATGGCTTTAGGTGGTTAGAGTATAGACTATATGGCTTTAGGTGGTTAGAGTATAGACTATATGGCTTTAGGTGGTTAGAGTATAGACTATATGGCTTTAGGTGGTTAGAGTATAGACTATATGGCTTTAGGTGGTTAGAGTATAGACTATATGGCTTTAGGTGGTTAGAGTATAGACTATATGGCTTTAGGTGGTTAGAGTATAGACTATATGGCTTTAGGTGGTTAGAGTATAGACTATATGGCTTTAGGTGGTTAGAGTATAGACTACATGGCTTTAGGTGGTTAGAGTATAGACTATATGGCTTTAGGTGGTTAGAGTATAGACTATATGGCTTTAGTGGTAGAGTATAGACTATATGGCTTTAGGTGTTAGAGTATAGACTATATGGCTTTAGGTGGTTAGAGTATAGACTATATGGCTTTAGGTGGTTAGAGTATAGACTATAATGGCTTTTAGGTGGTTAGAGTATAGACTATATGGCTTTAGGTGGTTAGAGTATAGACTATATGGCTTAGGTGGTTAGAGTATAGACTATATGGCTTTAGGTGGTTAGAGTATAGACTATATGGCTTTAGTCAGGTGGTTAGAGTATAGACTATATGGCTTTAGCAGGTGGTTAGAGTATAGACTATATGGGCTTTAGGTGGTTAGAGTATAGACTATATGGCTTTAGTCAGGTGGTTAGAGTATAGACTATATGGCTTTAGGTGGTTAGAGTATAGACTATATGGCTTTAAGGTGGTTAGAGTATAGACTATATGGCTTTAGGTGGTTAGAGTATAGACTATATGGCTTTAGGTGGTTAGAGTATAGACTATATGGCTTTAGGTGGTTAGAGTATAGACTATATGGCTTTAGGTGGTTAGAGTATAGACTATATGGCTTTAGGTGGTTAGAGTATAGACTATATGGCTTTAGGTGGTTAGAGTATAGACTATATGGCTTTAGTCAGGTGGTTAGAGTATAGACTATATGGCTTTAGGTGGTTAGAGTATAGACTATATGGCTTTAGGTGGTTAGAGTATAGACTATATGGCTTTAGGTGGTTAGAGTATAGACTATATGGCTTTAGGTGGTTAGAGTATAGACTATATGGCTTTAGGTGGTTAGAGTATAGACTATATGGCTTTAGGTGGTTAGAGTATAGACTATATGGCTTTAGGTGGTTAGAGTATAGACTATATGGCTTTAGGTGGTTAGAGTATAGACTATATGGCTTTAGTCAGGTGGTTAGAGTATAGACTATATGGCTTTAGGTGGTTAGAGATAGACTATATGGCTTTAGGTGGTTAGAGTATAGACTATATGGCTTTAGGTGGTTAGAGTATAGACTATATGGCTTTAGGTGGTTAGAGTATAGACTATATGGCTTTAGGTGGTTAGAGTATAGACTATATGGCTTTAGGTGGTTAGAGTATAGACTATATGGCTTTAGTCAGGTGGTTAGAGTATAGACTATATGGCTTTAGTCAGGTGGTTAGAGTATAGACTATATGGCTTTAGGTGGTTAGAGTATAGACTATATGGCTTTAGGTAGTTAGAGTATAGACTATATGGCTTTAGGTGGTTAGAGTATAGACTATATGGCTTTAGGTGGTTAGAGTATAGACTATATGGCTTTAGGGTGGTTAGAGTATAGACTATATGGCTTTAGTCAGGTGGTTAGAGTATAGAGCTGGGGATATGGACTATGGCTAGGTGGTTAGAGTTATAGACTATATGGCTTAGGTGGTTAGAGTATAGACTATATGGCTTTAGGTGGTTAGAGTATAGACTATATGGCTTAGGTGGTTAGAGTATAGACTATATGGCTTTAGGTGGTTAGAGTATAGACTATATGGCTTTAGGTGGTTAGAGTATAGACTATATGGCTTTAGGTGGTTAGAGTATAGGACTATATGGCTTTAGGTGGTTAGAGTATAGACTATATGGCTTTAGGTGGTTAGAGTATAGACTATATGGCTTTAGGTGGTTAGAGTATAGACCTATATGGCTTTAGGTGGTTAGAGTATAGACTATATGGCTTTAGGTGGTTAGAGTATAGACTATATGGCTTTAGGTGGTTAGAGTATAGACTACATGGCTTTAGGTGGTTAGAGTATAGACTATATGGCTTTAGGTGGTTAGAGTATAGACTATGGCTTTAGGTGGTTAGAGTATAGACTATATGGCTTTAGGTGGTTAGAGTATAGACTATATGGCTTTAGGTGGTTAGAGATAGACTATATGGCTTTAGGTGGTTAGAGTATAGACTATATGGCTTTAGGTGGTTAGAGTATAGACTATATGGCTTAGGTGGTTAGAGTATAGACTATATGGCTTTAGGTGGTTAGAGTATAGACTATATGGCTTTAGGTGGTTAGAGTATAGACTATATGGCTTTAGGTGGTTAGAGTATAGACTATATGGCTTTAGGTGGTTAGAGTATAGACTATATGGCTTAGGTGGTTAGAGTATAGACTATATGGCTTTTAGGTGGTTAGAGTATAGACTATATGGCTTTAGGTGGTTAGAGTATAGACTATATGGCTTTAGGTTGGTTAGAGTATAGACTATATGGCTTTAGGGGTGGTTAGAGTATAGACTATATGGCTTTAGTCAGGTGGTTAGAGTATAGACTATATGGCTTTAGGTGGTTAGAGTATAGACCTACATGGCTTTAGGTGGTTAGAGTATAGACTATATGGCTTTAGGTGGTTAGAGTATAGACTATATGGCTTAGGTGGTTAGAGTATAGACTATATGCTTTAGGTGGTTAGAGTATAGACTATATGGCTTTAGGTGGTTAGAGTATAGGACTATATGGCTTTAGGTGGTTAGAGTATAGACTATATGGCTTTAGGTGGTTAGAGTATAGACTATATGGCTTTAGGTGGTTAGAGTATAGACTATATGGCTTTAGTGGGTTAGAGTATAGACTATATGGCTTTAGGTGGTTAGAGTATAGACTATATGGCTTTAAGGTGGTTAGAGTATAGACTATATGGCTTTAGGTGGTTAGAGTATAGACTATATGGCTTTAGTCAGGTGGTTAGAGTATAGACTATATGGCTTTTAGTCAGGTGGTTAGAGTACAGACCTATATGGCTTTAGGTGTTAGAGTAATAGACTATATGGCTTTAGGTGGTTAGAGTATAGACTATATGGCTTTAGGTGGTTAGAGTATAGACTATATGGCTTTAGGTGGTTAGAGTATAGACTATATGGCTTTAGGTGGTTAGAGTATAGACTACATGGCTTTAGGTGGTTAGAGTATAGACTATATGGCTTTAGGTGGTTAGAGTATAGACTATATGGCTTTAGGTGGTTAGAGTATAGACTATATGGCTTTAGGTGGTTAGAGTATAGACTATATGGCTTTAGGTGGTTTAGAGTATAGACTATATGGCTTTAGGTGGTTAGAGTATAGACTATATGGCTTTAGGTGGTTAGAGTATAGACTATATGGCTTTAGGTGGTTAGAGTATAGACTATATGGCTTAGGTGGTTAGAGTATAGACTATATGGCTTTAGGTGGTTAGAGTATAGACTATATGGCTTTAGGTGGTTAGAGTATAGACTATATGGCTTTAGGTGGTTAGAGTATAGACTATATGGCTTTAGGTGGTTAGAGTATAGACTATATGGCTTTAGTCAGGTGGTTAGAGTATAGACTATATGGCTTTAGTCAGGTGGTTAGAGTATAGACTACATGGAGAGTTCTCCTGGGTTATCTATCCCTGAGAGAATGAGTTTGGTTGAGGAGACCAGAGAGATCTCTGGGGTATCTATCCCTGAGATAATGGGTTTGGTTGTGGAGACCAGAGAGATCTCAAGGGTTATCTAATGGGTTTGGATGTGGAGACCAGAGAGATCTCTGGGGTATCTATCCCTGAGAGAACGGGTTTGGTTGTGGAGACCAGAGAGATCTCTGGGGTATCTATCCCTGAGAGAACGGGTTTGGTTGTGGAGACCAGAGATGTCAAGGGTTATCTAATGGGTTGGTTGTGGAGACCAGAGATGTCAAGGGTTATCTAATGGGTTTGGTTGTGGAGACCAGAGATGTCAAGGGTTATCTAATGGGTTTGGTTGTGGAGACCAGAGATCTCCAGGGTTATCTATCCCTGAGAGAATGGGTTTGGTTGTGGAGACTAGAGATGTCAAGGGTTATCTAATGGGTTTGGTTGTGAAGACCAGAGATCTCTGGGGTATCTATCCCTGAGAGAACGGGTTTGGTTGTGGAGACCAGAGATGTCAAGGGTTATCTAATGGGTTTGGTTGTGGAGACCAGAGATCTCCAGGGTTATCTAATGGGTTTGGTTGTGGAGACCAGAGATCTCCAGGGTTGTCTAATGGGTTTGGATGTGGAGACCAGAGATCTCCAGGGTTGTCTAATGGGTTTGGTTGTGGAGACCAGAGATCTCCAGGGTTATCTAATGGGTTTGGTTGTGGAGACCAGAGATCTCCAGGTTTATCTAATGGGTTTGGTTGTGGAGACCAGAGGGATCTCCAGGGTTGTCTAATGGGTTTGGATGTGGAGACCAGAGATCTCCAGGGTTATCTATCCCTGAGAGAATGGGTTTGGTTGTGGAGACCAGAGGGATCTCCAGGGTTATCTAATGGGTTTGGTTGTGGAGACCAGAGATCTCCAGGTTTATCTAATGGGTTTGGTTGTGGAGACCAGAGGGATCTCCAGGGTTGTCTAATGGGTTTGGATGTGGAGCCAGAGATCCAGGGTTATCTATCCCTGAGAGAATGGGTTTGGAGACCAGAGACAACATATTGTTGAGACACATGTTTCCATGTGTGTGTGTAGGTACTACGGCGGTACAGAACATGTTGATGAGTTGGAGCGTCTGTGTCAGAGGAGAGCTCTGGAGGCCTACGGACTGGACGCTGACAAGTGGGGAGTTAACGTACAGCCATACTCAGGTAGTACCCCCCCCCCCCCTACACAGGGACACATACTCAGGTAGTACCCCCCCCCCACTACACAGAGAGCTCTGGAGGCCTACGGACTGGACGCTGACAAGTGGGGAGTTAACGTACAGCCATACTCAGGTAGTACCCCCCCCCCCCCCCCCCCCCCCCCCCCCCCCACTACACAGAGAGCTCTGGAGGCCTACGGACTGGACGCTGACAAGTGGGGAGTTAACGTACAGCCATACTCAGGTAGTACCCCCCCCCCCCCCTACACAGGGACACGTACTCAGGTAGTACCCCCACCCCCCACACACACAGGGACACACACACACACTACGCAGAGACACACACACACTACGCAGAGACACACACACACTACGCTGAGACACACACACACACACTACTCAGAGACACACACACACTACTCAGAGACACACTACGCAGAGACAGAGACACACTACGCAGAGACACACACACACACACTACGCAGAGACACACACACACACACTACGCAGAGACACACACACACACACTACGCAGAGACACACACACTACGCAGAGACACACACACACACACTACGCAGAGACACACACACACACACTACGCAGAGACACACACACACACACTACGCAGAGACACACACACACACTACGCAGAGACACACTACGCAGACACACACACACACACTACGCAGAGACACACACACACACACTACGCAGAGACACACACACACACACACTACGCAGAGACACACACACACACACACACACACACTACGCAGAGACACACACACAACACATACTACGCAGAGACACACACACACACACACTACGCAGAGACACACACACTACACAGAGACACGCACACTACGCAGAGACACACACACACACACACTACGCAGAGACACACACACTACGCAGAGACACACACACTACACAGAGACACGCACACTACGCAGAGACACACACACACACACACTACGTAGATACACACACACACTACGCAGAGACACACACACACACACACTACGCAGAGAGACACACACACACACTACGCAGAGACACACACACACTACGTAGAGACACACACACACACACACACGCTACACAGAGACACACACACTACACAAAGACACACACACTACACAGAGACACACACACTAACTAGGTGGAGGTGTAACCAGGCCATCCCAGTACAGCTCTGTAGGGTCTAACTAGGTGGAGGTGTAACCAGGCCATCCCAGTACAGCTCTGTAGGGTTTAACTAGGTGTAACCAGGCCATCCCAGTACAGCTCTGTAGGGTCTAACTAGGTGGAGGTGTAACCAGGCCATCCCAGTACAGCTCTGTAGGGTCTAACTAGGTGTAACCAGGCCATCCCAGTACAGCTCTGTAGGGTCTAACTAGGTGGAGGTGTAACTAGGCCATCCCAGTACAGCTCTGTAGGGTCTAACTAGGTGTAACCAGGCCATCCCAGTACAGCTCTGTAGGGTCTAACTAGGTGGAGGTGTAACCAGGCCATCCCAGTACAGCTCTGTAGGGTCTAACTAGGTGGAGGTGTAACCAGGCCATCCCAGTACAGCTCTGTAGGGTCTAACTAGGTGTAACCAGGCCATCCCAGTACAGCTCTGTAGGGTCTAACTAGGTGGAGGTGTAACCAGGCCATCCCAGTACAGCTCTGTAGGGTCTAACTAGGTGGAGGTGTAACCAGGCCATCCCAGTATAGCTCTGTAGGGTCTAAATAGGTGTAACCAGGCCATCCCAGTACAGCTCTGTAGGGTCTAACTAGGTGGAGGTGTAACCAGGCCATCCCAGTACAGCTCTGTAGGGTCTAACTAGGTGGAGGTGTAACCAGGCCATCCCAGTACAGCTCTGTAGGGTCTAACTAGGTGGAGGTGTAACCAGGCCATCCCAGTACAGCTCTGTAGGGTCTAACTAGGTGTAACCAGGCCATCCCAGTACAGCTCTGTAGGGTCTAACTAGATGGAGGTGTAACCAGGCCATCCCAGTACAGCTCTGTAGGGTCTAACTAGGTGTAACCAGGCCATCCCAGTACAGCTCTGTAGGGTCTAACTAGGTGGAGGTGTAACCAGGCCATCCCAGTACAGCCCTGTAGGGTCTAACTAGGTGGAGGTGTAACCAGGCCATCCCAGTACAGCTCTGTAGGGTCTAACTAGGTGTAACCAGGCCATCCCAGTACAGCTCTGTAGGGTCTAACTAGGTGTAACCAGGCCATCCCAGTACAGCTCTGTAGGGTCTAACTAGGTGGAGGTATAACCAGGCCATCCCAGTACAGCTCTGTAGGGTCTAACTAGGTGGAGGTATAACCAGGCCATCCCAGTACAGCTCTGTAGGGTCTAACTAGGTGGAGGTGTAACCAGGCCATCCCAGTACAGCTCTGTAGGGTCTAACTAGGTGGAGGTGTAACCAGGCCATCCCAGTACAGCTCTGTAGGGTCTAACTAGGTGTAACCAGGCCATCCCAGTACAGCTCTGTAGGGTCTAACTAGGTGGAGGTATAACCAGGCCATCCCAGTACAGCTCTGTAGGGTCTAACTAGGTGGAGGTGTAACCAGGCCATCCCAGTATAGGTCTGTAGGGTCTAACTAGGTGGAGGTGTAACCAGGCCATCCCAGTACAGCTCTGTAGGGTCTAACTAGGTGGAGGTGTAACCAGGCCATCCCAGTACAGCTCTGTAGGGTCTAACTAGGTGGAGGTGTAACCAGGCCATCCCAGTACAGCTCTGTAGGGTCTAACTAGGTGGAGGTGTAACCAGGCCATCCCAGTACAGCTCTGTAGGGTCTAACTAGGTGTAACCAGGCCATCCCAGTACAGCTCTGTAGGGTCTAACTAGATGGAGGTGTAACCAGGCCATCCCAGTACAGCTCTGTAGGGTCTAACTAGGTGTAACCAGGCCATCCCAGTACAGCTCTGTAGGGTCTAACTAGGTGGAGGTGTAACCAGGCCATCCCAGTACAGCCCTGTAGGGTCTAACTAGGTGGAGGTGTAACCAGGCCATCCCAGTACAGCTCTGTAGGGTCTAACTAGGTGTAACCAGGCCATCCCAGTACAGCTCTGTAGGGTCTAACTAGGTGTAACCAGGCCATCCCAGTACAGCTCTGTAGGGTCTAACTAGGTGGAGGTATAACCAGGCCATCCCAGTACAGCTCTGTAGGGTCTAACTAGGTGGAGGTATAACCAGGCCATCCCAGTACAGCTCTGTAGGGTCTAACTAGGTGGAGGTGTAACCAGGCCATCCCAGTACAGCTCTGTAGGGTCTAACTAGGTGGAGGTGTAACCAGGCCATCCCAGTACAGCTCTGTAGGGTCTAACTAGGTGTAACCAGGCCATCCCAGTACAGCTCTGTAGGGTCTAACTAGGTGGAGGTATAACCAGGCCATCCCAGTACAGCTCTGTAGGGTCTAACTAGGTGGAGGTGTAACCAGGCCATCCCAGTATAGGTCTGTAGGGTCTAACTAGGTGGAGGTGTAACCAGGCCATCCCAGTACAGCTCTGTAGGGTCTAACTAGGTGGAGGTGTAACCAGGCCATCCCAGTACAGCTCTGTAGGGTCTAACTAGGTGTAACCAGGCCATCCCAGTACAGCTCTGTAGGGTCTAACTAGGTGTAACCAGGCCATCCCAGTACAGCTCTGTAGGGTCTAACTAGGTGGAGGTGTAACCAGGCCATCCCAGTATAGCTCTGTAGGGTCTAACTAGGTGTAACCAGGCCATCCCAGTACAGCTCTGTAGGGTCTAACTAGGCGATGTGTTTGTAGGCTCCCCTGCTAACTTTGCTGTGTACACGGCGATCGTGGAGCCTCATGGGAGGATCATGGGTCTGGACCTCCCTGATGGAGGTCACCTGACGCACGGCTTCATGACGGACAAGAAGAAGATCTCTGCCACATCCATCTTCTTTGAGTCCATGCCATACAAGGTAAACAACAACAACAACAACACCTCCATCTTCTTTGAGTCCATGCCCTACAAGGTAAACAACAACAACACATCCACCTTCTTTGAGTCCATGCCCTACAAGGTAAACAACAACACATCCGTCTTCTTTGAGTCCATGCCCTACAAGGTAAACAACAACAACAACAACAACACATCCATCTTCTTTGAGTCCATGCCCTACAAGGTAAACAACAACAACAACACATCTATCTTCTTTGAGCCCATGCCCTACAAGGTAAACAACAACAACAACAACAACACATCCATCTTCTTTGAGTCCATGCCCTACAAGGTAAACAATAACAACAACACATCCATCTTCTTTGAGTCCATGCCCTACAAGGTAAACAACAACAACAACAACAACACATCCATCTTCTTTGAGTCCATGCCCTACAAGGTAAACAATAACAACAACACATCCATCTTCTTTGAGTCCATGCCCTACAAGGTAAACAACAACAACAACACATCCATCTTCTTTGAGTCCATGCCCTACAAGGTAAACAACAACACATCCGTCTTCTTTGAGTCCATGCCCTACAAGGTGAACAACAACAACAACACATCCATCTTCTTTGAGTCCATGCCCTACAAGGTAAACAACAACAACACATCCATCTTCTTTGAGTCCATGCCCTACAAGGTAAACAACAACAACAACACATCCATCTTCTTTGAGTCCATGCCCTACAAGGTAAACCACAACAACACATCCATCTTCTTTGAGTCCATGCCCTACAAGGTAGAGAGAGGAGCCGGGGCATAGAGAGAGGAGCATAGAGAGAGGAGCAGAGAGAGAGGAGCATAGAGAGAGGAGCATAGAGAGAGGAGCAGAGAGAGAGGAGCAGAGAGAGAGGAGCAGAGAGAGAGGAGCAGAGAGAGAGGAGCAGAGAGAGAGGAGCAGAGAGAGAGGAGCAGAGAGAGAGGAGCCGGGGCATAGAGAGAGGAGCATAGAGAGAGGAGCATAGAGAGGGTAGCCGGTGCATAGAGAGAGGAGAGGAGCAGAGACACACACCACACAGTTTATTTGAGATCAACGTCCTTCTGCCTGCCTGTCCAGCCAAGGTAACCACGGGGAGAACAGAACTGTCTGACGCACCGTTCTGTCATCACACCAGAGATGGGCCTTGACACGGTTAGTTGGTTGTGTCAGTCTTGTCTTTATGTTGCAACAATGTTGCTGTGCAAAGGCCTTGACCACACGGAGTTGTCTCACTGACCTTTACCCATCCTCAACACCTGATTGGCTGATTTAAATGACGTGGTAAAGGGCTGGATAGGACCGAGGTACTGTGCAGCCCTCTTTATTGACCTATCGGAGGCTTTCCATACTGTAGACCAAAGATCTAAGATCGTCTGCAGTCGTTCTGATCGGGCCTCATTTTATTGGTAAGTCAGGTTTCCGGGTCGAGAGCTTCCTTAGTGTTCAAATCACTAAGGACTTAAAGTTCCCGGAGTGTTCCTTAAAGTTCCCGGAGTGTTCCTTAACGTTCCCGGAGTGTTCCTTAAAGTTCCCGGAGTGTTCCTTAACGTTCCCGGAGTGTTCCTTAACGTTCCCGGAGTGTTCCTTAAAGTTCCCGGAGTGTTCCTTAAAGTATTCCTCCTTTGAGTCCCGGAGTATTCCTCCTTTGAGTCCCTGAGTATTTCTCCTTTGAGTCCCTGAGTATTCCTCCTTTGAGTCCCGGAGTGTTCCTTTGAGTCCCTGAGTATTCCTCCTTTGAGTCCCGGAGTATTCCTCCTTTGAGTCCCGGAGTATTTCTTTGAGTCCCTGAGTATTCCTCCTTTGAGTCCCTGAGTATTCCTCCTTTGAGTCCCGGAGTATTCCTCCTTTGAGTCCCGGAGTATTCCTCCTTTGAGTCCCGGAGTGTTCCTCCTTTGAGTCCCGGAGTGTTCCTCCTTTGAGCCCCGGAGTGTTCCTCCTTTGAGCCCCGGGGTATTTCTTTGAGTCCCGGAGTATTTCTTTGAGTCCCGGAGTATTCCTCCTTTGAGTCCCGGAGTATTTCTTTGAGTCCCGGAGTATTTCTTTGAGTCCCGGAGTATTTCTCCTTTGAGTCCCGGAGTATTTCTTTGAGTCCCGGAGTATTTCTTTCAGTCCCGGAGTATTTCTTTGAGTCCGGAGTATTTCTTTGAGTCCCGGAGTATTTCTTTGAGTCCGGAATATTTCTTTGAGTCCCGGAGTATTTCTTTGAGTCCGGAGTATTTCTTTGATTTCTCAATGCCAGAAACACATATAATAGTAATTTAGAGCACCCCAAGAAAACATTCCCAAATGTACAAATCCTTAAATCAATTCTCATAAAGTTATTCTAAAAGTTGGGTTAGATTTTTTTCTCTCCAAATCTGTTTGAATTTCAGAGATCACGTGATCAAAGCCAACCAGCTGTAAACACGTCAACCATGTTGGTATTTAACTGCTGCTGATGTCGTAGATAGTACCAGCCTATGGGAAACAGCCGTTTTCAAGGTGTTTGTGGTGGCTGTGCGTGGTGCTAATTCGGTCGTTCTGTGGTTGTTTTCTCTACAGCCCGAGTGCTGCCTAAAGGTGTTTATGGTGGTGCTAATTCGGTTGTTCTGTGGCTCTCGGGGGTTGTTTTCTCTACAGCCCGAGTGCTGCCTAAAGGTGTTTATGGTGGTGCTAATTCGGTTGTTCTGTGGCTCTCGGGGGTTGTTTTCTATACAGCCTGCCCGAGTGCTGCCTAAAGGTGTTGGTGCTAATTCGGTTGTTCTGTGGCTCTCGGGGGTTGTTTTCTATACAGCCTGCCCGAGTGCTGCCTAAAGGTGTTGGTGCTAATTCAGTCGTTCTGTGGCTCTCGGGGGGTTGTTTTCTATACAGCCTGCCCGAGTGCTGCCTAAAGGTGTTGGTGCTAATTCAGTCGTTCTGTGGCTCTCGGGGGGTTGTTTTCTATACAGCCTGCCCGAGTGCTGCCTAAAGGTGTTGGTGCTAATTCGGTCGTTCTGTGGCTCTCGGGGGGGTTGTTTTCTATACAGCCCGAGTGCTGCCTAAACAGAAATGCGATGCTTTGGCCACAGGGATCGGGTGGCATTCCGTAGAAGCGCAGGGGCCATGCTTTTTTTGGTCCGTGGGAGGGGGGGAGGGGAGGGAAGTGTATTTCTGGATCGTAGGATCAATGTGGCTTCTTGTTGAAGAGGCAGCAGATAATGGTAGCTTTCTAGAGCTTTCTCTCCTCTTTCTCCATTTCTGAATTGGGGGCCATTTTCTTTCTAGCTGACAAAAAACAACACTTTGTAGACAAATGTATGTGGACAACCCTTTTCAAATGAGTGGATTATGTTTCAGCCACGTCCGTTGCTGACAGGTGTATAAAGTCATGGACTCTACAAGGTGCTGAAAGTGTTCCCCCAAGGATGCTGGCCCGCTGTGGCATTATATAACAATAATAACTCGAGACAGTTTTCTCCAAAAGGGACATGCGTTCATATGGATGGGTGGTCCCAGCGGGAATCAAACCCACTATCATATGGATGGGTGGTCCCAACAGGAATCAAACCCACTATCATATGGATGGGTGGTCCCAGCTGGAATCAAACCCACTATCATACGGATGGGTGGGGCCAGCGGGGATCAAACCCACTATCATATGGATGGGTGGTCCCAGCTGGAATCAAACCCACTATCATACGGATGGGTGGTCCCAACAGGAATCAAACCCACTATCATATGGATGGGTGGTCCCAGCGGGAATCAAACCCACTATCATATGGATGGGTGTTCCCAACAGGAATCAAACCCACTATCATATGGATGGGTGGTAATCAAACCCACTCATATGGATGGGTGGTCCCAACAGGAATCAAACCCACTATCATACGGATGGGTGGTCCCAACAGGAATCAAACCCATTATCATATGGATGGGTGGTCCCAACAGGAATCAAACCCACTATCATATGGATGGGTGGTCCCAACAGGAATCAAACCCACTATCATATGGATGGGTGGTCCCAGCTGGAATCAAACCCACTATCATATGGATGGGTGGTCCCAACAGGAATCAAACCCACTATCATATGGATGGGTGGTCCCAGCGGGAATCAAACCCACTATCATATGGATGGGTGTTCCCAACAGGAATCAAACCCACTATCATATGGATGGGTGGTAATCAAACCCACTCATATGGATGGGTGGTCCCAACAGGAATCAAACCCACTATCATACGGATGGGTGGTCCCAACAGGAATCAAACCCATTATCATACGGATGGGTGGTCCCAGCGGGAATCAAACCCACTATCATATGGATGGGTGGTCCCAACAGGAATCAAACCCACTATCATACGGATGGGTGGTCCCAACAGGAATCAAACCCACTATCATATGGATGGGTGGTCCCAGCAGGAATCAAACCCACTATCATACGGATGGGTTGTCCCAGCAGGAATCAAACCCACTATCATACGGATGGGTGGTAATCAAACCCACTATCATATGGATGGGTGGTAATCAAACCCACTATCATATGGATGGGTGGTCCCAGCGGGAATCAAACCCACTATCATATGGATGGGTGGTCCCAACAGGAATCAAACCCACTATCATACGGATGGGTGGTCCCAACAGGAATCAAACCCACTATCATATGGATGGGTGGTCCCAGCAGGAATCAAACCCACTATCATACGGATGGGTTGTCCCAGCAGGAATCAAACCCACTATCATACGGATGGGTGGTAATCAAACCCACTATCATATGGATGGGTGGTAATCAAACCCACTATCATATGGATGGGTGGTCCCAGCGGGAATCAAACCCACTATCATACGTATGGGTGGTCCCAGCAGGAATCAAACCCACTATCATACGGATGGGTGGTAATCAAACGCACTATCATACGGATGGGTGGTCCCAGCGGGAATCAAACCACTACCATATGGATGGGTGGTAATCAAACCCACTATCATATGGATGGGTGGTAATCAAACCCACTATCATATGGATGGGTGGTAATCAAACCCACTATCATATGGATGGGTGGTCCCAGCGGGAATCAAACCCACTATCATACGGATGGGTGGCCCCAGCGGGAATCAAACCCACTATCATACGGATGGGTGGTAATCAATCCCACTATCATATGGATGGGTGGTAATCAAACCCACTATCATATGGATGGGTGGTAATCAAACCCACTATCATATAGATGGGTGGTCCCAGCGGGAATCAAACCCACTATCATACGGATGGGTGGTAATCAAACCCACTATCATATGGATGGGTGGTAATCAAACCCACTATCATATGGATGGGTGGTCCCAGCGGGAATCAAACCCACTATCATATGGATGGGTGGTAATCAAACCCACTATCATACGGATGGGTTGTCCCAGCAGGAATCAAACCCACTATCATATGGATGGGTGGTAATCAAACCCACTGTCATATGGATGGGTGGTCCCAGCGGGAATCAAACCCACTATCATATGGATGGGTGGTAATCAAACCCACTATCATATGGATGGGTGGTAATCAAGCCCACTATCATATGGATGGGTGGTAATCAAACCCGCTATCATATGGATGGGTGGTCCCAGCGGGAATCAAACCCACTATCATATGGATGGGTGGTAATCAAACCCACTATCATATGGATGGGTGGTCCCAGCGGGAATCAAACCCACTATCATATGGATGGGTGGTAATCAAACCCACTATCATACGGATGGGTTGTCCCAGCAGGAATCAAACCCACTGTCATATGGATGGGTGGTAATCAAACCCACTATCATATGGATGGGTGGTAATCAAACCCACTATCATATGGATGGGTGGTAATCAAACCCACTATCATATGGATGGGCAGTAATCAAACCCACTATCATACAGATGGGTGGTAATCAAACCCACTATCATATGGATGGGTGGTCCCAGCGGGAATCACACCCACTATCATATGGATGGGTGGTAATCAAACCCACTATCATATGGATGGGTGGTCCCAGCGGGAATCAAACCCACTATCATACGGATGGGTGGTAATCAAACCCACTATCATATGGATGGGTGGTCCCAACAGGAATCAAACCCACTATCATACGGATGGGTGGTCCCAGCGGGAATCAAACCACTATCATATGGATGGGTGGTAATCAAACCCACTATCATATGGATGGGTGGTAATCAAACCCACTATCATATGGATGGGTGGTAATCAAACCCACTATCATATGGATGGGTGGTCCCAGCGGGAATCAAACACACTATCATACGGATGGGTGGTCCCAGCGGGAATCAAACCCACTATCATACGGATGGGTGGTAATCAAACCCACTATCATATGAATGGGTGGTAATCAAACCCACTATCATATGGATGGGTGGTAATCAAACCCACTATCATATGGATGGGTGGTCCCAGCGGGAATCAAACCCACTATCATACGGATGGGTGGTCCCAGCGGGAATCAAACCCGCTATCATATGGATGGGTGGTCCCAGCGGGAATCAAACCCACTATCATATGGATGGGTGGTCCCAGCGGGAATCAAACCCACTATCATATGGATGGGTGGTAATCAAACCCACTATCATACGGATGGGTGGTCCCAGCGGGAATCAAACCCACTATCATATGGATGGGTGGTAATCAAACCCACTATCATGCAGATGGGTGGTAATCAAACCCACTATCATACGGATGGGTGGTCCCAGCAGGAATCAAACCCACTATCATACGGATGGGTGGTCCCAGCAGGAATCAAACCCACTATCATACGTATGGGTGGTCCCAGCAGGAATCAGACCCACTATCAGACGGATGGGTGGTCCCAGCAGGAATCAAACCCACTATCATACGGATGGGTGGTCCCAGCAGGAATCAAACCCACTATCATACGGATGGGTGGTCCCAGCAGGAATCAAACCCACTATCATACAGATGGGTTGTCCCAGCAGGAATCAAACCCACTATCATATGGATGGGTGGTCCCAGCAGGAATCAAACCCACTATCATACGGATGGGTGGTCCCAGCAGGAATCAAACCCACTATCATATGGATGGGTGGTCCCAGCGGGAATCAAACCCACTATCATACGGATGGGTGGTCCCAGCAGGAATCAAACCCACTATCATATGGATGGGTGGTAATCAAACCCACTATCATATGGATGGGTGTTCCCAACAGGAATCAAACCCACTATCATACGGATGGGTGGTCCCAACAGGAATCAAACCCACTATCATATGGATGGGTGGTCCCAGCAGGAATCAAACCCACTATCATATGGATGGGTGGTAATCAAACCCACTATCATACGGATGGGTGGTCCCAGCGGGAATCAAACCCACTATCATATGGATGGGTGGTAATCAAACCCACTATCATACGGATGGGTGGTCCCAGCAGGAATCAAACCCACTATCATGCGGATGGGTGGTCCCAGCAGGAATCAAACCCACTATCATACGTATGGGTGGTCCCAGCAGGAATCAGACCCACTATCATACGGATGGGTGGTCCTAGCATGAATCAAACCCACTATCATATGGATGGGTGGTAATCAAAGCCACTATCATACGGATGGGTGGTCCCAGCAGGAATCAAACCCACTATCATACGGATGGGTGGTAATCAAACCCACTATCATATGGATGGGTGGTAATCAAACCCACTATCATATGGATGGGTGGTCCCAGCGGGAATCAAACCCACTATCATACGTATGGGTGGTCCCAGCAGGAATCAAACCCACTATCATACGGATGGGTGGTAATCAAACGCACTATCATACGGATGGGTGGTCCCAGCGGGAATCAAACCACTACCATATGGATGGGTGGTAATCAAACCCACTATCATATGGATGGGTGGTAATCAAACCCACTATCATATGGATGGGTGGTAATCAAACCCACTATCATATGGATGGGTGGTCCCAGCGGGAATCAAACCCACTATCATACGGATGGGTGGCCCCAGCGGGAATCAAACCCACTATCATACGGATGGGTGGTAATCAATCCCACTATCATATGGATGGGTGGTAATCAAACCCACTATCATATGGATGGGTGGTAATCAAACCCGCTATCATATAGATGGGTGGTCCCAGCGGGAATCAAACCCACTATCATACGGATGGGTGGTAATCAAACCCACTATCATATGGATGGGTGGTAATCAAACCCACTATCATATGGATGGGTGGTCCCAGCGGGAATCAAACCCACTATCATATGGATGGGTGGTAATCAAACCCACTATCATACGGATGGGTTGTCCCAGCAGGAATCAAACCCACTATCATATGGATGGGTGGTAATCAAACCCACTGTCATATGGATGGGTGGTCCCAGCGGGAATCAAACCCACTATCATATGGATGGGTGGTAATCAAACCCACTATCATATGGATGGGTGGTAATCAAGCCCACTATCATATGGATGGGTGGTAATCAAACCCGCTATCATATGGATGGGTGGTCCCAGCGGGAATCAAACCCACTATCATATGGATGGGTGGTAATCAAACCCACTATCATATGGATGGGTGGTCCCAGCGGGAATCAAACCCACTATCATATGGATGGGTGGTAATCAAACCCACTATCATACGGATGGGTTGTCCCAGCAGGAATCAAACCCACTGTCATATGGATGGGTGGTAATCAAACCCACTATCATATGGATGGGTGGTAATCAAACCCACTATCATATGGATGGGTGGTAATCAAACCCACTATCATATGGATGGGCAGTAATCAAACCCACTATCATACAGATGGGTGGTAATCAAACCCACTATCATATGGATGGGTGGTCCCAGCGGGAATCAAACCCACTATCATATGGATGGGTGGTAATCAAACCCACTATCATATGGATGGGTGGTCCCAGCGGGAATCAAACCCACTATCATACGGATGGGTGGTAATCAAACCCACTATCATATGGATGGGTGGTCCCAACAGGAATCAAACCCACTATCATACGGATGGGTGGTCCCAGCGGGAATCAAACCACTATCATATGGATGGGTGGTAATCAAACCCACTATCATATGGATGGGTGGTAATCAAACCCACTATCATATGGATGGGTGGTAATCAAACCCACTATCATATGGATGGGTGGTCCCAGCGGGAATCAAACACACTATCATACGGATGGGTGGTCCCAGCGGGAATCAAACCCACTATCATACGGATGGGTGGTAATCAAACCCACTATCATATGAATGGGTGGTAATCAAACCCACTATCATATGGATGGGTGGTAATCAAACCCACTATCATATGGATGGGTGGTCCCAGCGGGAATCAAACCCACTATCATACGGATGGGTGGTCCCAGCGGGAATCAAACCCGCTATCATATGGATGGGTGGTCCCAGCGGGAATCAAACCCACTATCATATGGATGGGTGGTCCCAGCGGGAATCAAACCCACTATCATATGGATGGGTGGTAATCAAACCCACTATCATACGGATGGGTGGTCCCAGCGGGAATCAAACCCACTATCATATGGATGGGTGGTAATCAAACCCACTATCATGCAGATGGGTGGTAATCAAACCCACTATCATACGGATGGGTGGTCCCAGCAGGAATCAAACCCACTATCATATGGATGGGTGGTAATCAAACCCACTATCATACGGATGGGTGGTCCCAGCAGGAATCAAACCCACTATCATACGGATGGGTGGTCCCAGCAGGAATCAAACCCACTATCATACGTATGGGTGGTCCCAGCAGGAATCAGACCCACTATCAGACGGATGGGTGGTCCCAGCAGGAATCAAACCCACTATCATACGGATGGGTGGTCCCAGCAGGAATCAAACCCACTATCATACGGATGGGTGGTCCCAGCAGGAATCAAACCCACTATCATACAGATGGGTTGTCCCAGCAGGAATCAAACCCACTATCATATGGATGGGTGGTCCCAGCAGGAATCAAACCCACTATCATACGGATGGGTGGTCCCAGCAGGAATCAAACCCACTATCATATGGATGGGTGGTCCCAGCGGGAATCAAACCCACTATCATACGGATGGGTGGTCCCAGCAGGAATCAAACCCACTATCATATGGATGGGTGGTAATCAAACCCACTATCATATGGATGGGTGTTCCCAACAGGAATCAAACCCACTATCATACGGATGGGTGGTCCCAACAGGAATCAAACCCACTATCATATGGATGGGTGGTCCCAGCAGGAATCAAACCCACTATCATATGGATGGGTGGTAATCAAACCCACTATCATACGGATGGGTGGTCCCAGCGGGAATCAAACCCACTATCATATGGATGGGTGGTAATCAAACCCACTATCATACGGATGGGTGGTCCCAGCAGGAATCAAACCCACTATCATACGGATGGGTGGTCCCAGCAGGAATCAAACCCACTATCATACGTATGGGTGGTCCCAGCAGGAATCAGACCCACTATCATACGGATGGGTGGTCCTAGCATGAATCAAACCCACTATCATATGGATGGGTGGTAATCAAAGCCACTATCATACGGATGGGTGGTCCCAGCAGGAATCAAACCCACTATCATACGGATGGGTGGTCCCAGCAGGAATCAAACCCACTATCATACAGATGGGTTGTCCCAGCAGGAATCAAACCCACTATCATATGGATGGGTGGTCCCAGCAGGAATCAAACCCACTATCATACGGATGGGTGGTCCTAGCATGAATCAAACCCACTATCATATGGATGGGTGGTAATCAAACCCACTATCATACGGATGGGTGGTCCCAACAGGAATCAAACCCACTATCATACGGATGGGTGGTCCCAGCAGGAATCAAACCCACTATCATATGGATGGGTGGTAATCAAACCCACTATCATATGGATGGGTGTTCCCAACAGGAATCAAACCCACTATCATATGGATGGGTGGCCCCAGCAGGAATCAAACCCACTATCATACGGATGGGTGGTAATCAAACCCACTATCATATGGATGGGTGGTCCCAACAGGAATCAAACCACTACCATACGGATGGGTGGTAATCAAACCCACTATCATATGGATGGGTGGTAATCAAACCCACTATCATATGGATGGGTGGTCCCAACAGGAATCAAACCACTACCATACGGATGGGTGGTAATCAAACCCACTATCATATGGATGGGTGGTCCCAACAGGAATCAAACCACTACCATATGGATGGGTGGTAATCAAACCCACTATCATATGGATGGGTGGTCCCAACAGGAATATACAATACAGTGACGTTAATCTGTGTTGTATCAGGTGGATCCTAGTGACGTTAATCTGTGTTTTATCAGGTGGATCCAGACACTGGTCTCATCAACTACGACTAGTGACGTTAATCTGTGTTGTATCAGGTGGATCCTAGTGACGTTAATCTGTGTTGTATCAGGTGGATCCAGACACTGGTCTCATCAACTACGACTAGTGACGTTAATCTGTGTTGTATCAGGTGGATCCTAGTGACGTTAATCTGTGTTGTATCAGGTGGATCCAGACACTGGTCTCATCAACTACGACTAGTGACGTTAATCTGTGTTGTATCAGGTGGATCCTAGTGACGTTAATCTGTGTTTTATCAGGTGAATCCAGACACTGGTCTCATCAACTACGACTAGTGATGTTAATCTGTGTTTTATCAGGTGGATCCAGACACTGGTCTCATCAACTACGACTAGTGACGTTAATCTGTGTTGTATCAGGTGGATCCTAGTGACGTTAATCTGTGTTGTATCAGGTGAATCCTAGTGACGTTAATCTGTGTTGTATCAGGTGGATCCAGACACTGGTCTCATCAACTACGACTAGTGACGTTAATCTGTGTTGTATCAGGTGGATCCTAGTGACGTTAATGTGTGTTGTATCAGGTGGATCCAGACACTGGTCTCATCAACTACGACTAGTGACGTTAATCTGTGTTGTATCAGGTGGATCCTAGTGACGTTAATCTGTGTTGTATCAGGTGGATCCTAGTGACGTTAATCTGTGTTTTATCAGGTGAATCCAGACACTGGTCTCATCAACTACGACTAGTGACGTTAATCTGTGTTTTATCAGGTGGATCCAGACACTGGTCTCATCAACTACGACTAGTGACGTTAATCTGTGTTGTATCAGGTGGATCCTAGTGACGTTAATCTGTGTTGTATCAGGTGAATCCTAGTGACGTTAATCTGTGTTGTATCAGGTGGATCCAGACACTGGTCTCATCAACTACGACTAGTGACGTTAATCTGTGTTGTATCAGGTGGATCCAGACACTGGTCTCATCAACTACGACTAGTGACGTTAATCTGTGTTGTTTGTATCAGGTGGATCCTAGTGACGTTAATCTGTGTTGTATCAGGTGGATCCTAGTGACGTTAATCTGTGTTGTATCAAGTGTATCCTAGTGACGTTAATCTGTGTTGTATCAGGTGGATCCTAGTGACGTTAATCTGTGTTGTATCAGGTGGATCCTAGTGACGTTAATCTGTGTTGTATCAGGTGGATCCAGACACTGGTCTCATCAACTACGACTAGTGACGTTAATCTGTGTTGTATCAGGTGGATCCTAGTGACGTTAATCTGTGTTGTATCAGGTGAATCCTAGTGACGTTAATCTGTGTTTTATCAGGTGAATCCAGACACTGGTCTCATCAACTACGACTAGTGACGTTAATCTGTGTTGTATCAGGTGGATCCAGACACTGGTCTCATCAACTACGACTAGTGACGTTAATCTGTGTTGTATCAGGTGGATCCTAGTGACGTTAATCTGTGTTGTATCAGGTGAATCCTAGTGACGTTAATCTGTGTTGTATCAGGTGGATCCAGACACTGGTCTCATCAACTACGACTAGTGACGTTAATCTGTGTTGTATCAGGTGGATCCTAGTGACGTTAATGTGTGTTGTATCAGGTGGATCCAGACACTGGTCTCATCAACTACGACTAGTGACGTTAATCTGTGTTGTATCAGGTGGATCCTAGTGACGTTAATCTGTGTTGTATCAGGTGGATCCTAGTGACGTTAATCTGTGTTTTATCAGGTGAATCCAGACACTGGTCTCATCAACTACGACTAGTGACGTTAATCTGTGTTTTATCAGGTGGATCCAGACACTGGTCTCATCAACTACGACTAGTGACGTTAATCTGTGTTGTATCAGGTGGATCCTAGTGACGTTAATCTGTGTTGTATCAGGTGAATCCTAGTGACGTTAATCTGTGTTGTATCAGGTGGATCCAGACACTGGTCTCATCAACTACGACTAGTGACGTTAATCTGTGTTGTATCAGGTGGATCCAGACACTGGTCTCATCAACTACGACTAGTGACGTTAATCTGTGTTGTTTGTATCAGGTGGATCCTAGTGACGTTAATCTGTGTTGTTTGTATCAGGTGGATCCTAGTGACGTTAATCTGTGTTGTATCAAGTGTATCCTAGTGACGTTAATCTGTGTTGTATCAGGTGGATCCTAGTGACGTTAATCTGTGTTGTATCAGGTGGATCCTAGTGACGTTAATCTGTGTTGTATCAGGTGGATCCAGACACTGGTCTCATCAACTACGACTAGTGACGTTAATCTGTGTTGTATCAGGTGGATCCTAGTGACGTTAATCTGTGTTGTATCAGGTGAATCCTAGTGACGTTAATCTGTGTTTTATCAGGTGAATCCAGACACTGGTCTCATCAACTACGACTAGTGACGTTAATCTGTGTTGTATCAGGTGGATCCAGACACTGGTCTCATCAACTACGACTAGTGACGTTAATCTGTGTTGTATCAGGTGGATCCTAGTGACGTTAATCTGTGTTGTATCAGGTGAATCCTAGTGACGTTAATCTGTGTTGTATCAGGTGGATCCAGACACTGGTCTCATCAACTACGACTAGTGACGTTAATCTGTGTTGTATCAGGTGGATCCTAGTGACGTTAATCTGTGTTGTATCAGGTGGATCCTAGTGACGTTAATCTGTGTTGTATCAGGTGGATCCAGACACTGGTCTCATCAACTACGACCGACTGGAGGAGAACGCCCGGCTGTTCCACCCTAGACTGATCATCGCAGGTAACACACACCACCATCATCATCATCATATACACACACACCACCATCATCATCATCATCATCATATACACACACACCACCACCACCATCATCATCATCATATACACACACACACCCACCACCACCACCACCATCATCATCATCATATACACACACACACCACCAGCAGGTCCTGTCGCCAGCTGTATCACATTGTGTCCAATCAGACTATAGATCCTCTCTGTTCGGGGACAGAATCTCCTGTTGTATCATTTGGGCCTGGTTTCTCAGACACAGAATCTCCTGTTGTATCATTTGGGCCTGGTTTCTCAGACACAGAATCTCCTGTTGTATCATTTGGGCCTGGTTTCTCAGACACAGAATCTTCTGTTGACATTGTATCATTTGGGCCTGGTTTCTCAGACACAGAATCTTCTGTTGACATTGTATCATTTGGGCCTGGTTTCTCAGACACAGAATCTCCTGTTGTATCTTTTGGGCCTGGTTTCTCAGACACAGAATCTCCTGTTGTATCTTTTGGGCCTGGTTTCTCAGACACAGAATCTCCTGTTGTATCATTTGGGCCTGGTTTCCCAGACACAGAATCTCCTGTTGACAGTTTCATTGTATCATTTGGGCCTGGTTTCCCAGACACAGAATCTCCTGTTGACACTGTATCATTTGGGCCTGGTTTCCCAGACACAGAATCTCCTGATGAAATATCTTGTCCAGGACTTTCCAATGTCATTAGCTGTAAAAAAATAATTTGCCATCGTTTGGTGCATCTTTTTAACTACAAAACATCGAAATCTGTCATTTTCACAGTTGATGTTGGGAATGGTGCTGAAGATGATGTTTAAAAAACGAGACCGTTTCCTGTTAACCGTCTTCTCTCCAGGTACCAGCTGTTATTCCCGTAACCTTGACTACGCTCGGCTGCGTTGTATCGCCGATGAGAACGGAGCTTTCCTATTGGCCGACATGGCACACATCAGCGGACTGGTGGCGGCCGGGGTCGTCCCGTCTCCGTTCGAGTACTGTGACGTGGTCTCCACGACGACCCACAAGACGCTGCGGGGCTGTCGCTCTGGGGTCATCTTCTACAGAAAGGGTACGGAGAGGAGGGGGGGGGTATCATGCTGGTCTCTCTCTCTCTGTGGGGTTTAGTGTGTGTATCATGCTGGTCTCTCTCTGTGGGGTTTAGTGTGTGTATCATGCTGGTCTCTCTCTGTGGGGTTTAGTGTGTGTATCATGCTGGTCTCTCTCTCTGTGGGGTTTAGTGTGTATCATGCTGGTCTCTCTCTCTGTGGGGTTTAGTGTGTGTATCATGCTGGTCTCTCTCTCTGTGGGGTTTAGTGTGTGTATCATGCTGGTCTCTCTCTCTGTGGGGTTTAGTGTGTGTATCATGCTGGTCTCTCTCTGTGTGGGGTTTAGTGTGTGTATCATGCTGGTCTCTCTCTCTGGTTTAGTGTGTATCATGCTGGTCTCTCTCTCTGTGTGGTTTAGTGTGTGTATCATGCTGGTCTCTCTCTCTCTGTGGGGTTTAGTGTGTGTATCATGCTGGTCTCTCTCTCTCTGTGGGGTTTAGTGTGGGTATCATGCTGGTCTCTCTGTGTGGTTTATTGTGTGTATCATGCTGGTCTCTCTCTCTCTGTGGGGTTTAGTGTGTGTATCATGCTGGTCTCTCTCTCTCTGTGGGGTTTAGTGTGGGTATCATGCTGGTCTCTCTCTGTGTGGGGTTTAGTGTGTGTGTCATGCTGCTCTCTCACTCTGTGGGGTTTCGTGTGTGTGTCATGCTGGTCTCTCTCTCTGGGGGGTTTAGTGTGTGTGTCATGCTGGTCTCTCTCTCTGTGGGGTTTATTGTGTGTATCATGCTGGTCTCCCTCTCTGAGGGGTTTAGTGTGTGTAACTTGCTGGTCTCTATCTCTGTGTGGGGTTTAGTGTGTATCATGCTGGTCTCTCTCTGTGTGGGGTTTAGTGTGTGTATCATGCTGGGCTCTCTCTGTGGGGTTTAGTGTGTGTATCATGCTGGTCTCTCTCTCTCGGTGGGGTTTAGTGTGTGTATCATGCTGGTCTCTCTCTCTGTGGGGTTTAGTGTGTGTATCATGCTGGTCTCTCTCTGTGGGTTTAGTGTGTGTATCATGCTGGTCTCTCTCTCTGTGGGTTTAGTGTGTGTATCATGCTGGTCTCTCTCTCTGTGGGGTTTAGTGTGTGTATCATGCTGGTCTCTCTCTGTGGGGTTTAGTGTGTGTATCATGCTGGTCTCTCTCTCTGTGGGGTTTAGTGTGTGTATCATTCTGGTCTCTGTGGGGTTTAGTGTGTGTATCTTGCTGGTCTCTCTCTGTGGGTTTAGTGTGTGTATCATGTTGGTCTCTCTCTGTGTGGGGTTTAGTGTGTGTATCATGCTGGTCTCTCTCTGTGTCCCTGTCCTCCAGGAATACGTAGTGTGGACCCTAAGGGAAAGGAGACTCTGTATAATCTGGAGTCTCTCATCAACCAGGCAGTATTCCCAGGACTACAGGGAGGACCCCACAACCACGCCATCGCAGGTACAGGCACTTCTCTGGACACCTATATTGGCTTTATATACAGGCACCTACACAGACATCTCTAAGGTGGATATTAACTAGGACACCTCACTACCACACTATGACAGGTAAAGTAGCCAGGACACCTCACTATGACAGGTACAGTAGCCAGGACACCTCACTATGACAGGTAAAGTAGCCAGGACACCTCACTACCTCACGATGACAGGTAAAGTAGCTAGGACACCTCACTACCACACTATGACAGGTAAAGTAGCCAGGACACCTCACTATGACAGGTAAAGTAGCCAGGACACCTCACTATGACAGGTACAGTAGCCAGGACACCTCACTACCTCACTATGACAGGTAAAGTAGCTAGGACACCTCACTACCACACTATGACAGGTAAAGTAGCCAGGACACCTCACTATGACAGGTAAAGTAGCCAGGACACCTCACTACCTCACTATGACAGGTAAAGTAGCTAGGACACCTCACTACCACACTATGACAGGTAAAGTAGCCAGGACACCTCACTACCTCACTATGACAGGTAAAGTAGCTAGGACACCTCACTACCACACTATGACAGGTAAAGTAGCCAGGACACCTCACTATGACAGGTAAAGTAGCCAGGACACCTCACTATGACAGGTACAGTAGCCAGGACACCTCACTACCTCACTATGACAGGTAAAGTAGCTAGGACACCTCACTACCACACTATGACAGGTAAAGTAGCCAGGACACCTCACTATGACAGGTAAAGTAGCCAGGACACCTCACTACCTCACTATGACAGGTAAAGTAGCTAGGACACCTCACTACCACACTATGACAGGTAAAGTAGCCAGGACACCTCACTACCTCACTATGACAGGTAAAGTAGCTAGGACACCTCACTACCACACTATGACAGGTAAAGTAGCCAGGACACCTCACTATGACAGGTAAAGTAGCCAGGACACCTCACTATGACAGGTACAGTAGCCAGGACACCTCACTACCTCACTATGACAGGTAAAGTAGCTAGGACACCTCACTACCACACTATGACAGGTAAAGTAGCCAGGACACCTCACTATGACAGGTAAAGTAGCCAGGACACCTCACTACCTCACTATGACAGGTAAAGTAGCTAGGACACCTCACTACCACACTATGACAGGTAAAGTAGCCAGGACACCTCACTATGACAGGTACAGTAACCAGGACACCTCACTATGACAGGTAAAGTAGCCAGGACACCTCACTACCTCACTATGACAGGTAAAGTAGCCAGGACACCTCACTATGACAGGTACAGTAACCAGGACACCTCACTATGACAAGTACAGTAGCCAGGACACCTCACTATGACAGGTACAGTAACCAGGACACCTCACTATGACAGGTACAGTAACCAGGACACCTCACTATGACAGGTACAGTAGCCAGGACACCTCACTATGACAGGTAAAGTAGCCAGGACACCTCACTATGCCAGGTGCAGTAACCAGGACACCTCACTATGACAAGTACAGTAACCAGGACACCTCACTATGACAGGTACAGTAACCAGGACACCTCACTATGACAGGTACAGTAACCAGGACACCTCACTATGACAGGTACAGTAGCCAGGACACCTCACTATGACAGGTACAGTAACCAGGACACCTCACTATGACAAGTATAGTAACCAGGACACCTCACTATGACAGGTACAGTAGCCAGGACACCTCACTATGACAGGTACAGTAACCAGGACACCTCACTATGACAGGTACAGTAACCAGGACACCTCACTATGACAGGTACAGTAGCCAGGACACCTCACTATGACAGGTACAGTAACCAGGACACCTCACTATGACAGGTACAGTAACCAGGACACCTCACTATGACAGGTAAAGTAGCCAGGACACCTCACTATGACAGGTACAGTAGCCAGGACACCTCACTATGACAGGTACAGTAGCCAGGACACCTCACTATGACAGGTACAGTAGCCAGGACACCTCACTATGACAGGTACAGTAACCAGGACACCTCACTATGACAGGTACAGTAACCAGGACACCTCACTATGACAGGTACAGTAGCCAGGACACCTCACTATGACAGGTACAGTAGCCAGGACACCTCACTATGACAGGTACAGTAGCCAGGACACCTCACTATGACAGGTACAGTAACCAGGACACCTCACTATGACAGGTACAGTAACCAGGACACCTCACTATGACAGGTACAGTAGCCAGGACACCTCACTATGACAGGTACAGTAACCAGGACACCTCACTATGACAGGTACAGTAACCAGGACACCTCACTATGACAGGTACAGTAGCCAGGACACCTCACTATGACAGGTACAGTAACCAGGACACCTCACTATGACAGGTACAGTAACCAGGACACCTCACTATGACAGGTACAGTAACCAGGACACCTCACTATGACAGGTACAGTAGCCAGGACACCTCACTATGACCGGTACAGTAACCAGGACACCTCACTATGACAGGTACAGTAACCAGGACACCTCACTATGACAGGTACAGTAACCAGGACACCTCACTATGACAGGTAAAGTAGCCAGGACACCTCACTATGACAGGTACAGTAGCCAGGACACCTCACTATGACAGGTACAGTAGCCAGGACACCTCACTATGACAGGTACAGTAACCAGGACACCTCACAGTGACAGGTACAGTAACCAGGACACCTCACTATGACAGGTACAGTAACCAGGACACCTCACTATGACAGGTACAGTAACCAGGACACCTCACTATGACAGGTACAGTAACCAGGACACCTCACTATGACAGGTACAGTAACCAGGACACCTCACAGTGACAGGTACAGTAACCAGGACACCTCACTATGACAGGTACAGTAACCAGGACACCTCACTATGACAGGTACAGTAACCAGGACACCTCACTATGACAGGTACAGTAGCCAGGACACCTCACTATGACAGGTACAGTAACCAGGACACCTCACTATGACAGGTACAGTAACCAGGACACCTCACTACCTCACTATGACAGGTACAGTAACCAGGACACCTCACTATGACAGGTACAGTAGCCAGGACACCTCACTATGACAGGTACAGTAGCCAGGACACCTCACTATGACAGGTACAGTAACCAGGACACCTCACTATGACAGGTACAGTAGCCAGGACACCTCACTATGACAGGTACAGTAGCCAGGACACCTCAGTGTGTGTGGTGTTCTAATATACAGTGCCTTCAGAAAGTATTCAGACCCCTTGACTTTTTCCACATTTTGTTACGTTACATCCTTATTCTAACATTGATTGATTAAAAAAAAATCTTATTCAATCTACACTCGATACTCCATAATGACATCACGATGCTCCATAATGACATCACAATACCCCATAATGACATCACGATGCTCCATAATGACATCACAATACCCCATAATGACATCACTATGCTCCATAATGACATCACGATGCTCCATAATAACATCACAATACCCCATAATGACATCACAATACCCCATAATGACATCACTATGCTCCATAATGACATCACGATGCTCCATAATAACATCACAATACCCCATAATGACATCACAATACCCCATAATGACATCACAATACCCCATAATGACATCACGGTGCTCCATAATGACATCACAATACCCCATAATGACATCACAATACCCCATAATGACATCACGATGCTACATAATGACATCACAATACCCCATAATGACATCACAATACCCCATAATGACATCACGATGCTCCATAATGACATCACAATACCCCATAATGACATCACAATACCCCATAATGACATCACGATGCTCCATAATGACAAAGTGAAAACAGGTTTTTAGAATTGTTGCCAAATGTATAATTAGAATAAAAACATACCTTATTTATAATAAGTATTCAGACCCTTTAGTTAGTTAGTATTACTAGTTAATTAGTATTACTTATTTAGTATTCAGACCCTTTGCTATGAGACTTGAAATTGAGCTCAGATGCATCCTGTTTCCATTGATCATCCTTGAGATGTTTGTGCATGTCGGAGCAAACACCGAGCCATGAGGTAAAACAATTTGTCCGTAGAGCTCCGAGACGGGATTGTGTCGAGGCACAGATCTGGGGAAGGGTACCAAAAGAATATCTGCAGCATTGAAGGTCCCCAAGAACACAGTGGGTCTCCATCACTCCCGAGTGGCGCAGCGGTCTAAGCCACTGCAACTCAGTGCCAGAGGCGTCACTACAGACTCTGGTTTGATTCCAGGCTGTATCACAACCAGCCATTATTGGGAGTGCAATAGGCCGGCGCACAATTGGCCCAGCGTCGCCCGGGTTGTGGTAGGCCGTCATTGTAAATAAGGATTTGTTCTTAACTGACTTGCCTAGTTAAATAAAGGTTAAGTTAAACCTAAATGGAAAAAGTTTGGAAGCCCCAAAATTCTTTCTAGAGCTGGCCGGAAAACTGAGCAATCGGGGGAGAAGGGCCTTGGTCAGGGAGGAGACCAAGAACCCAATGGTCACTCTGACAGAGCTCCAGATTTCCTCTGTGGAGATGGGAGAACCTTCCAGAAGGACAACCATCTCTGCAGCACTCCACCAATCAGGCCTTTATGGTAGAGTGGCCAGACGGAAGCCACTCCTCAGTAAAAGGCACATGACAGACCGCTTGGAGTTTGCCAAAAGGCACCTAAAGGACAGACCATGAGAAACAAGGTTCTTTGGTCTGATAAAACCAAGATTGAAGTCTTTGGCATGAATGCTAAGCTTCATGTCTGGAGGAAACCTGGCACCATCAGGATCGAGGGAAAGATGAACAGAGCAAAGTGCAGAGAGATCCTTAATGAAAAGGTGCTCCAGAGCACTCAGGACTTCAGACTAGGGAGAAGGTTCACCTTCCAACAGGACAACGACCCTAAGCACACAGCCAAGACAACACAGGAGTGGCTTCAGGACACTCCTGTCTCTGAATGTCCTTGAATGGCCCAGCCAGAGCCCGGACTTGAACCTGATTGAACATCTCTACAGAGACCTGAAAATAGCTATGCAGTGACACTCCCTGTCCAACCTGACAGAGCTTGAGAGGATCTGCAGAGAAGAATGGGAGAAACTCCCCAAATACAGGTGTGCCAAGCTTGTAGCGTCATACCCAAGAAGACTCGAGGCTGTAATCGCTGTCAAAGGTGCTTCAACCAAGTACTGAGTAAAGGGTCTGAATACGTATGTAAATGTGATGTTTCAGTTTTTTATTTTTTATACATAAGCAAAAAATTCCAAAAACCCGTTTTTGCTTTGTCATTATGGGGCATTGTGATGTCATTATGGGGTATTGTGATGTCATTATGGGGTATTGTGATGTCATTATGGGGTATTGTGATGTCATTATGGGGCATTGTGATGTCATTATGGGGTATTGTGATGTCATTATGGGGCATTGTGATGTCATTATGGGGTATTGTGATGTCATTATGGGGTATTGTGATGTCATTATGGGGTATTGGGATGGCATTATGGGGTATTGGGATGGCATTATGGGGTATTGGGATGGCATTATGGGGTATTGGGATGGCATTATGGGGTATTGTGATGTCATTATGGGGTATTGTGATGTCATTATGGGGTATTGTGATGTCATTATGGGGTATCGTGATGTCATTATGGGGTATAGGGATGTCATTATGGGGTATTGTGATGTCATTATGGGGTATTGTGATGTCATTATGGGGTATTGTGATGGCATTATGGGGTATCCTGATGGCATTATGGGGTATCGTGATGGCATTATGGGGTATCGGGATGTCATTATGGGGTAACGGGATGTCATTATGGGGTATCGGGATGTCATTATGGGGTATCGGGATGTCATTATGGGGTATCGGGATGTCATTATGGGGTATCGGGATGTCATTATGGGGTATTGTGATGTCATTATGGGGTATTGTGTGTAAATTGATAAGGGGAAAAAAATATTGAATCCACTTTAGAATGATGCTGTAACGTAACAAAATGTGGAAAAAGCCAAGTTGGTCTCAATACTTTCTGATGCACTGTGTGTTTCTCCAGGTGGAGCAGGCTCTGACCCCAGAGTTTAAGGGTTAATGTTTCTCCAGGTGGAGCAGGCTCTGACCCCAGAGTTTAAGGGTTAATGTTTCTCCAGGTGGAGCAGGCTCTGACCCCAGAGTTTAAGGGTTAATGTTTCTCCAGGTGGAGCAGGCTCTGACCCCAGAGTTTAAGGGTTAATGTTTCTCCAGGTGGAGCAGGCTCTGACCCCAGAGTTTAAGGGTTAGTGTTTCTCCAGGTGGAGCAGGCTCTGACCCCAGAGTTTAAGGGTTAATGTTTCTCCAGGTGGAGCAGGCTCTGACCCCAGAGTTTAAGGGTTAATGTTTCTCCAGGTGGAGCAGGCTCTGACCCCAGAGTTTAAGGGTTAATGTTTCTCCAGGTGGAGCAGGCTCTGACCCCAGAGTTTAAGGGTTAATGTTTCTCCAGGTGGAGCAGACTCTGACCCCAGAGTTTAAGGGTTAATGTTTCTCCAGGTGGAGCAGGCTCTGACCCCAGAGTTTAAGGGTTAGTGTTTCTCCAGGTGGAGCAGTCTCTGACCCCAGGGTTTAAGGGTTAATGTTTCTCCAGGTGGAGCAGGCTCTGACCCCAGAGTTTAAGGGTTAGTGTTTCTCCAGGTGGAGCAGGCTCTGACCCCAGAGTTTAAGGGTTAATGTTTCTCCAGGTGGAGCAGGCTCTGACCCCAGAGTTTAAGGGTTAGTGTTTCTCCAGGTGGAGTAGGCTCTGACCCCAGAGGTTAAGGGTTAATGTTTCTCCAGGTGGAGCAGGCTCTGACCCCAGAGGTTAAGGGTTAATGTTTCTCCAGGTGGAGCAGGCTCTGACCCCAGAGGTTAAGGGTTAATGTTTCTCCAGGTGGAGCAGGCTCTGACCCCAGAGTTTAAGGGTTAATGTTTCTCTAGGTGTGGCGGTGGCCCTGAAGCAGGCTCTGACCCCAGAGTTTAAGGGTTAGTGTGTGTGTGTTAATGTGTGTGTGTTTCTCCAGGTGGTGGCCCTGAAGCAGGCTCTGACCCCAGAGTTTAAGGGTTAATGTGTGTGTGTGTATGTTTCTCTAGGTGTGGCCGTGGCCCTGAAGCAGGCTCTGACCCCAGAGTTTAAGGGTTAGTGTTTCTCCAGGTGGTGGCCCTGAAGCAGGCTCTGACCCCAGAGTTTAAGGGTTAGTGTTTCTCCAGGTGGTGGCCCTGAAGCAGGCTCTGACCCCAGAGTTTAAGGGTTAATGTTTCTCCAGGTGGAGCAGGCTCTGACCCCAGAGTTTAAGGGTTAATGTGTGTGTGTGAATGTTTCTCTAGGTGTGGCGGTGGCCCTGAAGCAGGCTCTGACCCCAGAGTTTAAGGGTTAATGTGTGTGTGTGTGTGTGTGTGTGAATGTTTCTCTAGGTGTGGCCGTGGCCCTGAAGCAGGCTCTGACCCCAGAGTTTAAGGGTTAATGTGTGTGTGTGAATGTTTCTCTAGGTGTGGCGGTGGCCCTGAAGCAGGCTCTGACCCCAGAGTTTAAGGGTTAATGTGTGTGTGTGTGTGTGTGTGAATGTTTCTCTAGGTGTGGCCGTGGCCCTGAAGCAGGCTCTGACCCCAGAGTTTAAGGGTTAATGTGTGTGTGTGTGTGTGTGTGTGAATGTTTCTCTAGGTGTGGCCGTGGCCCTGAAGCAGGCTCTGACCCCAGAGTTTAAGGGTTAATGTGTGTGTGTGAATGTTTCTCTAGGTGTGACGGTGGCCCTGAAGCAGGCTCTGACCCCAGAGTTTAAGGGTTGGTGTGTGTGTGTGAATGTTTCTGTAGGTGTGACGGTGGCCCTGAAGCAGGCTCTGACCCCAGAGTTTAAGGGTCAATGTGTGTGTGTGAATGTTTCTCTAGGTGTGGCGGTGGCCCTGAAGCAGGCTCTGACCCCAGAGTTTAAGGGTTAATGTGTGTGTGTGAATGTTTCTCTAGGTGTGGCGGTGGCCCTGAAGCAGGCTCTGACCCCAGAGTTTAAGGGTCAATGTGTGTGTGTGAATGTTTCTCTAGGTGTGGCGGTGGCCCTGAAGCAGGCTCTGACCCCAGAGTTTAAGGGTTAATGTGTGTGTGTGAATGTTTCTCTAGGTGTGGCGGTGGCCCTGAAGCAGGCTCTGACCCCAGAGTTTAAGGCGTATCAGTACCAGGTGCTCTCTAACTGCAGAGCTATGGCCAACGCCCTCATCAACCACGGGTACAAGATCGTCACCGGTGAGACAGTAATGTCATGGTTGTGGTTAACAGACTGCAACCTGTGTTAATGTTGTGTTAATGTTGCTGTAGGGTTGTGGTTAACAGACTGTAACCTGTGTTAATGTTGCTGTAGGGTTGTGTTAATGTTGTTGTAGGGTTGTGTTAATGTTGTTGTAGGGTTGTGTTAATGTTGCTGTAGGGTTGTGTTAATGTTGCTGTAGGGTTGTGTTAATGTTGTTGTAGGGTTGTGTTAATGTTGCTGTAGGGTTGTGTTAATGTTGTTGTAGGGTTGTGTTAATGTTGCTGTAGGGTTGTGTTAATGTTGTTGTAGGGTTGTGTTAATGTTGCTGTAGGGTTGTGTTAATGTTGCTGTAGGGTTGTGTTAATGTTGCTGTAGGGTTGTGTTAATGTTGCTGTAGGGTTGTGTTAATGTTGTTGTAGGGTTGTGTTAATGTTGCTGTAGGGTTGTGTTAATGTTCTCCAGGGGGTTCTGATAACCATCTGATCTTACTGGACCTGAGGCCCAACGGGACGGACGGAGGACGAGCTGAGAAGGTTCTAGAAGCTGCTGCCATCGCCTGCAACAAGAACACCTGTCCAGGTAAGTAACAGACACAGTCCTCTGTAGGTGGTGAGAGTGCTCTGTGTCCCAGTTGTCTGTATATGGTAACAGACACAGTCCTCTGTAGGTGGTGAGAGGGCTCTGTGTCCCAGTTGTCTGTATATGGTAACAGACACAGTCCTCTGTAGGTGGTGAGAGTGCTCTGTGTCCCAGTTGTCTGTATATGGTAACAGACACAGTCCTCTGTAGGTGGTGAGAGGGCTCTGTGTCCCAGTTGTCTGTATATGGTAACAGACACAGTCCTCTGTAGGGGGTGAGAGGGCTCTGTGTCCCAGTTGTCTGTATATGGTAACAGACACAGTCCTCTGTAGGGGGTGAGAGGGCTCTGTGTCCCAGTTGTCTGTATATGGTAACAGACACAGTCCTCTGTAGGTGGTGAGAGTGCTCTGTGTCCCAGTTGTCTGTATATGGTAACAGACACAGTCCTCTGTAGGTGGTGAGAGGGCTCTGTGTCCCAGTTGTCTGTATATGGTAACAGACACAGTCCTCTGTAGGGGGTGAGAGGGCTCTGTGTCCCAGTTGTCTGTATATGGTAACAGACACAGTCCTCTGTAGGTGGTGAGAGGGCTCTGTGTCCCAGTTGTCTGTACATGCATGTATATACATAATGTGTGTGTGTGTGTGTATATACATAATGTGTGTGTGTGTGTGTGTGTAGGTGATAAGAGTGCGTTGCGTCCCAGCGGTCTGAGGTTCGGCTCTCCTGCTCTGACCTCCAGAGGAATGGTTGAAGACGACTTCAGGAAGGTCGCAGAGTTCATCCACAGAGGTGACCCCTAACCCCTGACCTCTGTGTCTATAGACATAGTGCTGACCCTAGATGTCCAGCTAGCAGACCAAGGCCACCTCTAACCCCCTGACCTCTGTGTCTATAGACATAGTGCTGACCCTAGATGTCCAGCTAGCAGACCAAGGCCACCTCTAACCCCTGACCTCTGTGTCTATAGACATAGTGCTGACCCTAGATGTCCAGCTAGTAGACCAAGGCCACCTCTAACCCCCTGACCTCTGTGTCTATAGACATAGTGCTGACCCTAGATGTCCAGCTAGCAGACCAAGGCCACCTCTAACCCCTGACCTCTGTGTCTATAGACATAGTGCTGACCCTAGATGTCCAGCTAGTAGACCAAGGCCACCTCTAACCCCCTGACTTCTGTGTCTATAGACATAGTGCTGACCCTAGATGTCCAGCTAGTAGACCAAGGCCACCTCTAACCCCCTGACCTCTGTGTCTATAGACATAGTGCTGACCCTAGATGTCCAGCTAGCAGACCAAGGCCACCCCTAACCCCCTGACCTCTGTGTCTATAGACATAGTGCTGACCCTAGATGTCCAGCTAGCAGACCAAGGCCACCTCTAACCCCTGACCTCTGTGTCTATAGACATAGTGCTGACCCTAGATGTCCAGCTAGCAGACCAAGACCACCTCTAACCCCTTGACCTCTCACCCCTCGTTCTCCCTACAGGTATCCAGGTGACCCTGGACATCCAGGCCTCTCTGCAGCCCAAGGCGACCCTGAAGGAGTTTAAGGAGGCCCTGGCAGGGGAGGGGAAGCACCAGGAGAGGGTAGCAGAGCTGAGGGGGGAGGTGGAGGCTTTCGCTGGGGGGTTCCCCATGCCTGGTCTGGAGGAACTTTAAAGTTTTCAAGATGAAATGTTTTCATGTCACCTGCCACATCATCATACCTCTTGAATATCCTTTATCTTGAAAACTTGTCTGCTGACCTGCAAAACTGACAGGTTCCTTCTCTGCTGTCCTCTGCCTTACCGGTTTGACTGACTGTTTCCTTCTCTGCTGTCCTCTGCCTTACCGGTTTGACTGACTGTTTCCTTCTCTGCTGTCCTCTGCCTTACCGGTTTGACTGACTGTTTCCTTCTCTGCTGTCCTCTGCCTTACCGGTTTGACTGACTGGTTTGTCCTCTGCCTTAACGGTTTGACTGACTGTTTCCTTCTCTGCTGTCCTCTGCCTTACCGGTTTGACTGACTGTTTCCTTCTCTGCTGTCCTCTGCCTTAACGGTTTGACTGACTGGTTTGTCCTGTCTTACCGGTTTGACTGACTGTTTCCTTCTCTGCTGTCCTCTGCCTAAACAGTTTGACTGACTGGTTTGTCCCCTGCCTTAACAGTTTGACTGACTGTTTCCTTCTCTGCTGTCCTCTGCCTTAACAATTTGACTGACTGGTTTGTCCCCTGCCTTAACGGTTTGACTGACTGGTTTGTCCTCTGCCTTAACAGTTTGACTGACTGGTTTGTCCTCTGCCTTACCGGTTTGACTGACTGTTTCCTTCTCTGCTGTCCTCTGCCTTAACAGTTTGACTGACTGGTTTGTCCCCTGCCTTAACGGTTTGACTGACTGTTTCCTTCTCTGCTGTCCTCTGCCTTAACAGTTTGACTGACTGGTTTGTCCCCTGCCTTACCGGTTTGACTGACTGTTTCCTTCTCTGCTGTCCTCTGCCTTAACAGTTTGACTGACTGGTTTGTCCCCTGCCTTACCGGTTTGACTGACTGTTTCCTTCTCTGCTGTCCTCTGCCTTAACAGTTTGACTGACTGGTTTGTCCCCTGCCTTAACGGTTTGACTGACTGTTTCCTTCTCTGCTGTCCTCTGCCTTAACAGTTTGACTGACTGGTTTGTCCCCTGCCTTAACGGTTTGACTGACTGTTTCCTTCTCTGCTGTCCTCTGCCTTAACAGTTTGACTGACTGGTTTGTCCCCTGCCTTACCGGTTTGACTGACTGTTTCCTTCTCTGCTGTCCTCTGCCTTAACAGTTTGACTGACTGGTTTGTCCCCTGCCTTAACGGTTTAATGTACTGAAACCCAAGACAAATAAAACTCAGATGTGGAACACACCTCGGTCTCTAGCGTCTCTTTATCTTCAGAAGATGAACTGTAGATAGCATGTGTGGATCAATGGATGTGATTAGAGCGTGCATTGTGGGTAGATATAGAGCCCGTCGGCCATTAGGATTGGGTTCCAGATACACACATTTATCATGTTTCCATTGAGAGAGAAAGATGACTGTGGAGGAACCGACTGGAGAGGAACCGACTGGAGAGGAACCGACTGGAGAGGAACCGACTGGAGAGGAACCGACTGGAGAGGAACCGACTGGAGAGGAACTGACTGTGGAGGAACTGACTGGAGAGGAACTGACTATAGAGGAACTGACTGGGGAGGAACTGACTGGAGAGGAACTGACTGGAGAGGAACTGACTATAGAGGAACTGACTGGAGAGGAACTGACTATAGAGGAACTGACTATAGAGGAACTGACTGGAGAGGAACTGACTATAGAGGAACTGACTGGAGAGGAACTGACTATAGAGGAACTGACTGGGGAGGAACTGACTGGGGAGGAACTGACTATAGAGGAACTGACTATAGAGGACCTGACTATAGAGGAACTGACTGGAGAGGAACTGACTATAGAGGACCTGACTATAGAGGACCTGACTATAGAGGAACTGACTGGGGAGGTACTGACTGGGGAGGAACTGACTGGAGAGGAACTGACTGGAGAGGGACTGACTGGGGAGGAACTGACTATAGAGGAACTGACTATAGAGGACCTGACTGGAGAGGAACTGACTGGAGAGGAACTGACTATAGAGGAACTGACTATAGAGGAACTGACTGGGGAGGAACTGACTGGAGAGGAACTGACTGGAGAGGAACTGACTGGAGAGGAACTGACTATAGAGGAACTGACTATAGAGGAACTGACTATAGAGGAACTGACTATAGAGGACCTGACTATAGAGGAACTGACTGGGGAGGAACTGACTATAGAGGAACTGACTATAGAGGAACTGACTATAGAGGAACTGACTATAGAGGAACTGACTGGGGAGGAACTGACTGGAGAGGAACTGACTATAGAGGAACTGACTATAGAGGAACTGACTATAGAGGAACTGACTATAGAGGAACTGACTATAGAGGAACTGACTATAGAGGAACTGACTATAGAGGACCTATAGAGGAACTGACTATAGAGGAACTGACTATAGAGGAACTGACTAGAGGAACTGACTGGGGAGGAACTGACTGGGGAGGAACTGACTGGGGAGGAACTGACTGGAGAGGAACTGACTATAGAGGAACTGACTATAGAGGACCTGACTGGAGAGGACCTGACTGGGGAGGAACTGACTGGGGAGGAACTGACTGGGGAGGAACTGACTGGAGAGGAACTGACTGGAGAGGAACTGACTATAGAGGAACTGACTATAGAGGAACTGACTGGGGAGGAACTGACTGGGGAGGAACTGACTGGAGAGGAACTGACTATAGAGGAACTGACTATAGAGGACCTGACTGGAGAGGAACTGACTGGGGAGGAACTGACTGGAGAGGAACTGACTATAGAGGAACTGACTATAGAGGAACTGACTGGGGAGGAACTGACTGGGGAGGACCTGACTGGGGAGGACCTGACTGGAGAGGAACTGACTGGGGAGGAACTGACTGGGGAGGAACTGGCTGTGTTTTATCTGACCGGAGAGGAACCGGCTGTGTTTTATCTGACTGGAGAGGAACCGGCTGTGTTTTATCTGACTGGAGAGGAACCGGCTGTGTTTTATCTGACTGGAGAGGACCCGGCTGGAGAGGAACCGGCTGTGTTTTATCTGACTGGAGAGGAACCGGCTGTGTTTTAACTTACTGGAGAGGAACCGGCTGTGTTTTATCTGACTGGAGAGGAACCGGCTGGAGAGGAACAGGCTGTGTTTTATCTGACTGGAGAGGAACCGGCTGTAGAGGAACCGGCTGTGTTTTATCTGACTGGAGAGGAACCGGCTGTGTTTTATCTGACTGGAGAGGAACCGGCTGGAGAGGAACCGGCTGTGTTTTATCTGACTGGAGAGGAACCGGCTGTGTTCAATCTGACTGGAGAGGAACCGGCTGTGTTTTATCTGACTGGAGAGGAACCGGCTGTAGAGGAACCGGCTGTGTTTTATCTGACTGGAGAGGAACCGGCTGTGTTTTATCTGACTGGAGAGGAACCGGCTGTAGAGGAACCGGCTGTGTTTTATCTGACTGGAGAGGAACCGGCTGTGTTTTATCTGACTGGAGAGGAACCGGCTGGAGAGGAACCGGATGTGTTTTAACTTACTGGAGAGGAACCGGCTGTGTTTTATCTGACTGGAGAGGACCCGGCTGGAGAGGAACCGGCTGTGTTTTATCTGACTGGAGAGGAACCGGCTGGAGAGGAACCGGCTTTATTTTATCCGGCTGGAGAGGAACCGGCTGTGTTTTATCCGGCTGGAGAGGAACCGGCTGTGTTTTATCTGACTGGAGAGGAACCGGCTGTGTTTTATCTGACTGGAGAGGAACCGGCTGTGTTTTATCTGACTAGAGGAACCGGCTGTAGAGGAACAGGCTGTGTTTTATCTGACTGTAGAGGAACCGGCTGTGTTTTATCTGACTGGAGAGGAACCGGCTGTGTTTTATCTGACTGGAGAGGAACCGGGTGTGTTATATCTGACTGGAGAGGAACCGGCTGTGTTTTATCTGACTGGAGAGGAACCGGCTGTGTTTTATCTGACTGGAGAGGAACCGGGTGTGTTATATCTGACTGGAGAGGAACCGGCTGTGTTTTATCTGACTGGAGAGGAACCGGGTGTGTTATATCTGACTGGAGAGGAACCGGCTGTGTTTTATCTGACTGGAGAGGAACCGGCTGTGTTTTATCTGACTGGAGAGGAACCGGGTGTGTTTTATCTGACTGGAGAGGAACCGGCTGTGTTTTATCTGACTGGAGAGGAACCGGCTGTGTTTTATCTGACTGGAGAGGACCCGGCTGGAGAGGAACCGGCTGTGTTTTATCTGACTGGAGAGGAACCGGCTGTAGAGGAACCTGCTGTGTTTTATCTGACTGGAGAGGAACCGGCTGTGTTTTATCTGACTGGAGAGGAACCGGCTGTGTTTTATCTGACTGGAGAGGAACTGGCTGTAGAGGAACCGGCTGTAGAGGAACCGGCTGTGTTTTATCTGACTGGAGAGGAACCGGCTGTGTTTTATCTGACTGGAGAGGAACCGGCTGGAGAGGAACCGGCTGTGTTTTATCTGACTGGAGAGGAACCGGCTGGAGAGGAACCGGCTGTGTTTTATCTGACTGGAGAGGAACCGGCCGTAGAGGAACCGGCTGTGTTTTATCTGACTGCAGAGGAACCGGCTGGAGAGGAACCGGCTGTGTTTTATCTGATTGGAGAGGAACCGGCTGGAGAGGAACTGGCTGTGTTTTATCTGACTGGAGAGGAACCGGCTGTGTTTTATCTGACTGGAGAGGAACCGGGTGTGTTTTATCTGACTGGAGAGGAACCGGGTGTGTTTTATCTGACTGGAGAGGAACCGGGTGTGTTTTATCCGGCTGGAGAGGAACCGGCTGTGTTTTATCTGACTGGAGAGGAACCGGCTGTGTTTTATCTGACTGGAGAGGAACCGGCTGTGTTTTATCTGACTGCAGAGGAACCGGCTGTAGAGGAACCGGCTGTGTTTTATCTGACTGGAGAGGAACTGGCTGTAGAGGAACCGGCTGTGTTTTATCTGACTGGAGAGAAACCGGCTGGAGAGGAACCGGCTGTGTTTTATCTGACTGGAGAGGAACCGGCTGGAGAGGAACCAGCTGTAGAGGAACCGGCTGTGTTTTATCTGACTGTAGAGGAACCGGCTGTGTTTTATCTGACTGTAGAGGAACCGGCTGTAGAGGACCCGGATGTGTTTTATCTGACTGGAGAGGAACCGGCTGGAGAGGAACCGGCTATGTTTCATCTTTGATATTGATCATTATCAGGTTGGATCCGTCTCCGTAACAACACCCAACAAATGACGGAGACTCCAAGAACTTCCAAATCGACAGAAACATTCAACAATTTAATGTCATTATAATAACAATAAATCAGCATCAAAATGGTGTGAACCAGACATTCAGCTCTGTTTAACACTGGTCCTGGATCAGTCTTATGGTCAGTTATATATCACCCCTCTAATGGTGGCCGTTAGGACTGGAGGAGAGGAAGCTGATTCTAGATCAGTCTTATGGTCAGTTATATATCACCCCTCTAATGGTGGCCGTTAGGACTGGAGGGGAGGAAGCTGATTCTAGATCAGTCAGCCGAAACACTTCTGGTTCTCATCCGAGACTCATTCACACCTGGGGACATCAGGTGAGACTCATTCACACCTGGGGACATCAGGTGAGACTCATTCACACCTGGGGACATCGGGTGAGACTCATTCACACCTGGGGACATCAGGTGAGACTCATTCAACAGCTATACATAACTAGGTGAAACCAGACCTGATGAAACACGACAGCTATACATAACTAGGTGAAACCAGACCTGATGAAACACGACAGCTATACATAACTAGGTGAAACCAGACCTGATGAAACACGACAGCTATACATAACTAGGTGAAACCAGACCTGATGAAACAAGACAGCTATACAGAACTAGGTGAAACCAGACAGCTATACAGAACTAGGTGAAACCAGACAGCTATATAGAACTAGGTGAAACCAGACAGCTATACATAACTAGGTGAAACCAGACAGCTATACAGAACTAGGTGAAACCAGACAGCTATATAGAACTAGGTGAAACCAGACAGCTATACAGAACTAGGTGAAACCAGACAGCTATACATAACTAGGTGAAACCAGACAGCTATACAGAACTAGGTGAAACCAGACCTGATGAAACCAGACAGCTATACATAACTAGGTGAAACCAGACCTGATGAAACCAGACAGCTATACATAACTAGGTGAAACCAGACCTGATGAAACCAGACAGCTATACAGAACTAGGTGAAACCAGACAGCTATACAGAACTAGGTGAAACCAGACAGCTATACATAACTAGGTGAAACCAGACAGCTATACAGAACTAGGTGAAACCAGACCTGATGAAACCAGACAGCTATACATAACTAGGTGAAACCAGACCTGATGAAACCAGACAGCTATACAGAACTAGGTGAAACCAGACCTGATGAAACCAGACAGCTATACATAACTAGGTGAAACCAGACCTGATGAAACCAGACAGCTATACATAACTAGGTGAAACCAGACCTGATGAAACCAGACAGCTATACAGAACTAGGTGAAACCAGACCTGATGAAACCAGACAGCTATACATAACTAGGTGAAACCAGACCTGATGAAACCAGACAGCTATACATAACTAGGTGAAACCAGACAGCTATACAGAACTAGGTGAAACCAGACAGCTATACAGAACTAGGTGAAACCAGACAGCTATACATAACTAGGTGAAACCAGACAGCTATACATAACTAGGTGAAACCAGACAGCTATACATAACTAGGTGAAACCAGACCTGATGAAACTAGACAGCTATACAGAACTAGGTGAAACCAGACAGCTATACAGAACTAGGTGAAACCAGACAGCTATACATAACTAGGTGAAACCAGACCTGATGAAACCAGACAGCTATACATAACTAGGTGAAACCAGACAGCTATACATAACTAGGTGAAACCAGACTGCTATACAGAACTAGGTGAAACCAGACAGCTATACAGAACTAGGTGAAACCAGACAGCTATACATAACTAGGTGAAACCAGACAGCTATACATAACTAGGTGAAACCAGACCTGATGAAACCAGACAGCTATACAGAACTAGGTGAAACCAGACCTGATGAAACCAGACAGCTATACATAACTAGGTGAAACCAGACCTGATGAAACCAGACAGCTATACAGAACTAGGTGAAACCAGACCTGATGAAACCAGACAGCTATACAGAACTAGGTGAAACCAGACAGCTATACAGAACTAGGTGAAACCAGACCTGATGAAACCAGACAGCTATACATAACTAGGTGAAACCAGACAGCTATACAGAACTAGGTGAAACCAGACCTGATGAAACCAGACAGCTATACATAACTAGGTGAAACCAGACCTGATGAAACCAGACAGCTATACATAACTAGGTGAAACCAGACCTGATGAAACCAGACAGCTATACAGAACTAGGTGAAACCAGACCTGATGAAACCAGACAGCTATACATAACTAGGTGAAACCAGACCTGATGAAACCAGACAGCTATACATAACTAGGTGAAACCAGACAGCTATACAGAACTAGGTGAAACCAGACAGCTATACAGAACTAGGTGAAACCAGACAGCTATACAGAACTAGGTGAAACCAGACAGCTATACATAACTAGGTGAAACCAGACAGCTATACATAACTAGGTGAAACCAGACAGCTATACATAACTAGGTGAAACCAGACAGCTATACAGAACTAGGTGAAACCAGACCTGATGAAACCAGACAGCTATACATAACTAGGTGAAACCAGACTGCTATACAGAACTAGGTGAAACCAGACTGCTATACAGAACTAGGTGAAACCAGACTGCTATACAGAACTAGGTGAAACCAGACTGCTATACAGAACTAGGTGAAACCAGACTGCTATACAGAACTAGGTGAAACCAGACAGCTATACAGAACTAGGTGAAACCAGACCTGATGAAACACGACAGCTATACAGAACTAGGTGAAACCAGACAGCTATACATAACTAGGTGAAACCAGACAGCTATACAGAACTAGGTGAAACCAGACAGCTATACATAACTAGGTGAAACCAGACAGCTATACAGAACTAGGTGAAACCAGACAGCTATACATAACTAGGTGAAACCAGACAGCTATACAGAACTAGGTGAAACCAGACAGCTATACAGAACTAGGTGAAACCAGACCTGATGAAACCAGACAGCTATACAGAACTAGGTGAAACCAGACAGCTATACAGAACTAGGTGAAACCAGACAGCTATACAGAACTAGGTGAAACCAGACCTGATGAAACCAGACAGCTATACAGAACTAGGTGAAACCAGACAGCTATACAGAACTAGGTGAAACCAGACAGCTATACATAACTAGGTGAAACCAGACAGCTATACAGAACTAGGTGAAACCAGACCGCTATACATAACTAGGTGAAACCAGACCTGATGAAACCAGACAGCTATACAGAACTAGGTGAAACCAGACCGCTATACATAACTAGGTGAAACCAGACCTGATGAAACCAGACAGCTATACAGAACTAGGTGAAACCAGACAGCTATACAGAACTAGGTGAAACCAGACAGCTATACAGAACTAGGTGAAACCAGACCTGATGAAACCAGACAGCTATACATAACTAGGTGAAACCAGACAGCTATACATAACTAGGTGAAACCAGACCTGATGAAACCAGACAGCTATACAGAACTAGGTGAAACCAGACAGCTATACAGAACTAGGTGAAACCAGACAGCTATACATAACTAGGTGAAACCAGACAGCTATACAGAACTAGGTGAAACCAGACCGCTATACAGAACTAGGTGAAACCAGACTGCTATACAGAACTAGGTGAAACCAGACCTGATGAAACACGACAGCTATACAGAACTAGGTGAAACCAGACCTGATGAAACCAGACAGCTATACAGAACTAGGTGAAACCAGACAGCTATACATAACTAGGTGAAACCAGACTGCTATACAGAACTAGGTGAAACCAGACAGCTATACATAACTAGGTGAAACCAGACTGCTATACAGAACTAGGTGAAACCAGACCTGATGAAACACGACAGCTATACATAACTAGGTGAAACCAGACAGCTATACAGAACTAGGTGAAACCAGACAGCTATACAGAACTAGGTGAAACCAGACCTGATGAAACCAGACAGCTATACAGAACTAGGTGAAACCAGACAGCTATACAGAACTAGGTGAAACCAGACAGCTATACAGAACTAGGTGAAACCAGACCTGATGAAACACATGGTGAGGCTGTTTTAGTTTCTGGCATTCAGCCAATCTGTAACAATCAGAAGAATAAAATATACATCTAATCAGCTTGACCTTTCAAACAAACAGGAAGACGGAATGACCTTTGTAAAGGAAACGCCAACATAGTGTTTTAATAGGGCGTTGGGTCTCCACCAATCAGAACAGCTTCAATGCACCTTGGCATCGATTCTACAAGTGTCTGGAAAGTGTATGGGAGGGATGAGGCACCATTCTTCAACGAGGGAATTCCATCGTTTGGTGTTTTGTTGATGGTGGTGGGAAAACGCCGTATCAGAATCTCCCAGTGTGCAATGGGGTTGAGATCTGGTGACTGAGACGGCCGAGGCGTACGGTTCACATCGTTTTCACGCTCATCAAACCAATCAGTGACCACTTGTTCCCTGTGGATGGAGGGCATAACCATGGTAGCCAAAATAATGGCCTGCCCAGGATATTCATACACGAACCTAAGCATGATGGGATGTTAATTGCTTAATTAAGTCAGGAACCACACCTGTGTGGAAGTACCTGCTGTCAACATACTTTGTGTCCCTCATTTACACAAGGGTTTTGACCTGTAGATGGTAGAACAGCAGTTAGGATATCGGAGGGAAACTAGCTGGTTGCAATGGTCTGGTAACAGGTTATAGATGGAATGGTCTGGTAACAGGTTATAGATGGAATGGTCTGGTAACAGGTTATAGATGGAATGGTCTGGTAACAGGTTATAGATGGAATTGTCTGGTAACAGGTTATAGATGTGTAGATGGAATGGTCTGGTAACAGGTTATAGATGGAATGGTCTGGTAACAGGTTATAGATGGAATGGTCTGGTAACAGGTTATAGATGGAATGGTCTGGTAACAGGTTATAGATGTGTAGATGGAATGGTCTGGTAACAGGTTATAGATGGAATGGTCTGGTAACAGGTTATAGATGGAATGGTCTGGTAACAGGTTATAGATGGAATGGTCTGGTAACAGGTTATAGATGGAATGGTCTGGTAACAGGTTGTAGATGGAATGGTCTGGTAACAGGTTGTAGATGGAATGGTCTGGTAACAGGTTGTAGATGGAATGGTCTGGTAACAGGTTATAGATGTGTAGATGGAATGGTCTGGTAACAGGTTATAGATGTGTAGATGGAATGGTCTGGTAACAGGTTATAGATGGAATGGTCAGGTAACAGGTTATAGATGGAATGGTCTGGTAACAGGTTATAGATGTGTAGATGGAATGGTCTGGTAACAGGTTATAGATGGAATGGTCTGGTAACAGGTTATCGCGTCAATCCACAAACATTTGGTCAACATCTCAGTAAAACGGTGGTCGTCGCGTCAACGTTTAAAAACGACCCCCTTACACCCTCATGCTGACGTCACAACACTCCCACGTTACTACGACAACGTTACTCCCACAACGTTACTACGACAACGTTACTACGACAACCTTCGAAAAACAGTTTCAATACGTCACATTTAGTAGTAGTTTTAAAAAGTGTCCAGGGAGACACTGGATGGTTACTATGGGGAAAGTGGTTGCCGCCGCCCGGGTGTAGTAGCGCCGTAACTAGGAACGTACAGAGTAGGAACTGTCGGACGCTTCACCCCCGGGGACGAGCCGCACCGGGTGTAGTAGCGCCGTAACTAGGAACGTACAGAGTAGGAACTGTCGGACGCTTCACCCCCGGGGACGAGCCGCACCGGGTGTAGTAGCGCCGTAACTAGGAACGTACAGAGTAGGAACTGTCGGACGCTCCACCCCCGGGGACGAGCCGCAAGGGGTGTAGTAGCGCCGTAACTAGGAACGTACAGAGTAGGAACTGTCGGACGCTTCACCCCCGGGGACGAGCCGCTCCGGGTGTAGTAGCGCCGTAACTAGGAACGTACAGAGTAGGAACTGTCGGACGCTTCACCCCCGGGGACGAGCCGCTCCGGGTGTAGTAGCGCCGTAACTAGGAACGTACAGAGTAGGAACTGTCGGACGCTTTACCCCCGGGGACGAGTCGCACCGGGTGACACATTTCAAATGGACTTTAGATTCATTAGGATCCCCCATCAGCAATACATTGAATACACAGAGCAGGGTTTGGAAAACAAATTGGCATAAAACAAACTATTTAAATGTATTTTGGGAAGAGCTGTGGTCACCATTTATGGACAGGAATACATTAAAAGCAGCGTTTCTCAAACTCGGTCCTGGGGACCCCAATGGGTACTACCTTTTGGTGTTTTTCCCCTAGCACCATACAACCTAGGGTCCCCAGGACCGAGTTTGGGGAAACGCTGCTTTGGATATATATTTTAAATATATAAAACCCAACATCCCTACGGTGTTAAGGACCTAGTTCCTGGTTGTTGTTGTTACATATTTCCTGGTTGTTGTTGTTACCTATTTCCTGGTTGTTGTTGTGTTACATATTTCATGGTTGTTGTTGTTGTTGTTACATATTTCCTGGTTGTTGTTGCATATTTCCTGGTTGTTGTTGCATATTTCCTGGTTGTTGTTGTGTTACATATTTCATGGTTGTTGTTGTTGTTGTTACATATTTCCTGGTTGTTGTTGCATATTTCCTGGTTGTTGTTGTTGTTACATATTTCCTGGTTGTTGTTGTTGTCGTTACATATTTCCTGGTTGTTGTTGCATATTTCCTGGTTGTTGTTGTTGTTACATATTTCCTGGTTGTTGTTGTTACATATTTCCTGGTTGTTGTTGTTGTCACATATTTCATGGTTGTTGTTGTTGTTGTCGTTACATATTTCCTGGTTGTTGTTGCATATTTCCTGGTTGTTGTTGTTGTTACATATTTCCTGGTTGTTGTTACATATTTCCTGGTTGTTGTTGTGTCGTTACATATTTCCTGGTTGTTGTTGTTACATATTTCCTGGTTGTTGTTGTTGTCACATATTTCATGGTTGTTGTTGTTGTTGTCGTTACATATTTCCTGGTTGTTGTTGCATATTTCCTGGTTGTTGTTGTTGTTACATATTTCCTGGTTGTTGTGTTGTTACATATTTCCTGGTTGTTGTTGTGTTGTTACATATTTCCTGGTTGTTGTTGTGTTGTTACATATTTCCTGGTTGTTGTTGTTACATATTTCCTGGTTGTTGTTGTTGCTGTTGTTACATAATTCCTGGTTGTTGTTACATATTTCCTGGTTGTTGTTGTCGTTACATATTTCCTGGTTGTTGTTGTTGTCGTTACATATTTCCTGGTTGTTGTTGTGTTGTTACATATTTCCTGGTTGTTGTTGTGTTGTTACATATTTCCTGGTTGTTGTCGTTACATATTTCCTGGTTGTTGTTGTGTTGTTACATATTTCCTGGTTGTTGTTGTGTTGTTACATATTTCCTGGTTGTTGTTGTTACATATTTCCTGGTTGTTGTTGCATATTTCCTGGTTGTTGTTGTCGTTACATATTTCCTGGTTGTTGTTACATATTTCCTGGTTGTTGTTGTCGTTACATATTTCCTGGTTGTTGTGTTGTTACATATTTCCTGGTTGTTGTTGTGTTGTTACATATTTCCTGGTTGTTGTTGTTACATATTTCCTGGTTGTTGTTGTTGTTGTTACATATTTCCTGGTTGTTGTTACATATTTCCTGATTGTTGTTGTTGTTACATATTTCCTGGTTGTTGTTGTGTTGTTACATATTTCCTGGTTGTTGTTGCATATTTCCTGGTTGTTGTTGTTGTTACATATTTCCTGGTTGTTGTGTTGTTACATATTTCCTGGTTGTTGTTGTGTTGTTACATATTTCCTGGTTGTTGTTGTGTTGTTACATATTTCCTGGTTGTTGTTGTTACATATTTCCTGGTTGTTGTTACATAATTCCTGGTTGTTGTTACATATTTCCTGGTTGTTGTTGTCGTTACATATTTCCTGGTTGTTGTTGTTGTCGTTACATATTTCCTGGTTGTTGTTGTGTTGTTAAATATTTCCTGGTTGTTGTTGTGTTGTTACATATTTCCTGGTTGTTGTTACATATTTCCTGGTTGTTGTTGCATATTTCCTGGTTGTTGTTGTCGTTACATATTTCCTGGTTGTTGTTACATATTTCCTGGTTGTTGTTGTCGTTACATATTTCCTGGTTGTTGTTGTTGTCGTTACATATTTCCTGGTTGTTGTTGTGTTGTTACATATTTCCTGGTTGTTGTGTTGTTACATATTTCCTGGTTGTTGTTGTTACATATTTCCTGGTTGTTGTTGTTGTTACATATTTCCTGGTTGTTGTTACATATTTCCTGGTTGTTGTTGTTGTCGTTACATATTTCCTGGTTGTTGTTGTGTTGTTACATATTTCCTGGTTGTTGTTATATATTTCCTGGTTGTTGTTGTTGTTACATATTTCCTGGTTGTTGTTGTCGTTACATATTTCCTGGTTGTTGTTGTGTTGTTACATATTTCCTGGTTGTTGTTGTGTTGTTACATATTTCCTGGGTGTTGTTGTTACATATTTCCATGTTGTTGTTGTGTTGTTACATATTTCCTGGTTGTTGTTACATATTTCCTGGATGTTGTTGTTGTTACATATTTCCTGGTTGTTGTTACATATTTCCTGGTTGTTGTTGTGTTGTTACATATTTCCTGGTTGTTGTTGTCGTTACATATTTCCTGGTTGTTGTTGTGTTACATATTTTCTGGTTGTTGTTGTGTTGTTACATATGTCCTGGTTGTTGTTGTTACATATTTCCTGGTTGTTGTTGTTGTTACATATTTCCTGGTTGTTGTTGTTACATATTTCCCGGTTGTTGTTGTGTTTTTACATATTTCCTGGTTGTTGTTACATATTTCCTGGTTGTTGTTGTGTCGTTATATATTTCCTGGTTGTTGTTGTGTTGTTACATATTTCCTGGTTGTTGTTGTGTTGTTACACATTTCCTGGTTGTTGTTGTTGTTACATATTTCCTGGTTGTTGTTGTTGTTACATATTTCCTGGTTGTTGTTACATATTTCCTGGTTGTTGTTGTTACATATTTCCTGGTTGTTGTTGTTACATATTTCCTGGTTGTTGTTACATAATTCCTGGTTGTTGTTACATATTTCCTGGTTGTTGTTGTCGTTACATATTTCCTGGTTGTTGTTGTTGTCGTTACATATTCCTGGTTGTTGTTGTGTTGTTAAATATTTCCTGGTTGTTGTTGTGTTGTTACATATTTCCTGGTTGTTGTTACATATTTCCTGGTTGTTGTTGCATATTTCCTGGTTGTTGTTGTCGTTACATATTTCCTGGTTGTTGTTACATATTTCCTGGTTGTTGTTGTCGTTACATATTTCCTGGTTGTTGTTGTTGTCGTTACATATTTCCTGGTTGTTGTTGTGTTGTTACATATTTCCTGGTTGTTGTGTTGTTACATATTTCCTGGTTGTTGTTGTTACATATTTCCTGGTTGTTGTTGTTGTTACATATTTCCTGGTTGTTGTTACATATTTCCTGGTTGTTGTTGTTGTCGTTACATATTTCCTGGTTGTTGTTGTGTTGTTACATATTTCCTGGTTGTTGTTATATATTTCCTGGTTGTTGTTGTTGTTACATATTTCCTGGTTGTTGTTGTCGTTACATATTTCCTGGTTGTTGTTGTGTTGTTACATATTTCCTGGTTGTTGTTGTGTTGTTACATATTTCCTGGGTGTTGTTGTTACATATTTCCATGTTGTTGTTGTGTTGTTACATATTTCCTGGTTGTTGTTACATATTTCCTGGATGTTGTTGTTGTTACATATTTCCTGGTTGTTGTTACATATTTCCTGGTTGTTGTTGTGTTGTTACATATTTCCTGGTTGTTGTTGTCGTTACATATTTCCTGGTTGTTGTTGTGTTACATATTTTCTGGTTGTTGTTGTGTTGTTACATATGTCCTGGTTGTTGTTGTTACATATTTCCTGGTTGTTGTTGTTGTTACATATTTCCTGGTTGTTGTTGTTACATATTTCCCGGTTGTTGTTGTGTTTTTACATATTTCCTGGTTGTTGTTACATATTTCCTGGTTGTTGTTGTGTCGTTATATATTTCCTGGTTGTTGTTGTGTTGTTACATATTTCCTGGTTGTTGTTGTGTTGTTACATATTTCCTGGTTGTTGTTGTTGTTACATATTTCCTGGTTGTTGTTGTTGTTACATATTTCCTGGTTGTTGTTACATATTTCCTGGTTGTTGTTGTTACATATTTCCTGGTTGTTGTTGTGTTGTTACATATTTCCTGGTTGTTGTTACATATTTCCTGGTTGTTGTTGTTGTTACATATTTCCTGGTTGTTGTTGTGTTGTTACATATTTCCTGGTTGTTGTTGTGTCGTTACATATTTCCTGGTTGTTGTTGTATATTTCCTGGTTGTTGTTGTGTCGTTACATTGCACTGCTCCCTTTACATGTTACTTCCAGGTTCAAATATCACAATATTTAAGCATCAGGTTGAAATGGGGAAAATAATGTACCTGTGAAAATAGCTCGCCAATATCGTCTGATGTACACTTAAAGTAGGAAGTTTACATACACCTTAGCCAAATACATTTAAACTCAGTTTTTAACAATTTCTGACATTTAATCCTAGTAAAAAATCCCAGTTTTAGGTCAGTTAGGATCACCACTTTATTTTAAGAATGTGAAATGTCAGAATAATAGTAGAGAGAATGATTTATTTCAGCTTTTATTTCATTCATCACATTCCCAGTGGGTCAGAGGTTTACATACACTCAATTAGTATTTGGTAGCATTGCCTTTAAATTGTTTAACTTGGGTCAAACGTTTTGGGTAGCCTTCCACAATCTTCCCACAATAAATTGGGTGAATTTTTGCTCATTCCTCCTGACAGTAATCTGTCTGTAAACAATTGTTGGAAAAATGACTTGTGTCATGCACAAAGTAGATGTCCTAACCGACATGCCAAAACTATAGTTTGTTAACAAGAAATGTGTGGAGTGGTTGAAAAACGAGTTTTAGTGACTCCAACCTAAGTGTATGTAAACTTCCGACTCCAACTGTATGTATTATATGAACGGTGACCATCTGAAAATCCATTTAAGTCCTGTTTTAAATCAGATTTCTTCCCAGCATGCTCCACGTATGCCATTTTAAATATGTCTTCAAGTACTGCTTTATCTTCAGGTTATTATGGTGCATCTGACAGTCCCTCTGTATAGAGATAATACTCAATAACAGGGAAATGGTTCACATCTGACAGTCCCTCCTCTGCAGAGAGATAATACTCAATAACAGGGAAACGGTTCACATCTGACAGTCCCTCCTCTGCAGAGAGATAATACTCAATAACAGGGAAACGGTTCACATCTGACAGTCCCTCCTCTGTATAGAGATAATACTCAATAACAGGGAAATGGTTCACATCTGACAGTCCCTCCTCTGTAGAGAGATAATACTCAATAACAGGGAAATGGTTCACATCTGACAGTCCCTCCTCTGCAGAGAGATAATACTCAATAACAGGGAAACGGTTCACATCTGACAGTCCCTCCTCTGTATAGAGATAATACTCAATAACAGGGAAATGGTTCACATCTGACAGTCCCTCCTCTGTAGAGAGATAATACTCAATAACAGGGAAATGGTTCACATCTGACAGTCCCTCCTCTGTATAGAGATAATACTCAATAACAGGGAAATGGTTCACATCTGACAGTCCCTCCTCTGTAGAGAGATAATACTCAATAACAGGGAAATGGTTCACATCTGACAGTCCCTCCTCTGTAGAGAGATAATACTCAATAACAGGGAAATGGTTCACATCTAACAGTCCCTCCTCTGTAGAGAGATAATACTCAATAACAGGGAAATGGTTCACATCTGACAGTCCCTCTGTATAGAGATAATACTCAATAACAGGGAAATGGTTCACATCTGACAGTCCCTCCTCTGTAGAGCGATAATACTCAATAACAGGGAAATGGTTCACATCTGACAGTCCCTCTGTATAGAGATAATACTCAATAACAGGGAAATGTTTCACATCTGACAGTCCCTCCTCTGTAGAGAGATAATACTCAATAACAGGGAAATGGTTCACATCTAACAGTCCCTCCTCTGTAGAGAGATAATACTCAATAACAGGGAAATGGTTAACATCTGACAGTCCCTCTTCTGTAGAGAGATAATACTCAATAACAGGGAAATGGTTCACATCTAACAGTCCCTCCTCTGTAGAGAGATAATACTCAATAACAGGGAAATGGTTCACATCTGACAGTCCCTCCTCTGTAGAGTACCACAGTAGAGTCATAGGACCCAATAACAGGGAAATGGTTCACATCTGACAGTCCCTCGTCTGTAGAGTACCACAGTACAGTCATAGGACCCATAAACAGGGAAATGGTTCACATCTGACAGTCCCTCCTCTGTAGAGTACCACAGTACAGTCATAGGACCCATAAACAGGGAAATGGTTCACATCTGACAGTCCCTCCTCTGTAGAGAGATAATACTCAATAACAGGGAAATGGTTCACATCTGACAGTCCCTCTGTATAGAGATAATACTCAATAACAGGGAAATGGTTCACATCTGACAGTCCCTCCTCTGCAGAGAGATAATACTCAATAACAGGGAAACGGTTCACATCTGACAGTCCCTCCTCTGCAGAGAGATAATACTCAATAACAGGGAAACGGTTCACATCTGACAGTCCCTCCTCTGTAGAGAGATAATACTCAATAACAGGGAAATGGTTCACATCTGACAGTCCCTCCTCTGCAGAGAGATAATACTCAATAACAGGGAAACGGTTCACATCTGACAGTCCCTCCTCTGTATAGAGATAATACTCAATAACAGGGAAATGGTTCACATCTGACAGTCCCTCCTCTGTAGAGAGATAATACTCAATAACAGGGAAATGGTTCACATCTGACAGTCCCTCCTCTGTAGAGAGATAATACTCAATAACAGGGAAATGATTCACATCTGACAGTCCCTCCTCTGTAGAGAGATAATACTCAATAACAGGGAAATGGTTCACATCTGACAGTCCCTCCTCTGTAGAGAGATAATACTCAATAACAGGGAAATGGTTCACATCTAACAGTCCCTCCTCTGTAGAGAGATAATACTCAATAACAGGGAAATGGTTCACATCTGACAGTCCCTCTGTATAGAGATAATACTCAATAACAGGGAAATGGTTCACATCTGACAGTCCCTCCTCTGTAGAGCGATAATACTCAATAACAGGGAAATGGTTCACATCTGACAGTCCCTCTGTATAGAGATAATACTCAATAACAGGGAAATGTTTCACATCTGACAGTCCCTCCTCTGTAGAGAGATAATACTCAATAACAGGGAAATGGTTCACATCTAACAGTCCCTCCTCTGTAGAGAGATAATACTCAATAACAGGGAAATGGTTAACATCTGACAGTCCCTCTTCTGTAGAGAGATAATACTCAATAACAGGGAAATGGTTCACATCTAACAGTCCCTCCTCTGTAGAGAGATAATACTCAATAACAGGGAAATGGTTCACATCTGACAGTCCCTCCTCTGTAGAGTACCACAGTAGAGTCATAGGACCCAATAACAGGGAAATGGTTCACATCTGACAGTCCCTCGTCTGTAGAGTACCACAGTACAGTCATAGGACCCATAAACAGGGAAATGGTTCACATCTGACAGTCCCTCCTCTGTAGAGTACCACAGTACAGTCATAGGACCCATAAACAGGGAAATGGTTCACATCTGACAGTCCCTCCTCTGTAGAGAGATAATACTCAATAACAGGGAAATGGTTCACATCTGACAGTCCCTCTGTATAGAGATAATACTCAATAACAGGGAAATGGTTCACATCTGACAGTCCCTCCTCTGCAGAGAGATAATACTCAATAACAGGGAAACGGTTCACATCTGACAGTCCCTCCTCTGCAGAGAGATAATACTCAATAACAGGGAAACGGTTCACATCTGACAGTCCCTCCTCTGTAGAGAGATAATACTCAATAACAGGGAAATGGTTCACATTTGACAGTCCCTCCTCTGTAGAGAGATAATACTCAATAACAGGGAAATGGTTCACATCTGACAGTCCCTCCTCTGTAGAGAGATAATACTCAATAACAGGGAAATGGTTCACATCTAACAGTCCCTCCTCTGTAGAGAGATAATACTCAATAACAGGGAAATGGTTCACATCTGACAGTCCCTCCTCTGTAGAGAGATAATACTCAATAACAGGGAAATGGTTCACATCTGACAGTCCCCCTGTATAGAGATAATACTCAATAACAGGGAAATGGTTCACATCTGACAGTCCCTCCTCTGTAGAGAGATAATACTCAATAACAGGGAAATGGTTCACATCTAACAGTCCCTCCTCTGTAGAGAGATAATACTCAATAACATGGAAATGGTTCACATCTGACAGTCCCTCCTCTGTAGAGAGATAATACTCAATAACAGGGAAATGGTTCACATCTGACAGTCCCTCTGTATAGAGATAATACTCAATAACAGGGAAATGGTTCACATCTGACAGTCCCTCCTCTGTAGAGAGATAATACTCAATAACAGGGAAATGGTTCACATCTAACAGTCCCTCCTCTGTAGAGAGATAATACTCAATAACAGGGAAATGGTTCACATCTGACAGTCCCTCCTCTGTAGAGAGATAATACTCAATAACAGGGAAATGGTTCACATCTAACAGTCCCTCCTCTGTAGAGAGATAATACTCAATAACAGGGAAATGGTTCACATCTGACAGTCCCTCCTCTGTAGAGAGATAATACTCAATAACAGGGAAATGGTTCACATCTGACAGTCCCTCCTCTGTAGAGTACCACAGTAGAGTCATAGGACCCAATAACAGGGAAATGGTTCACATCTGACAGTCCCTCGTCTGTAGAGTACCACAGTACAGTCATAGGACCCATAAACAGGGAAATGGTTCACATCTGACAGTCCCTCCTCTGTAGAGTACCACAGTACAGTCATAGGACCCATAAACAGGGAAATGGTTCACATCTGACAGTCCCTCCTCTGTAGAGTACCACAGTACAGTCATAGGACCCAATAACAGGGAAATGGTTCACATCTGACAGTCCCTCCTCTGTAGAGTACCACAGTACAGTCATAGGACCCAATAACAGGGAAATGGTTCACATCTGACAGTCCCTCCTCTGTAGAGTACCACAGTACAGTCATAGGACCCAATAACAGGGAAATGGTTCACATCTGACAGTCCCTCCTCTGTAGAGTACCACAGTACAGTCATAGGACCCAATAACAGGGAAATGGTTCAAATTGTTTTTCCCAGAATACAGTTCAGGATCTTAAAATAAGGGCTGTGTAAATCTCTCTTGGACAAGGTGATTCTTTAAATCAAATATAGGTTGCCTTTATTCCCCCCCGCCCCCCCCCCACACACAAAAAAAAAGAATGCTAATTAGCTGCTAATGTGGCTATCATAAAGAACTACAAATACCATGATGATCTGGACAAGAGACTGACGAATCGAGACAAAGGTAAGAATCTCTGTATTAACTATCTAATGTTAGCTAAATGTAGTTATTAATAAATTAGCTACATTTAATTTAAATGGACAATTCTGCTAACTGTCTTGTGTAAGTTTTTTAATTGACACAATATCTGTTAGCAAAGGTGTCAGCTAGAGATGACGTGCAGGAGCATGCTGGGATTTGTAGTTTTGCATGTCTACTTTGATGCTAATTAGCATTTTCAAATCAGAGTAAACAGCCGAATATATTGATTTAAAGTCACCTTGTCCGAGAGAGATTAACATGGTGGAAAAATGATTGGAACCATTTCCCTATTTGACCGCTAGGTTTTATGGGAATTATGACACCACTAAGGGGCTCTATAAATCAATGATGTGTATAAACCCTGGATGGCTGACAGGGGGGTGCTGTATTGAAGCCACCGGGCAGCCATTTTGGCTCTCCTTAATGATGTGTATAAACCCTGGATGGCTGACAGGGGGGTGCTGTATTGAAGCCACCGGGCAGCCATTTTGGCTCTCCTTAATGATGTGTATAAACCCTGGATGGCTGACAGGGGGGTGCTGTATTGAAGCCACCGGGCAGCCATTTTGGCTCTCCTTAATGTGTATAAATCCTGGATGGCTGACAGGGGGGTGCTGTATTGAAGCCACCGGGCAGCCATTTTGGCTCTCCTTAATGATGTGTATAAACCCTGGATGGCTGACAGGGGGGTGCTGTATTGAAGCCACCGGCAGCCATCTTGGCTCTCAATTGTAAATAATATGTTGGAAGATATAGAAATCCATTTACTAATGTCACAACACGTTTATTCCATTATACACCTTAAATGTATAATTTTACACATGTGAGCTACACCAAAAAAATAAACGTCCCCCCCCCCTCTTAAAAATACTAATGTTACTGTCCCAAACTACAACAACAACAAATACTGAAATACATGTAATTTGGTCCTCGAAACCTTTAATTGAAATGCTGTAGAATTCCATTCCATCCTATGGAGGACTGTCAAAATGGCCGACCGGTGGCTTAAAGTCTCTAAATGGCCAAAACAAAGCATCAGCAGTCCTGAGTTTATATACACGTCGTTGGTTACAGATGCAGTAACGAGCTAAATCCAACTGAACAAAACAATGGGAACGCCGTTGCCATGGAAACGTGTCGGGGGTTAAGATCCCCAAGCTTCCTCATTGTCCCCCCCCCCCCCCCCCCCCCCCCCCCCCCCTACCCCAAAGCTAAATTAGCCTACATTTAAGTTGTTGTCTATTTCACACGATGTTGAGGTATAATGCTTGTGTGGACGTTAACATCAACTCATCGTCACCAATCAAGTGCATCCGTTTTTTTTTTTAAACGACATGACTACCATCAACGATTTCTGTATGCTAGCTATGCTACCAGCTTATACGGATGGGAGTTAGCATTTAGCGGTCACCTCTTCTTCTAAACCTGAAAAAAGGACAACTGCTACATGTTTACAGGGAAAACAGTCCAATATATCGGGACTTAAGTAACTACATCGTGGGTTTGTTACAAATGATCCTGTTTTGTTAGATTAGATGTGTTGAATGGGCACCAATCTGGTCTTTTTACAACGGCAACGTTCCTAAGCAACTGTAGTAGTCCTGTGGTTCCGTGGACAACATGCAACGTCACGGGAGACAGACCGGCACGAGACAGACCGGCACGAACGCACACAGAACATATTAACGTTTCACACACAACACACACACTTCTCGCTCAGATCAGAAGGACGGTTCATAGTGACTTGTCAATCATCAAAATCAGGGTCCAGGCCCCCCCCCCCCCAAGGTTAGGACATTCATCGGAAGGAGGACTTGATGGACAGCATGATTGACGTGAACACTGCTACTCTACATTCACTAAACCCCCTCAGTCTCTCCTGGTTACCTAGGAGACAGAGACAGGCCCTCAGTCTCTCCTGGTTACCTAGGAGACAGAGACAGGCCCTCAGTCTCTCCTGATTACCTAGGAAACAGAGACAGGCCCTCAGTCTCTCCTGGTTACCTAGGAGACAGAGACAGGCCCTCAATCTCTCCTGGTTACCTAGGAGACAGAGACAGGCCCTCAATCTCTCCTGGTTACCTAGGAGACAGAGACAGGCCCTCAGTCTCTCCTGATTACCTAGGAGACAGAGACAGGCCCTCCCGTCTCCAACCCAGAGTGAATCTACCGCAGATCTGTCTCCTCCGGTGTTGTTTTGAGGAGGTGAGTAGAGAGGACTTGAAGGCTCTCAGGAGATTCGACCCCAGTCAGTGTTTCAGATCAGATCTTGTATAGGAGACTGGTGGTGTAGTTAAAGGTGAAGCTGGGTGGAGCTCTGCTCCTAGTAGCAGACTGATGGATGGTAGGGTCTAGGTACTGCTCTGGGGTTATAGCACCCCCAGTGGTAGGGTCTAGGTACTGCTCGGGGGTTATAGCACCCCCAGTGGAAGGGTTTAGGTACTGCTCTGGGGTTATAGCGCCCCCAGTGGTAGGGTCTAGGTACTGCCCTGTATTCACTCTGCCTCCAGTATTAGACTCAGGGTCTTGTTGGTTTATAGTGCCCCCAGTGGTAGGGTCTAGGCCCGTCTCTGGGGTTATAGTGCCCCCAGTGGTAGGGTCTAGGTACTGCTCTGGGTTTATAGTGCCCCCAGTGGTAGGGTCTAGGTACTGCTCTGGGGTTATAGCACCCCCAGTGGCAGGGTCTAGTATGTTGTTAGCTTCCAGGTCCTGCTGTGTGGTTCCAGGCGTGTTGTCCTTCTCCAGGTGGGGTTGTGTCGTAACAGCACCTACTGAGGTACTGTCCAGGTGCTGCTGGTTGGTTCCAGGCGTGTTGTCCTTCTCCAGGTGGGGTTGTGTCGTAACAGCTCCTACTGAGGTACTGTCCAGGTAGTGCTGTGTGATCAGCTGACTCAGGTACATCAGGATGGAACAGTCGTCTTCCCCAAGCCTGAGCTGATCCCTCAGGAAGCCCCTCGTCCTCTCCTCCACTTCCTGTCTCTGCTCCAGGTGGCTGATGGGAAGGTGGAGGTGATGCGTAAAGCTAAGGAGGAAGGCCCGGGAAGCCAGTCTACTGAGCACGTTCTGGAGATGAAGGAAGTAGGTGGAACCTCGACGCAGACGGGTTCGGTGGTCCGCCACGTTGGCCAGGAGGGTTCCGCGGTAGCCGGGGCAACGGAGGGTCTTCCGGTCGGCGTCCAGGACGGAGATGTAACGGCTGTAGCGAGACAGAGAGCAGAGCATGCTGGTCCCCACGGGAGACGCCATCCTGGGGGGTAAAGAGGGAGGAGAACTTCAGTCTGAGTGAGATGCATAGCGCCTCGTTAAAGTCTAGACAGATTTTATATTGATCAATGGGGGAAATGATCCCAAATAAATGCACTTTTTATAGTTTAATTTAAGGCCGCAAAATGAGAACTATGCAAGGGGTGTGTAGACTTGAATTAGGCTGTCTGTATGAGTAGGAGCTAGGAGGCATGTCTACTGTATATAGGGTAGGAGCTAGGAGGCATGTCTACTGTATATAGGGTAGGAGCTAGGAGGCATGTCTACTGTATATAGGGTAGGAGGCGGCATGTCTACTGTATATAGGGTAGGAGGCGGCATGTCTACTGTATATAGGGTAGGAGGCATGTCTACTGTATATAGGGTAGGAGGCATGTCTACTGTATATAGGGTAGGAGGCATGTCTACTGTATATAGGGTAGGAGGCGGAGGCATGTCTACTGTATATAGGGTAGGAGGCGGAGGCATGTCTACTGTATATAGGGTAGGAGGAGGCATGTCTACTGTATATAGGGTAGGAGGCATGTCTACTGTATATAGGGTAGGAGGCATGTCTACTGTATATAGGGTAGGAGGCATGTCTACTGTATATAGGGTAGGAGGCATGTCTACTGTATATAGGGTAGGAGGCATGTCTACTGTATATAGGGTAGGAGGCGGAGGCATGTCTACTGTATAGACCGTATATAGGCTAGTTATAACAGGATGCTGTAGAACACAGGCACCGCCCCTTCCTCCTCCTCCTCACCTCTGCAGTCCTATGAGTTTCCATCGCTGTAGGTCAGTGAGGCTGAAGGGGCAGGACAACCAGGGCTGGACCCTCTCCCCACAGCGCCCGGGTCCAGGCACGTAGAGGGCCAGAGCGGACACCAGCCTCCTGACCCTCCCCTCCTCAGATCCCAGGACCACCAGGGTTCGACCACTCAGTAGGGACCACAGGGCATGCAGGGCAAACGGATACTGACGCACAAACCTGGAGGTAGAGGCCGAGAGAGAGATGATCACATGTTATTGGTCACATACACGTTTTTAGCAATGTTATTGAGGGTGTTCCTAGCTCCAACAGTAATATCTAATGCTTGTGTTTCTAGCTCCAACAGTCAGTAATATCTAATGCTTGTGTTTCTAGCTCCAACAGTACAGTAATATCTAATGCTTGTGTTTCTAGCTCCAACAGTACAGTAATATCTAATGCTTGTGTTTCTAGCTCCAACAGTACAGTAATATCTAATGATTGTGTTTCTAGCTCCAACAGTAATATATAATGCTTGTGTTTCTAGCTCCAACAGTAATATCTAATGCTTGTGCTTCTAGCTCCAACAGTAATATCTAATGCTTGTGTTTCTAGCTCCAACAGTAATATCTAATGCTTGTGTTTCTAGCTCCAACAGTAATATCTAATGATTGTGTTTCTAGCTCCAACAGTAATATCTAATGATTGTGTTTCTAGCTCCAACAGTAATATCTAATGATTGTGTTTCTAGCTCCAACAGTAATATCTAATGATTGTGTTTCTAGCTCCAACAGTAATATCTAATGCTTGTGTTTCTAGCTCCAACAGTAATATCTAATGCTTGTGTTTCTATTCTCCAACAGTAATATCTAATGCTTGTGTTTCTAGCTCCAACAGTAATATCTAATGATTGTGTTTCTAGCTCCAACAGTAATATCTAATGATTGTGTTTCTAGCTCCAACAGTAATATCTAATGATTGTGTTTCTAGCTCCAACAGTAATATCTAATGATTGTGTTTCTAGCTCCAACAGTAATATCTAATGCTTGTGTTTCTAGCTCCAACAGTAATATCTAATGCTTGTGTTTCTAGCTCCAACAGTAATATCTAATGCTTGTGTTTCTAGCTCCAACAGTAATATATAATGCTTGTGTTTCTAGCTCCAACAGTACAGTAATATCTAATGCTTGTGTTTCTAGCTCCAACAGTACAGTAATATTTCATGCTTGTGTTTCTAGCTCCAACAGTAATATCTAATGCTTGTGTTTCTAGCTCCAACAGTAATATCTAATGCTTGTGTTTCTAGCTCCAACAGTACAGTAATATCTAATGCTTGTGTTTCTAGCTCCAACAGTAATATCTAATGCTTGTGTTTCTAGCTCCAACAGTACAGTAATATCTAATGCTTGTGTTTCTAGCTCCAACAGTAATACCTAATGCTTGTGTTTCTAGCTCCAACAGTAATATCTAATGCTTGTGTTTCTAGCTCCAACAGTAATACCTAATGCTTGTGTTTCGAGCTCCAACAGTAATATCTAATGCTTGTGTTTCTAGCTCCAACAGTAATATATAATGCTTGTGTTTCTAGCTCCAACAGTACAGTAATATATAATGATTGTGTTTCTAGCTCCAACAGTACAGTAATATCTAATGCTTGTGTTTCTAGCTCCAACAGTAATATATAATGATTGTGTTTCTAGCTCCAACAGTACAGTAATATCTAATGCTTGTGTTTCTAGCTCCAACAGTAATATATAATGATTGTGTTCCTAGCTCCAACAGTAATATCTAATGCTTGTGTTTCTAGCTCCAACAGTACAGTAATATCTAATGCTTGTGTTTCTAGCTCCAACAGTAATATCTAATGCTTGTGTTTCTAGCTCCAACAGTACAGTAATACCTAATGCTTGTGTTTCTAGCTCCAACAGTAATATCTAATGCTTGTGCTTCTAGCTCCAACAGTCAGTAATATATAATGCTTGTGTTTCTAGCTCCAACAGTACAGTAATATCTAATGATTGTGTTTCTAGCTCCAACAGTAATATCTAATGCTTGTGTTTCTAGCTCCAACAGTAATATCTAATGCTTGTGTTTCTAGCTCCAACAGTAATATATAATGATTGTGTTCCTAGCTCCAACAGTAATATCTAATGCTTGTGTTTCTAGCTCCAACAGTACAGAGATTCGTTAAGGCTTGTGTTTCTAGCTCCAACAGTAATATATAATGCTTGTGTTTCTAGCTCCAACAGTAATATCTAATGCTTGTGTTTCTAGCTCCAACAGTAATATCTAATGCTTGTGTTTCTAGCTCCAACAGTAATATCTAATGATTGTGTTTCTAGCTCCAACAGTAATATCTAATGATTGTGTTTCTAGCTCCAACAGTAATATCTAATGATTGTGTTTCTAGCTCCAACAGTAATATCTAATGATTGTGTTTCTAGCTCCAACAGTAATATCTAATGCTTGTGTTTCTAGCTCCAACAGTAATATCTAATGCTTGTGTTTCTAGCTCCAACAGTAATATCTAATGCTTGTGTTTCTAGCTCCAACAGTAATATCTAATGCTTGTGTTTCTAGCTCCAACAGTACAGTAATATCTAATGCTTGTGTTTCTAGCTCCAACAGTAATATCTAATGCTTGTGTTTCTAGCTCCAACAGTACAGTAATATCTAATGCTTGTGTTTCTAGCTCCAACAGTAATACCTAATGCTTGTGTTTCTAGCTCCAACAGTAATATCTAATGCTTGTGTTTCTAGCTCCAACAGTAATACCTAATGCTTGTGTTTCGAGCTCCAACAGTAATATCTAATGCTTGTGTTTCTAGCTCCAACAGTAATATATAATGCTTGTGTTTCTAGCTCCAACAGTACAGTAATATATAATGATTGTGTTTCTAGCTCCAACAGTACAGTAATATCTAATGCTTGTGTTTCTAGCTCCAACAGTAATATATAATGATTGTGTTTCTAGCTCCAACAGTACAGTAATATCTAATGCTTGTGTTTCTAGCTCCAACAGTAATATATAATGATTGTGTTCCTAGCTCCAACAGTAATATCTAATGCTTGTGTTTCTAGCTCCAACAGTAATATCTAATGATTGTGTTTCTAGCTCCAACAGTAATATCTAATGCTTGTGTTTCTAGCTCCAACAGTACAGTAATACCTAATGCTTGTGTTTCTAGCTCCAACAGTAATATCTAATGCTTGTGCTTCTAGCTCCAACAGTCAGTAATATATAATGCTTGTGTTTCTAGCTCCAACAGTACAGTAATATCTAATGATTGTGTTTCTAGCTCCAACAGTAATATCTAATGCTTGTGTTTCTAGCTCCAACAGTAATATATAATGATTGTGTTCCTAGCTCCAACAGTAATATCTAATGCTTGTGTTTCTAGCTCCAACAGTACAGTAATTCCTAATGCTTGTGTTTCTAGCTCCAACAGTAATATATAATGCTTGTGTTTCTAGCTCCAACAGTAATATCTAATGCTTGTGTTTCTAGCTCCAACAGTAATATCTAATGCTTGTGTTTCTAGCTCCAACAGTAATATCTAATGATTGTGTTTCTAGCTCCAACAGTAATATCTAATGCTTGTGTTTCTAGCTCCAACAGTAATATCTAATGCTTGTGTTTCTAGCTCCAACAGTAATATCTAATGATTGTGTTTCTAGCTCCAACAGTAATATCTAATGCTTGTGTTTCTAGCTCCAACAGTCAGTAATATATAATGCTTGTGTTTCTAGCTCCAACAGTAATATCTAATGCTTGTGTTTCTAGCTCCAACAGTACAGTAATATCTAATGATTGTGTTTCTAGCTCCAACAGTACAGTAATATCTAATGATTGTGTTTCTAGCTCCAACAGTACAGTAATATCTAATGATTGTGTTTCTAGCTCCAACAGTACAGTAATATCTAATGCTTGTGTTTCTAGCTCCAACAGTACAGTAATATATAATGCTTGTGTTTCTAGCTCCAACAGTAATATCTAATGCTTGTGTTTCTAGCTCCAACAGTAATATCTAATGCTTGTGTTTCTAGCTCCAACAGTACAGTAATATCTAATGATTGTGTTTCTAGCTCCAACAGTAAAATCTAATGATTGTGTTTCTAGCTCCAACAGTACAGTAATATCTAATGATTGTGTTTCTAGCTCCAACAGTAATATCTAATGATTGTGTTTCTAGCTCCAACAGTACAGTAATATATAATGCTTGTGTTTCTAGCTCCAACAGTAATATCTAATGCTTGTGTTTCTAGCTCCAACAGTAATATATAATGCTTGTGTTTCTAGCTCCAACAGTAATATCTAATGCTTGTGTTTCTAGCTCCAACAGTAATACCTAATGCTTGTGTTTCGAGCTCCAACAGTAATATATAATGATTGTGTTTCTAGCTCCAACAGTACAGTAATATCTAATGATTGTGTTTCTAGCTCCAACAGTACAGTAATATCTAATGCTTGTGTTTCTAGCTCCAACAGTCGGTAATATATAATGCTTGTGTTTCTAGCTCCAACAGTAATATCTAATGATTGTGTTTCTAGCTCCAACAGTCAGTAATATCTAATGCTTGTGTTTCTAGCTCCAACAGTAATATCTAATGATTGTGTTTCTAGCTCCAACAGTAATATCTAATGCTTGTGTTTCTAGCTCCAACAGTAATATCTAATGATTGTGTTTCTAGCTCCAACAGTAATATCTAATGCTTGTGTTTCTAGCTCCAACAGTAATATCTAATGCTTGTGTTTCTAGCTCCAACAGTAATATCTAATGCTTGTGTTTCTAGCTCCAACAGTAATATCTAATGATTGTGTTTCTAGCTCCAACAGTACAGTAATATCTAATGATTGTGTTTCTAGCTCCAACAGTAATATCTAATGATTGTGTTTCTAGCTCCAACAGTACAGTAATATATAATGCTTGTGTTTCTAGCTCCAACAGTAATATCTAATGCTTGTGTTTCTAGCTCCAACAGTAATATATAATGCTTGTGTTTCTAGCTCCAACAGTAATATCTAATGCTTGTGTTTCTAGCTCCAACAGTAATACCTAATGCTTGTGTTTCGAGCTCCAACAGTAATATATAATGATTGTGTTTCTAGCTCCAACAGTACAGTAATATCTAATGATTGTGTTTCTAGCTCCAACAGTACAGTAATATCTAATGCTTGTGTTTCTAGCTCCAACAGTCGGTAATATATAATGCTTGTGTTTCTAGCTCCAACAGTAATATCTAATGATTGTGTTTCTAGCTCCAACAGTCAGTAATATCTAATGCTTGTGTTTCTAGCTCCAACAGTAATATCTAATGATTGTGTTTCTAGCTCCAACAGTCAGTAATATCTAATGCTTGTGTTTCTAGCTCCAACAGTAATATCTAATGCTTGTGTTTCTAGCTCCAACAGTAATATATAATGATTGTGTTCCTAGCTCCAACAGTAATATCTAATGCTTGTGTTTCTAGCTCCAACAGTAATATCTAATGCTTGTGTTTCTAGCTCCAACAGTAATATATAATGATTGTGTTCCTAGCTCCAACAGTAATATCTAATGCTTGTGTTCCTAGCTCCAACAGTAATATCTAATGATTGTGTTCCTAGCTCCAACAGTAATATCTAATGCTTGTGTTCCTAGCTCCAACAGTAATATCTAATGCTTGTGTTTCTAGCTCCAACAGTAATATATAATGATTGTGTTCCTAGCTCCAACAGTAATATCTAATGCTTGTGTTCCTAGCTCCAACAGTAATATCTAATGCTTGTGTTCCTAGCTCCAACAGTAATATCTAATGCTTGTGTTTCTAGCTCCAACAGTCAGTAATATATAATGCTTGTGTTTCTAGCTCCAACAGTAATATCTAATGCTTGTGTTTCTAGCTCCAACAGTACAGTAATATCTAATGCTTGTGTTTCTAGCTCCAACAGTACAGTAATATCTAATGCTTGTGTTTCTAGCTCCAACAGTCAGTAATATATAATGCTTGTGTTTCTAGCTCCAACAGTACAGTAATATCTAATGATTGTGTTTCTAGCTCCAACAGTAATATATAATGATTGTGTTTCTAGCTCCAACAGTACAGTAATATCTAATGATTGTGTTTCTAGCTCCAACAGTACAGTAATATCTAATGCTTGTGTTTCTAGCTCCAACAGTCAGTAATATATAATGCTTGTGTTTCTAGCTCCAACAGTAATATCTAATGATTGTGTTTCTAGCTCCAACAGTCAGTAATATCTAATGCTTGTGTTTCTAGCTCCAACAGTAATATATAATGATTGTGTTTCTAGCTCCAACAGTACAGTAATACCTAATGCTTGTGTTTCTAGCTCCAACAGTAATATATAATGATTGTGTTCCTAGCTCCAACAGTAATATCTAATGCTTGTGTTTCTAGCTCCAACAGTAATATCTAATGATTGTGTTTCTAGCTCCAACAGTAATATCTAATGCTTGTGTTTCTAGCTCCAACAGTCAGTAATATATAATGCTTGTGTTTCTAGCTCCAACAGTAATATCTAATGCTTGTGTTTCTAGCTCCAACAGTACAGTAATATCTAATGATTGTGTTTCTAGCTCCAACAGTACAGTAATATCTAATGATTGTGTTTCTAGCTCCAACAGTACAGTAATATCTAATGATTGTGTTTCTAGCTCCAACAGTACAGTAATATCTAATGCTTGTGTTTCTAGCTCCAACAGTACAGTAATATATAATGCTTGTGTTTCTAGCTCCAACAGTAATATCTAATGCTTGTGTTTCTAGCTCCAACAGTAATATCTAATGCTTGTGTTTCTAGCTCCAACAGTACAGTAATATCTAATGATTGTGTTTCTAGCTCCAACAGTAAAATCTAATGATTGTGTTTCTAGCTCCAACAGTACAGTAATATCTAATGATTGTGTTTCTAGCTCCAACAGTAATATCTAATGATTGTGTTTCTAGCTCCAACAGTACAGTAATATATAATGCTTGTGTTTCTAGCTCCAACAGTAATATCTAATGCTTGTGTTTCTAGCTCCAACAGTAATATATAATGCTTGTGTTTCTAGCTCCAACAGTAATATCTAATGCTTGTGTTTCTAGCTCCAACAGTAATACCTAATGCTTGTGTTTCGAGCTCCAACAGTAATATATAATGATTGTGTTTCTAGCTCCAACAGTACAGTAATATCTAATGATTGTGTTTCTAGCTCCAACAGTACAGTAATATCTAATGCTTGTGTTTCTAGCTCCAACAGTCGGTAATATATAATGCTTGTGTTTCTAGCTCCAACAGTAATATCTAATGATTGTGTTTCTAGCTCCAACAGTCAGTAATATCTAATGCTTGTGTTTCTAGCTCCAACAGTAATATCTAATGATTGTGTTTCTAGCTCCAACAGTAATATCTAATGCTTGTGTTTCTAGCTCCAACAGTAATATCTAATGATTGTGTTTCTAGCTCCAACAGTAATATCTAATGCTTGTGTTTCTAGCTCCAACAGTAATATCTAATGCTTGTGTTTCTAGCTCCAACAGTAATATCTAATGCTTGTGTTTCTAGCTCCAACAGTAATATCTAATGATTGTGTTTCTAGCTCCAACAGTACAGTAATATCTAATGATTGTGTTTCTAGCTCCAACAGTAATATCTAATGATTGTGTTTCTAGCTCCAACAGTACAGTAATATATAATGCTTGTGTTTCTAGCTCCAACAGTAATATCTAATGCTTGTGTTTCTAGCTCCAACAGTAATATATAATGCTTGTGTTTCTAGCTCCAACAGTAATATCTAATGCTTGTGTTTCTAGCTCCAACAGTAATACCTAATGCTTGTGTTTCGAGCTCCAACAGTAATATATAATGATTGTGTTTCTAGCTCCAACAGTACAGTAATATCTAATGATTGTGTTTCTAGCTCCAACAGTACAGTAATATCTAATGCTTGTGTTTCTAGCTCCAACAGTCGGTAATATATAATGCTTGTGTTTCTAGCTCCAACAGTAATATCTAATGATTGTGTTTCTAGCTCCAACAGTCAGTAATATCTAATGCTTGTGTTTCTAGCTCCAACAGTAATATCTAATGATTGTGTTTCTAGCTCCAACAGTCAGTAATATCTAATGCTTGTGTTTCTAGCTCCAACAGTAATATCTAATGCTTGTGTTTCTAGCTCCAACAGTAATATATAATGATTGTGTTCCTAGCTCCAACAGTAATATCTAATGCTTGTGTTTCTAGCTCCAACAGTAATATCTAATGCTTGTGTTTCTAGCTCCAACAGTAATATATAATGATTGTGTTCCTAGCTCCAACAGTAATATCTAATGCTTGTGTTCCTAGCTCCAACAGTAATATCTAATGATTGTGTTCCTAGCTCCAACAGTAATATCTAATGCTTGTGTTCCTAGCTCCAACAGTAATATCTAATGCTTGTGTTTCTAGCTCCAACAGTAATATATAATGATTGTGTTCCTAGCTCCAACAGTAATATCTAATGCTTGTGTTCCTAGCTCCAACAGTAATATCTAATGCTTGTGTTCCTAGCTCCAACAGTAATATCTAATGCTTGTGTTTCTAGCTCCAACAGTCAGTAATATATAATGCTTGTGTTTCTAGCTCCAACAGTAATATCTAATGCTTGTGTTTCTAGCTCCAACAGTACAGTAATATCTAATGCTTGTGTTTCTAGCTCCAACAGTACAGTAATATCTAATGCTTGTGTTTCTAGCTCCAACAGTCAGTAATATATAATGCTTGTGTTTCTAGCTCCAACAGTACAGTAATATCTAATGATTGTGTTTCTAGCTCCAACAGTAATATATAATGATTGTGTTTCTAGCTCCAACAGTACAGTAATATCTAATGATTGTGTTTCTAGCTCCAACAGTACAGTAATATCTAATGCTTGTGTTTCTAGCTCCAACAGTCAGTAATATATAATGCTTGTGTTTCTAGCTCCAACAGTAATATCTAATGATTGTGTTTCTAGCTCCAACAGTCAGTAATATCTAATGCTTGTGTTTCTAGCTCCAACAGTAATATATAATGATTGTGTTTCTAGCTCCAACAGTACAGTAATACCTAATGCTTGTGTTTCTAGCTCCAACAGTAATATATAATGATTGTGTTCCTAGCTCCAACAGTAATATCTAATGCTTGTGTTTCTAGCTCCAACAGTAATATCTAATGCTTGTGTTTCTAGCTCCAACAGTAATATATAATGATTGTGTTCCTAGCTCCAACAGTAATATCTAATGCTTGTGTTCCTAGCTCCAACAGTAATATCTAATGATTGTGTTCCTAGCTCCAACAGTAATATCTAATGCTTGTGTTCCTAGCTCCAACAGTAATATCTAATGCTTGTGTTTCTAGCTCCAACAGTAATATATAATGCTTGTGTTTCTAGCTCCAACAGTAATATCTAATGCTTGTGTTTCTAGCTCCAACAGTAATACCTAATGCTTGTGTTTCGAGCTCCAACAGTAATATATAATGATTGTGTTTCTAGCTCCAACAGTACAGTAATATCTAATGATTGTGTTTCTAGCTCCAACAGTACAGTAATATCTAATGCTTGTGTTTCTAGCTCCAACAGTCAGTAATATATAATGCTTGTGTTTCTAGCTCCAACAGTAATATCTAATGATTGTGTTTCTAGCTCCAACAGTCAGTAATATCTAATGCTTGTGTTTCTAGCTCCAACAGTAATATATAATGATTGTGTTTCTAGCTCCAACAGTACAGTAATACCTAATGCTTGTGTTTCTAGCTCCAACAGTACAGTAATATCTAATGCTTGTGTTTCTAGCTCCAACAGTCAGTAATATCTAATGCTTGTGTTTCTAGCTCCAACAGTAATATCTAATGCTTGTGTTTCTAGCTCCAACAGTAATATATAATGATTGTGTTCCTAGCTCCAACAGTAATATCTAATGCTTGTGTTTCTAGCTCCAACAGTAATATCTAATGCTTGTGTTTCTAGCTCCAACAGTAATATATAATGATTGTGTTCCTAGCTCCAACAGTAATATCTAATGCTTGTGTTCCTAGCTCCAACAGTAATATCTAATGATTGTGTTCCTAGCTCCAACAGTAATATCTAATGCTTGTGTTCCTAGCTCCAACAGTAATATCTAATGCTTGTGTTTCTAGCTCCAACAGTAATATATAATGATTGTGTTCCTAGCTCCAACAGTAATATCTAATGCTTGTGTTCCTAGCTCCAACAGTAATATCTAATGCTTGTGTTCCTAGCTCCAACAGTAATATCTAATGCTTGTGTTTCTAGCTCCAACAGTCAGTAATATATAATGCTTGTGTTTCTAGCTCCAACAGTAATATCTAATGCTTGTGTTTCTAGCTCCAACAGTACAGTAATATCTAATGCTTGTGTTTCTAGCTCCAACAGTACAGTAATATCTAATGCTTGTGTTTCTAGCTCCAACAGTCAGTAATATATAATGCTTGTGTTTCTAGCTCCAACAGTACAGTAATATCTAATGATTGTGTTTCTAGCTCCAACAGTAATATATAATGATTGTGTTTCTAGCTCCAACAGTACAGTAATATCTAATGATTGTGTTTCTAGCTCCAACAGTACAGTAATATCTAATGCTTGTGTTTCTAGCTCCAACAGTCAGTAATATATAATGCTTGTGTTTCTAGCTCCAACAGTAATATCTAATGATTGTGTTTCTAGCTCCAACAGTCAGTAATATCTAATGCTTGTGTTTCTAGCTCCAACAGTAATATATAATGATTGTGTTTCTAGCTCCAACAGTACAGTAATACCTAATGCTTGTGTTTCTAGCTCCAACAGTAATATATAATGATTGTGTTCCTAGCTCCAACAGTAATATCTAATGCTTGTGTTTCTAGCTCCAACAGTAATATCTAATGCTTGTGTTTCTAGCTCCAACAGTAATATATAATGATTGTGTTCCTAGCTCCAACAGTAATATCTAATGCTTGTGTTCCTAGCTCCAACAGTAATATCTAATGATTGTGTTCCTAGCTCCAACAGTAATATCTAATGCTTGTGTTCCTAGCTCCAACAGTAATATCTAATGCTTGTGTTTCTAGCTCCAACAGTAATATATAATGCTTGTGTTTCTAGCTCCAACAGTAATATCTAATGCTTGTGTTTCTAGCTCCAACAGTAATACCTAATGCTTGTGTTTCGAGCTCCAACAGTAATATATAATGATTGTGTTTCTAGCTCCAACAGTACAGTAATATCTAATGATTGTGTTTCTAGCTCCAACAGTACAGTAATATCTAATGCTTGTGTTTCTAGCTCCAACAGTCAGTAATATATAATGCTTGTGTTTCTAGCTCCAACAGTAATATCTAATGATTGTGTTTCTAGCTCCAACAGTCAGTAATATCTAATGCTTGTGTTTCTAGCTCCAACAGTAATATATAATGATTGTGTTTCTAGCTCCAACAGTACAGTAATACCTAATGCTTGTGTTTCTAGCTCCAACAGTAATATATAATGATTGTGTTTCTAGCTCCAACAGTAATATCTAATGCTTGTGTTTCTAGCTCCAACAGTAATATCTAATGCTTGTGTTTCTAGCTCCAACAGTAATATATAATGATTGTGTTCCTAGCTCCAACAGTAATATCTAATGCTTGTGTTCCTAGCTCCAACAGTAATATCTAATGATTGTGTTCCTAGCTCCAACAGTAATATCTAATGCTTGTGTTCCTAGCTCCAACAGTAATATCTAATGCTTGTGTTTCTAGCTCCAACAGTAATATATAATGATTGTGTTCCTAGCTCCAACAGTAATATCTAATGCTTGTGTTCCTAGCTCCAACAGTAATATCTAATGCTTGTGTTCCTAGCTCCAACAGTAATATCTAATGCTTGTGTTTCTAGCTCCAACAGTCAGTAATATATAATGCTTGTGTTTCTAGCTCCAACAGTAATATCTAATGCTTGTGTTTCTAGCTCCAACAGTACAGTAATATCTAATGCTTGTGTTTCTAACTCCAACAGTACAGTAATATCTAATGCTTGTGTTTCTAGCTCCAACAGTCAGTAATATATAATGCTTGTGTTTCTAGCTCCAACAGTACAGTAATATCTAATGATTGTGTTTCTAGCTCCAACAGTAATACCTAATGCTTGTGTTTCTAGCTCCAACAGTAATATATAATGATTGTGTTCCTAGCTCCAACAGTAATATCTAATGCTTGTGTTTCTAGCTCCAACAGTGATATCTAATGCTTGTGTTTCTAGCTCCAACAGTAATATATAATGATTGTGTTCCTAGCTCCAACAGTAATATCTAATGCTTGTGTTTCTAGCTCCAACAGTCAGTAATATCTAATGCTTGTGTTTCTAGCTCCAACAGTAATATCTAATGATTGTGTTTCTAGCTCCAACAGTAATATCTAATGATTGTGTTTCTAGCTCCAACAGTCAGTAATATCTAATGCTTGTGTTTCTAGCTCCAACAGTAATATCTAATGCTTGTGTTTCTAGCTCCAACAGTAATATATAATGATTGTGTTCCTAGCTCCAACAGTAATATCTAATGCTTGTGTTTCTAGCTCCAACAGTAATATCTAATGCTTGTGTTTCTAGCTCCAACAGTAATATATAATGATTGTGTTCCTAGCTCCAACAGTAATATCTAATGCTTGTGTTCCTAGCTCCAACAGTAATATCTAATGATTGTGTTCCTAGCTCCAACAGTAATATCTAATGCTTGTGTTCCTAGCTCCAACAGTAATATCTAATGCTTGTGTTTCTAGCTCCAACAGTAATATATAATGATTGTGTTCCTAGCTCCAACAGTAATATCTAATGCTTGTGTTCCTAGCTCCAACAGTAATATCTAATGCTTGTGTTCCTAGCTCCAACAGTAATATCTAATGCTTGTGTTTCTAGCTCCAACAGTCAGTAATATATAATGCTTGTGTTTCTAGCTCCAACAGTAATATCTAATGCTTGTGTTTCTAGCTCCAACAGTACAGTAATATCTAATGCTTGTGTTTCTAGCTCCAACAGTACAGTAATATCTAATGCTTGTGTTTCTAGCTCCAACAGTCAGTAATATATAATGCTTGTGTTTCTAGCTCCAACAGTACAGTAATATCTAATGATTGTGTTTCTAGCTCCAACAGTAATATATAATGATTGTGTTTCTAGCTCCAACAGTACAGTAATATCTAATGATTGTGTTTCTAGCTCCAACAGTACAGTAATATCTAATGCTTGTGTTTCTAGCTCCAACAGTCAGTAATATATAATGCTTGTGTTTCTAGCTCCAACAGTAATATCTAATGATTGTGTTTCTAGCTCCAACAGTCAGTAATATCTAATGCTTGTGTTTCTAGCTCCAACAGTAATATATAATGATTGTGTTTCTAGCTCCAACAGTACAGTAATACCTAATGCTTGTGTTTCTAGCTCCAACAGTAATATATAATGATTGTGTTCCTAGCTCCAACAGTAATATCTAATGCTTGTGTTTCTAGCTCCAACAGTAATATCTAATGCTTGTGTTTCTAGCTCCAACAGTAATATATAATGATTGTGTTCCTAGCTCCAACAGTAATATCTAATGCTTGTGTTCCTAGCTCCAACAGTAATATCTAATGATTGTGTTCCTAGCTCCAACAGTAATATCTAATGCTTGTGTTCCTAGCTCCAACAGTAATATCTAATGCTTGTGTTTCTAGCTCCAACAGTAATATATAATGCTTGTGTTTCTAGCTCCAACAGTAATATCTAATGCTTGTGTTTCTAGCTCCAACAGTAATATCTAATGCTTGTGTTTCTAGCTCCAACAGTCAGTAATATCTAATGCTTGTGTTTCTAGCTCCAACAGTAATATCTAATGATTGTGTTTCTAGCTCCAACAGTAATATCTAATGATTGTGTTTCTAGCTCCAACAGTCAGTAATATCTAATGCTTGTGTTTCTAGCTCCAACAGTAATATCTAATGCTTGTGTTTCTAGCTCCAACAGTAATATATAATGATTGTGTTCCTAGCTCCAACAGTAATATCTAATGCTTGTGTTTCTAGCTCCAACAGTAATATCTAATGCTTGTGTTTCTAGCTCCAACAGTAATATATAATGATTGTGTTCCTAGCTCCAACAGTAATATCTAATGCTTGTGTTCCTAGCTCCAACAGTAATATCTAATGATTGTGTTCCTAGCTCCAACAGTAATATCTAATGCTTGTGTTCCTAGCTCCAACAGTAATATCTAATGCTTGTGTTTCTAGCTCCAACAGTAATATATAATGATTGTGTTCCTAGCTCCAACAGTAATATCTAATGCTTGTGTTCCTAGCTCCAACAGTAATATCTAATGCTTGTGTTCCTAGCTCCAACAGTAATATCTAATGCTTGTGTTTCTAGCTCCAACAGTCAGTAATATATAATGCTTGTGTTTCTAGCTCCAACAGTAATATCTAATGCTTGTGTTTCTAGCTCCAACAGTACAGTAATATCTAATGCTTGTGTTTCTAGCTCCAACAGTACAGTAATATCTAATGCTTGTGTTTCTAGCTCCAACAGTCAGTAATATATAATGCTTGTGTTTCTAGCTCCAACAGTACAGTAATATCTAATGATTGTGTTTCTAGCTCCAACAGTAATATATAATGATTGTGTTTCTAGCTCCAACAGTACAGTAATATCTAATGATTGTGTTTCTAGCTCCAACAGTACAGTAATATCTAATGCTTGTGTTTCTAGCTCCAACAGTCAGTAATATATAATGCTTGTGTTTCTAGCTCCAACAGTAATATCTAATGATTGTGTTTCTAGCTCCAACAGTCAGTAATATCTAATGCTTGTGTTTCTAGCTCCAACAGTAATATATAATGATTGTGTTTCTAGCTCCAACAGTACAGTAATACCTAATGCTTGTGTTTCTAGCTCCAACAGTAATATATAATGATTGTGTTCCTAGCTCCAACAGTAATATCTAATGCTTGTGTTTCTAGCTCCAACAGTAATATCTAATGCTTGTGTTTCTAGCTCCAACAGTAATATATAATGATTGTGTTCCTAGCTCCAACAGTAATATCTAATGCTTGTGTTCCTAGCTCCAACAGTAATATCTAATGATTGTGTTCCTAGCTCCAACAGTAATATCTAATGCTTGTGTTCCTAGCTCCAACAGTAATATCTAATGCTTGTGTTTCTAGCTCCAACAGTAATATATAATGCTTGTGTTTCTAGCTCCAACAGTAATATCTAATGCTTGTGTTTCTAGCTCCAACAGTAATACCTAATGCTTGTGTTTCGAGCTCCAACAGTAATATATAATGATTGTGTTTCTAGCTCCAACAGTACAGTAATATCTAATGATTGTGTTTCTAGCTCCAACAGTACAGTAATATCTAATGCTTGTGTTTCTAGCTCCAACAGTCAGTAATATATAATGCTTGTGTTTCTAGCTCCAACAGTAATATCTAATGATTGTGTTTCTAGCTCCAACAGTCAGTAATATCTAATGCTTGTGTTTCTAGCTCCAACAGTAATATATAATGATTGTGTTTCTAGCTCCAACAGTACAGTAATACCTAATGCTTGTGTTTCTAGCTCCAACAGTAATATATAATGATTGTGTTCCTAGCTCCAACAGTAATATCTAATGCTTGTGTTTCTAGCTCCAACAGTAATATCTAATGCTTGTGTTTCTAGCTCCAACAGTAATATATAATGATTGTGTTCCTAGCTCCAACAGTAATATCTAATGCTTGTGTTCCTAGCTCCAACAGTAATATCTAATGCTTGTGTTCCTAGCTCCAACAGTAATATCTAATGCTTGTGTTCCTAGCTCCAACAGTAATATCTAATGCTTGTGTTTCTAGCTCCAACAGTAATATATAATGATTGTGTTCCTAGCTCCAACAGTAATATCTAATGCTTGTGTTCCTAGCTCCAACAGTAATATCTAATGCTTGTGTTCCTAGCTCCAACAGTAATATCTAATGCTTGTGTTTCTAGCTCCAACAGTCAGTAATATATAATGCTTGTGTTTCTAGCTCCAACAGTAATATCTAATGCTTGTGTTTCTAGCTCCAACAGTACAGTAATATCTAATGCTTGTGTTTCTAACTCCAACAGTACAGTAATATCTAATGCTTGTGTTTCTAGCTCCAACAGTCAGTAATATATAATGCTTGTGTTTCTAGCTCCAACAGTACAGTAATATCTAATGATTGTGTTTCTAGCTCCAACAGTAATACCTAATGCTTGTGTTTCTAGCTCCAACAGTAATATATAATGATTGTGTTCCTAGCTCCAACAGTAATATCTAATGCTTGTGTTTCTAGCTCCAACAGTAATATCTAATGCTTGTGTTTCTAGCTCCAACAGTAATATATAATGATTGTGTTCCTAGCTCCAACAGTAATATCTAATGCTTGTGTTCCTAGCTCCAACAGTAATATCTAATGATTGTGTTCCTAGCTCCAACAGTAATATCTAATGCTTGTGTTTCTAGCTCCAACAGTAATATATAATGATTGTGTTTCTAGCTCCAACAGTAATATCTAATGATTGTGTTTCTAGCTCCAACAGTCAGTAATATCTAATGATTGTGTTTCTAGCTCCAACAGTACAGTAATATATAATGCTTGTGTTTCTAGCTCCAACAGTACAGTAATATCTAATGCTTGTGTTTCTAGCTCCAACAGTAATATATAATGCTTGTGTTTTGAGCTCCAACAGTAATACCTAATGATTGTGTTTCTAGCTCCAACAGTCAGTCATATCTAATGCTTGTGTTTCTAGCTCCAACAGTAATATCTAATGATTGTGTTTCTAGCTCCAACAGTACAGTAATATCTAATGCTTGTGTTTCTAGCTCCAACAGTAATATCTAATGATTGTGTTTCTAGCTCCAACAGTAATATCTAATGCTTGTGTTTCTAGCTCCAACAGTACAGTAATATATAATGCTTGTGTTTTGAGCTCCAACAGTACAGTAATATCTAATGCTTGTGTTTCTAGCTCCAACAGTCAGTCATATCTAATGCTTGTGTTTCTAGCTCCAACAGTACAGTAATATATAATGCTTGTGTTTCTAGCTCCAACAGTAATATCTAATGCTTGTGTTTCTAGCTCCAACAGTAATATATAATGATTGTGTTTCTAGCTCCAACAGTAATATATAATGATTGTGTTTCTAGCTCCAACAGTAATATCTAATGCTTGTGTTTCTAGCTCCAACAGTAATATCTAATGATTGTGTTTCTAGCTCCAACAGTAATATCTAATGCTTGTGTTTCTAGCTCCAACAGTAATATCTAATGCTTGTGTTTCTAGCTCCAACAGTAATATATAATGCTTGTGTTTCTAGCTCCAACAGTAATATCTAATGCTTGTGTTTCTAGCTCCAACAGTAATATCTAACAATACACAACAATCTAAAGTAAAGGAAGGACGAGCGATGTCAGAGCAGCATAGATTAAGATACAGTAGAATAGGACAGAATATAGTATATACATGAGTATCTCAGCCTCCCACAGCCCTGTTCTGTAAGATCACAAGGAGTATCTCAGCCTCCCACAGCCCTGTTCTGTAAGATCACAACGAGGCAAGGAGGGGAAAGAGAGACTTGGAAAGAAATTAATTGAAGGCAGACATTGGGAGGTTGAAGTCGATGGCTCGCCACTCATCGTTCTTGGCGAGCCATCGTCAGGAAATGAGCTAATCAAGGTGTGTAGCTCATTGAGGAACTCTCTGAGGTGTCTAGCTCATTGAGGAACTCTCCGAGGTGTCTAGCTCATTGAGGAACTCTCCGAGGTGTCTAGCTCATTGAGGAACTCTCCGAGGTGTCTAGCTCATTGAGGAACTCTCCGAGGTGTCTAGCTCATTGAGGAACTCTCCGAGGAGTCTAGCTCATTGAGGAACTCTCCGAGGTGTCTAGCTCATTGAGGAACTCTCCGAGGTGTCTAGCTCATTGAGGAACTCTCCGAGGAGTCTAGCTCATTGAGGACCTCTCCGATGACAATAATGTTAGTTGAGTGGACAAGTGACAGTGACAGCAGGTGACAGGGAGCAGATGGACAGGTGGGAGAGAGGGAGCAGATGGACAGGTGAGAGAGAGGGAACAGATGGACAGGTGAGAGAGAGGGAGCAGATGGACAGGTGAGAGGGAGCAGATGGACAGGTGAGAGAGAGGGAACAGATGGACAGGTGAGAGAGAGGGAACAGATGGACAGGTGAGAGAGAGGGAACAGATGGACAGGTGAGAGAGAGGGAGCAGATGGACAGGTGAGAGAGGGAGAGCAGGTATAGAAAACACCTTCCATGGGGGGGGGGAGCAGGTATAGTAACCATCTTCCATGGGGGGGGGGAGCAGGTATAGAACACACCTTCCATGGAGGGGGGGGGAGCAGGTATAGAAAACAACTTCCATGGGGGAGAGAGAGCAGGTATAGAAAACACCTTCCATGGGGGGGGGGAGAGCAGGTATAGAAAACACCTTCCATGGAGGGGGGTAGCAGGTATAGAAAACACCTTCCATGGGGGGGGGGGGAGAGCAGGTATAGAAAACACCTTCCATGGGGGGGGGGGGGGTAGCAGGTATAGAAAACACCTTCCATGGGGGGGGGGGGAGCAAGTATAGAAAACATCTTCCATGGGGGGGGGGAGAGAGAGCAGGTATAGAAAACACCTTCCATGGGGGGGGGGGGCAGGTATAGAAAACACCTTCCATGGGGGGGGGGAGAGCAGGTATAGAAAACACCTTCCATGGGAGGGGGAGCAGGTATAGAAAACACCTTCCATGGGGGGGAGAGCAGGTATAGAAAACACCTTCCATGGGGGGGAGCAGGTATAGAAAACACCTTCCATGGGGGGAGAGCAGGTATAGAAAACACCTTCCATGGGGGGGGAGAGAGAGCAGGTATAGAAAACAATTTCCATGGGGGGGGGGGAGAAAGAGAAGGTATAGAAAACACCTTCCATGGGGGGGGGAGCAGGTATAGAAAACACCTTCCATGGGGGGGAGAGCAGGTATAGAAAACACCTTCCATGGGGGGGGGAGAGCAGGTATAGAAAACACCTTCCATGGGGGGAGAGCAGGTATAGAAAACACCTTCCATGGGGGGGGGGGGAGAGAGAGAGCAGGTATAGAAAACAATTTCCATGGGGGGGAGAGAGAGAGCAGGTATAGAAAACACCTTCCATGGGGGGGGGGAGCAGGTATAGAAAACACCTTCCATGGGGGGGGGGGCAGGTATAGAAAACACCTTCCATGGAGGGGGAGCAGGTATAGAAAACACACACATAGACTGGAGATATCAGTGAGTGATTTGATTTGATTTGAGTCCTCTAAGCTATAGAATGTATTAGTCAACCAATGAGTCACTCACCTGAGCGCTCCCTGCCCGGCCCTCTTCTTCTGCCTCAGCGTTACCAACCCCCCGTACCCCAGAGGTGAGCCGGCCCGTTCGGACCCCGTAGACGCTGACATGGTACAGTCCCACCCGTCCTGGTCCGAACCCCTGGAGGTGGTATCTCCCGAGGAGGAGACGGGCAGGTCCAGCCCAGCCCCAGGGCTCTGGCAGTGGGGGGAACCCAGGCCGTAGTCCCCCTGGACCGGCAGCAGGGCCTGGGGCTCCTGGTTGACCACCAGGGGAAGGGGTAGAGAGCCGGGCTGCAGCCCAGAAGCAGGCAGCGTGTCTGGGGGAGAGGAGTTGTACAGGAAGCCCTCCTGAGACATGCAGCAGGCCGTGTCCATCTGGACCAGTAACTCAGGGTCAGGAGCCCTCTGTCCTTCACCCTCCTCTGTCTCAGCTTCTCCCTCCTCTGTCTCAGCCCCTCCCTCCTCTGTCTCAGCCCCTCCCTCCTCTCTCCCAAGCACTCCTGCCTCTCCCTCCCTCTCTCCGTTAAACACTCCTTCTGCCTCTCCCTCCCTCTCTCTGTTCAACACTCCTTCTGCCTCTCCCTCCCTCTCACACACACGGTGTGTCTCACCCTCTCCCCCCTCCTCAGCCTCCAGCAGAAAAACAGGGGTCTGATCTCCTCCCTCCCGTCCCTCCTCCTCCTCTCCTCCACTCCTGTCACTACTAAAGCTGTCCTTATTCTCCTCAGAGCTTTCCTGGTCCTGCGTCTCCATGGTCAGATCAGAGAGTGACGACTCCAGCCTCTCCTCCCCGGTCAGGGCCACACTCTGCTGGGCAGAGTTATCAGGGCAGGGAGGGTTCACTTCCACAGACTCCGGTGGCTCGGGGCAAAGCACGATGGAAGGGGTGTGTATATGTGAGTCCGTCCCCACTGTGTGTTTGAGAGAACAGAAGATTCTTCCCAGCACCGCTACTTCCTCTTCCTCCTCCCCTAGCTCCTCCTCAAACAGGAAGTTGGTGATGTTCTGCTTCCTGCGTAGCGCTCGGTCCAGGCGGCGGGTGTACAGGTAACACAAGTCCCCCCGGAAACACCGCTCTGTGTGGTTGAGTAGTTCCACGGTGGCCTCGTAGAACCTCTCCTCGCACAACTCCGTCAGGTTCTTCAGACGCTTGGCGAAACACTTGGCCGACTTCCCCTTGATCAGCTGCGGGGTGTAGGACTGCCTCCTCTGTCCCGCCTCCTCCCCCGTGTCACGGTCGGGGCCAGGCGGTGCGTCTCTGTGTCTCTGTGACTCGGTGACACAGTGGTGACAGTGTGCGGCGTGGGGGTCTCGGCGGGGACGGAGGGGGTACGAGGTGATCTGCCTCAGCAGGTCTCGGTGCTCGTAGATACTCTTCTCCATCGCCGCAAGCTCATTGGCCTTGTCCACCGCGCAGGCGGAGTAACACCCCTGAGGCCCCGCCTCCCGCTGAAGCCCCTCCTCTTTCTGCAGAACAGACCGTGTGTACCTGGCAGGAGAGGCACAACAGGAAGTTACAACAGATGGTAGCAGTAGGAACCTGTCAGAGTGTGTGTGTGTCAGCGTGTGTCAGAGTGTGTGTGTATCAGAGCGTGTGTGTGTGTGTCAGAGCGTGTGTGTGTGTGTGTCAGTGTGTGTGTCAGAGTGTGTGTGTGTCAGAGTGTGTTTGTGTGTCCTCGTACTCCAGGTCACGTAGCTTCCTCTGCAGCTCGCGGGCGAAGGCCCGTCGGTTTCCGGTCTTCAGGCACTCGGAGGCGCGGGAGAAGAGGAGCGACAGCTCCTGGAACTGCAGCATGATCTTCCTCTCGTCGGCAGAGACGTAGGCCATGCAGAACGGGCGGACGAAGCCCCGGGCCTCCAGGTCATAGAGCGTCAGGTGGTGAACGTAGGCAAACGCCCCCTCCTTAGAGTCACCCAGCACCACCCGGGAGTCCTCCACAAAACTACAGGGGAGGAGAGAACAGGATACAATTAGAGTAGAATATAATAGAATGTATCAGAAAATAATTAGAATAGAACAGAACAGAATTAGAGTAGAACAGAATTAGAGTAGAATTTAACAGAACAGAATTAGAATAGAATATAATAGAATAGAATTATAGTAGAACAGAACAGAATTAGAGTAGAATATAATAGAATGTATCAGAAAATAATTAGAACAGAACAGAATTAGAGTAGAACATAATAGAATGTATCAGAAAATAATTAGAACAGAACAGAATTAGAGTAGAATTTAACAGAACAGAATTAGAATAGAATATAATAGAATTATAGTAGAACAGAATTAGAGTAGAATATAATAGAATTAGAGTAGAATATAATAGAATGTAACAGAACAGAATTATAATATAATAGAACGTAACAGAATAGAATTAGAGTAGAATATAATAGAATTAGAGTAGAATATAATGTAACAGAAAATAATTACAGTAGAATATAACAGAATTAGAGTAGAACATTAATACAATGTAACAGAAAATAATTAGAATAGAACAGAACTAGAGTAGAATATAACAGAATAGAACTAGAGTAGAGTAGAATAGAACTAGAGTAGAATATAACAGAATAGAACTAGAGTAGAATAGAACTAGAGTAGAGTAGAATAGAACTAGAGTAGAGTAGAATAGAACTAGAGTAGAATAGAACTAGAGTAGAATAGAACTAGAGTAGAGTAGAATAGAACTAGAGTAGAATAGAACTAGAGTAGAATAGAACTAGAGTAGAGTAGAATAGAACTAGAGTAGAATAGAACAGAATAGAACTAGAGTAGAGTAGAATAGAACTAGAGTAGAATATAACAGAATAGAACTAGAGTAGAATAGAACTAGAGTAGAATAGAACTAGAGTAGAGTAGAACAGAACTAGAGTAGAACAGAATAGAACTAGAGTAGAATAGAACTAGAGTAGAATAGAACTAGAGTAGAATAGAACTAGAGTAGAACAGAACTAGAGTAGAATAGAACTAGAGTAGAATAGAACTAGAGTAGAGTAGAACAGAACTAGAGTAGAATAGAACAGAATAGAACTAGAGTAGAATAGAACTAGAGTAGAGTAGAACAGAACTAGAGTAGAATAGAACATAATAGAACTAGAGTAGAATAGAACAGAACTAGAGTAGAATATAACAGAATAGAACTAGAGTAGAATAGAACTAGAGTAGAGTAGAACAGAACTATAGTAGAATAGAACTAGAGTAGAATAGAACTAGAGTAGAATAGAACTAGAGTAGAGTAGAACAGAACTAGAGTAGAATAGAACAGAATAGAACTAGAGTAGAATAGAACAGAACTAGAGTAGAATAGAACTAGAGTAGAATAGAACTAGAGTAGAATAGAACAGAATAGAACAGAACTAGAGTAGAATAGAACTAGAGTAGAATAGAACTAGAGTAGAATAGAACAGAATAGAACAGGAGTAGAATAACAGAATAGAATAGAACTAGAGTAGAATAGAAATAGAACTAGAGTAGAATAGAACAAAATAGAACTAGAGTAGAATAGAACAGAATATAATTAGAGTAGAATATAATAGAATTAGAGTAGAATAGAATTAGAGTAGAATATAATAGAATGTAACAGAAAACAGTAAAATAGGATGTCATTACAGTAGAGTACAATACAAATACAATAGGATATCATTAGAGTACAATACAAATACAATAGGATATCATTAGAGTACAATACAAATACAATAGGATATCATTAGAGTACAATACAAATACAATAGGATATCATTAGAGTACAATACAAATACAATAGGACATCATTAGAGTACAATACAAATACAATAGGATATCATTAGAGTACAATACAAATACAATAGGATATCAGAGTAGAGTACAATACAAATACAATAGGATATCAGAGTAGAGTACAATACAAATACAATAGGATATCAGTAGAGTACAATACAAATACAATAGGATATCATTAGAGTACAATACAAATACAATAGGATATCATTAGAGTACAATACAAATACAATAGGATATCATTAGAGTACAATACAAATACAATAGGATATCATTAGAGTACAATACAAATACAATAGGATATCAGAGTAGAGTACAATACAAATACAATAGGATATCATTAGAGTACAATACAAATACAATAGGATATCAGAGTAGAGTACAATACAAATACAATAGGATATCAGAGTAGAGTACAATACAAATACAATAGGATATCAGAGTAGAGTACAATACAAATACAATAGGATATCAGAGTAGAGTACAATACAAATACAATAGGATATCAGAGTAGAGTACAATACAAATACAATAGGATATCATTAGAGTACAATACAAATACAATAGGATATCATTAGAGTACAATACAAATACAATAGGACATCAGAGTAGAGTACAATACAAATACAATAGGATATCAGAGTAGAGTACAATAAAACATAGTAAATTAGGACAGCTACCTGAGTCGTGGGTATCCGCTGCCGGTGGGGTGTCCTACGAACGAGGCCTGGTAGTCAACAGACATGATCCTCAGACTGAAGTAGTTGAGGTCAAAGGTCCCAAACACCTTCGGGTCGTCAGGAATGGTGAGCAGAGGCTGGGGGCCCACCTGGTGGGAGGACAACACAAGGTCAGCTCATTACACACACACCCCTCCCCGAGTTGCCCCTGGTACCGACCTGCTCAGAGAACTCTGATATGAGGATGAAGTCCTTAGTGAACTTGGCGTATGACGTCTTGGCCCAGGGATTGGCGTTGTTATTCGATGGGAACAGAGGGACAGAGAACTCTTCTGGCACCACCCAGGGGTTGGGGTACCCTACCTCCCCAAAAGCCTCCTCCTTAGTAAACGCCACCACGTCTGGGGCACCAATCATCTTTCTCTGGACCGGGCTTGGGTCAGCTTTGACATCAGAGGAAGTCCATCCACTAGGCTAGATGTCTGCCTGAGAGCCAGTCTGACTGTCGGTCTGTCTGTATCCCTCTACTCGCTGGGAGTAACAGTCCACGACACTGACGGTTGTCTGTCTGTCTGTCTGTCTGTCTGTCTGCGTCCCGTTACCTCTACCAGCTGGGAGTGGTCTTCACCTGTCTTTCCATGATGATAAAATACGATGCAGGAAGGCCACACATCAACATGACATCTGACCAAAGGGTGTCTGTATGTCTGTCACCGCTGTATATAAACAATAGCACTTAACACCGGGACTATCTCTCTGGCTCCGTCCCCCGTACAGTACCGACGTCAAGACAGTTATCTGGCAAACAGACGACGCGTAACGGAACACGACCGTATCCCGACACCCCATCAATGACACATTGCTCGTCCGGAGAATCGTGCACCGTTACCGGGTAAAATCGGCAGTGGTCCGTCATGCACTGGTATAATAAAGTGCCAGTAGTAAATACGGTGAAACTATTTAATGTTAAATGTACATCCTGACCGTCGACATATTAAAATCCGCTGGTAGTTACCACGTGACCAGCTCACATAAGGAAGTAGCTAACTGTCCTAAAATTACAAACCTAATATTACACATTCAACATGATTTAAGATTATGAATCACAATTTCAATCTTGAAAATAGATACTCTTCGCGTAGTATTTTTGGCGAAAAATTAAAGGACATCGGCATAAAAAGTATTATTCACACGAACAGGAAGGGGTGTTACGACAGTTGTTTTACGACATCGTCGTTTTACGACTGCTGTCGTTGACAGGCGCGGAATTTGTAAAATCAATAACATCACATTCATCTGCCGTTTTTACCAACCCTTTCAGTTGGAAAAATAGTTTTAAAACTATTTATTTATTAGCAGATTGGGTCCACGCTAATGCACGTTACATTGTAAATTGTGTTTAGGTGATCAGGAAAATTGTAAGGTTAAGCTTCGGCATGTAAACTTCAAACTCAGGGTTGAAGTTTGACATGATTTAGCTAGCTACTCCCATCAAGCTAACTGACCCGGGAGATCTGGACAGTTTTATGTTGTGTCAATCTGTTGGATCAGTCAAAATAACAGTTTGTAACAACGCTTCAGGAGTTATATTGACTAATGTTAGCTGGGCACGACGTGTGTGTGTAACGTTATGACAAGTGTAGCTCCAATGCGCCCTGGCTAGGCTAGGCTAGCTATGCTGATACATCATCTGACTAGGGCTCTGTTCACATCCGGACGACCGTTAACGTTACGGCTCCAGGTCCACAGGGGGTTTAGCGTCACCGGACAGAAGAGGACAGACTCCCCGGGAGACATGATCCGGAGGACTCAGATCAAACGGGTTCTCTGTGTGGCGGAGAAGAATGACGCGGCCAAAGGCATCGCGGAGATCATGTCTGACGGCAGAGCGAGGAGGGTGGGTCTGTGTGTGTGTTTGGGTCTTAGGTGTGTCTGTCTATAATAAACTGTCTGTTGTCTGTGTTTCAGAGGGAGGGGCTGTCTGTCTATAATAAACTGTCTGTGTTTCAGAGTGAGGGGCTGTCTGTCTATAATAAACTGTCTGTGTTTCAGAGTGAGGGGCTGTCTGTCTATAATAAACTTTCTGTGTTTCAGAGTGAGGGGCTGCCTGTCTATAATAAACTGTCTGTGTTTCAGAGGGAGGGGCTGTCCGTCTATAATAAACTGTCTGTGTTTCAGAGGGAGGGGCTGTCCGTCTATAATAAACTGTCTGTGTTTCAGAGGGAGGGGCTGTCTGTCTATAATAAACTGTCTGTGTTTCAGAGGGAGGGGCTGTCTGTCTATAATAAACTGTCTGTGTTTCAGAGGGAGGGGCTGTCTGTCTATAATAAACTGTCTGTGTTTCAGAGGGAGGGGCTGTCTGTCTATAATAAACTGTCTGTGTTTCAGAGGGAGGGGCTGTCTGTCTATAATAAACTGTCTGTGTTTCAGAGGGAGGGTCTGTCTGTCTATAATAAACTGTCTGTGTTTCAGAGGGAGGGTCTGTCTGTCTATAATAAACTGTCTGTGTTTCAGAGGGAGGGGCTGTCCGTCTATAATAAACTCTATGAGTATGAATACAACCTGTTTGGAAGGGTAAGTAGCAGCATGCAACACTACACCTGCTCTATCCCGGGTGTGTGGGATTTGGTGGTGGCTCATTTTGTGTGTGTGTGTGTGTGTGTCCCTACAGAATGTGACGGTGTGTATGACGTCAGTTTCAGGTCATCTGTTGGGTCTGGAGTTCAAGGCTCAGTTCCAGAAATGGTGAGATTTACGACTTCTGTCATCGTACGACACCTCCTATAGTGCTCTCTCTCTGCGTGTGTAACTGTGTGTGTGTGTGTGTGTGTGTGTGTGTGTGTGTGTGTGTGTGTGTTCCAGGCACAGCTGTAATCCTGTCCTGTTGTTTGATGCGGAGGTGGAGAAGTATTGTCCTGAGAACTTTGTTCAGATCAAGGTAGTCTAGTTGAACGTACTGTTACTGTCTTCTGTCTTGAAATGTTACTGTCTTCTGTCTTGAACTGTTACTGTCTTCTGTCTTGAACTGTTTCTGTCTTGAACTGTTACTGTCTTCTGTCTTGAAATGTTACTGTCTTGAACTGTTACTGTCTTCTGTCTTGAACTGTTACTGTCTTCTGTCTTGAACTGTTACTGTCTTCTGTCTTGAACTGTTACTGTCTTCTGTCTTGAAATGTTACTGTTTTCTGTCTTGAACTGTTACTGTCTTCTGTCTTGAAATGTTACTGTTTTCTGTCTTGAAATCTTACTGTGGTTCTCTGACACTTCCTTTGATTGGACTCATTGGCATGTTGTTCAATGCTGCAATCATGCACTGACATAGAAAGAGTTTCTGAAAGAGTTTCTGAAAGACATAGAAAGAGTTTCTGAAAGACAGAGAAAGAGTTTCTGAAAGAGTTTCTGAAAGACAGAGAAGTCGTTTCTGAAAGAGTTTCTGAAAGACAGAGAAAGAGTTTCTGAAGGACAGAGAAAGAGTTTCTGAAAGACAGAGAAAGAGTTTCTGAAAGACAGAGAAAGAGTTTCTGAAAGACAGAGAAAGAGTTTCTGAAAGACAGAGAAAGAGTTTCTGAAAGACAGAGAAAGAGTTTCTGAAAGACAGAGAGTTTCTGAAAGAGTTTCTGAAAGACATAGAAAGAGTTTCTGAAAGACAGAGAGAGAGTTTCTGAAAGAGTTTCTGAAAGACAGAGAAAGAGTTTCTGAAAGACAGAGAAAGAGTTTCTGAAAGACAGAGAAAGAGTTTCTGAAAGAGTTTCTGAAAGACAGAGAAAGAGTTTCTGAAAGACAGAAACAAACAAGCTTCTCAGTCTGATGTGTGTGTGTCTCTCCCTGTGTGTGTGGGTGTGTGTCTCTCTGTGTGTGTGTCTCGCTGTGTGTCTGTGTGTGTCTCTCCCTGTGTGTGTGTGTGTGTGTGTGTGTGTGTGGGGGGGGGGGGGGGGTGTCTCTCTGTGTGTCTCCTAGCGGACCTTAGAGAGAGAGGTGAGTCAGTGCCAGGCGCTTGTCATCTGGACAGATTGTGACAGAGAGGGAGAGAACATCGGCTTTGAGGTGATAGACGTCTGCAAAGCAGGTACACACACACACACACACACACACACTTGTGCACCTCTGGCTGGATAATGTGTGTTGTGATAGCAGTTGCCCCTCTCTCTGTGTGTGTTCCAGTCAAGCCCAGTGTGCAGGTGTTCCGTGCTCGGTTCTCTGAGATCACTCCCAACTCTATCAGGAGAGCATGTGACATGTTAACGGAACCAGACGGCAACGTCAGTGATGCTGTGGACGTTCGTCAGGAGCTGGACCTCAGGATAGGTAACACACACTACACACACACACTACACACTACACACACTACACACTACACACACACACTACACACACACACACACTACACACTACACACACACTACACACACTAACCAGACGGCAACGTCAGTGATGCTGTGGACGTCCGTCAGGAGCTGGACCTCAGGATAGGTAACACACACTACACACACACACTACACACTACACACACACACACTACACACTACACACACTACACACTACACACACTACACACTACACACACACACACACTACACACTACACACACTACACACTACACACACTACACACTACACACACACTACACACACTAACCAGACGGCAACGTCAGTGATGCTGTGGACGTCCGTCAGGAGCTGGACCTCAGGATAGGTAACACCACACACTACACACACACACACACTACACACACACTACACACACACACACTACACACACTACACTACCAACACACTATACACCACACACTACACACTACACACACTATACACTACACACTACACACACTACACACTACACACACACACTATACACTACACACTACACACTACACACACTACACACACTACACACTACACACACATACACACACACCAAACACCACACACACTACACACTACACACACTACACACTACACACTATACACTACACACTACACACACTACACACTACACACACTACACACACACACTATACACTACACACTACACACACATACACACACACCAAACACCACACACACACCCACTAGGGCTCTAAATCTACATTGAGTACGGAATCCAGACATTAAAACTGAATTCAACAATATGTAAACATGTATTGATCTTAGTAGGGAATCAACTAGATGTATTGATCTTAGTAGGGAATCAACTAGATGTATTGATCTTAGTAGGGAATCAACTAGATGTATTGATCTTAGTAGGGAATCAACTAGATGTATTGATCTTAGTAGGGAATCAACTAGATGTATTGATCTTAGTAGGGAATCAACTAGATGTATTGATCTTAGTAGGGAATCAACTAGATGTATTGATCTTAGTAGGGAATCAACTAGATGTATTGATCTTAGTAGGGAATCAATTAGATGTATTGATCTTAGTAGGGAATCAACTAGATGTATTGATCTTAGTAGGGAATCAATTAGATGTATTGATCTTAGTAGGGAATCAACTAGATGTATTGATCTTAGTAGGGAATCAACTAGATGTATTGATCTTAGTAGGGAATCAACTAGATGTATTGATCTTAGTAGGGAATCAACTAGATGTATTGATCTTAGTAGGGAATCAACTAGATGTATTGATCTTAGTAGGGAATCAATTAGATGTATTGATCTTAGTAGGGAATCAACTAGATGTATTGATCTTAGTAGGGAATCAATTAGATGTATTGATCTTAGTAGGGAATCAACTAGATGTATTGATCTTAGTAGGGAATCAACTAGATGTATTGATCTTAGTAGGGAATCAACTAGATGTATTGATCTTAGTAGGGAATCAACTAGATGTATTGACGTTAGTAGGGAATCAATTAGATGTATTGATCTTAGTAGGGAATCAATTAGATGTATTGATCTTAGTAGGGAATCAATTAGATGTATTGATCTTATTAGGGAATCAATTAGATGTATTGATCTTAGTAGGGAATCAACTAGATGTATTGACGTTAGTAGGGAATCAACTAGATGTATTGATCTTAGTAGGGAATCAACTAGATGTATTGATCTTAGTAGGGAATCAACTAGATGTATTGATCTTAGTAGGGAATCAACTAGATGTATTGATCTTAGTAGGGAATCAACTAGATGTATTGATCTTAGTAGGGAATCAACTAGATGTATTGATCTTAGTAGGGAATCAACTAGATGTATTGACGTTAGTAGGGAATCAATTAGATGTATTGATCTTAGTAGGGAATCAATTAGATGTATTGATCTTAGTAGGGAATCAATTAGATGTATTGATCTTATTAGGGAATCAATTAGATGTATTGATCTTAGTAGGGAATCAACCAGATGTATTGACGTTAGTAGGGAATCAACTAGATGTATTGATCTTAGTAGGGAATCAACTAGATGTATTGATCTTAGTAGGGAATCAACTAGATGTATTGATCTTAGTAGGGAATCAACTAGATGTATTGATCTTAGTAGGGAATCAACTAGATGTATTGATCTTAGTAGGGAATCAACTAGATGTATTGAACTTAGTAGGGAATCAACTAGATGTATTGAACTTAGTAGGGAATCAACTAGATGTATTGATCTTAGTAGGGAATCAATTAGATGTCTTGATCTTAGTAGGGAATCAACTAGATGTATTGGCATTAGTAGGGAATCAATTAGATGTATTGATCTTAGTAGGGAATCAACTAGATGTTTTGAACTTAGTAGCGAATCAACTAGATGTATTGATCTTAGTAGGGAATCAACTAGATGTATTGATCTTAGTAGGGAATCAATTAGATGTATTGATCTTGGTAGGGAATCAACTAGATGTATTGATCTTAGTAGGGAATCAACTAGATGTATTGACGTTAGTAGGGAATCAATTAGATGTATTGAACTTAGTAGGGAATCAACTAGATGTATTGACGTTAGTAGGGAATCAACTAGATGTATTGACGTTAGTAGGGAATCAACTAGATGTATTGACGTTAGTAGGGAATCAACTAGATGTATTGACGTTAGTAGGGAATCAACTAGATGTATTGAACTTAGTAGGGAATCAACTAGATGTATTGAACTTAGTAGGGAATCAACTAGATGTATTGACGTTAGTAGGGAATCAACTAGATGTATTGATCTTAGTAGGGAATCAACTAGATGTATTGACGTTAGTAGGGAATCAACTAGATGTATTGACGTTAGTAGGGAATCAACTAGATGTATTGAACTTAGTAGGGAATCAACTAGATGTATTGACGTTAGTAGGGAATCAACTAGATGTATTGACGTTAGTAGGGAATCAACTAGATGTATTGACGTTAGTAGGGAATCAACTAGATGTATTGACGTTAGTAGGGAATCAACTAGATGTATTGACGTTAGTAGGGAATCAACTAGATGTATTGACGTTAGTAGGGAATCAACTAGATGTATTGACGTTAGTAGGGAATCAACTAGATGTATTGATCTTAGTAGGGAATCAATTAGATGTATTGATCTTAGTAGGGAATCAACTAGATGTATTGACGTTAGTAGGGAATCAACTAGATGTATTGATCTTAGTAGGGAATCAACTAGATGTATTGATCTTAGTAGGGAATCAACTAGATGTATTGATCTTAGTAGGGAATCAACTAGATGTATTGATCTTAGTAGGGAATCAACTAGATGTATTGACGTTAGTAGGGAATCAATTAGATGTATTGATCTTAGTAGGGAATCAATTAGATGTATTGATCTTAGTAGGGAATCAATTAGATGTATTGATCTTATTAGGGAATCAATTAGATGTATTGATCTTAGTAGGGAATCAACCAGATGTATTGACGTTAGTAGGGAATCAACTAGATGTATTGATCTTAGTAGGGAATCAACTAGATGTATTGATCTTAGTAGGGAATCAACTAGATGTATTGATCTTAGTAGGGAATCAACTAGATGTATTGATCTTAGTAGGGAATCAACTAGATGTATTGATCTTAGTAGGGAATCAACTAGATGTATTGAACTTAGTAGGGAATCAACTAGATGTATTGAACTTAGTAGGGAATCAACTAGATGTATTGATCTTAGTAGGGAATCAATTAGATGTCTTGATCTTAGTAGGGAATCAACTAGATGTATTGGCATTAGTAGGGAATCAATTAGATGTATTGATCTTAGTAGGGAATCAACTAGATGTTTTGAACTTAGTAGCGAATCAACTAGATGTATTGATCTTAGTAGGGAATCAACTAGATGTATTGATCTTAGTAGGGAATCAATTAGATGTATTGATCTTGGTAGGGAATCAACTAGATGTATTGATCTTAGTAGGGAATCAACTAGATGTATTGACGTTAGTAGGGAATCAATTAGATGTATTGAACTTAGTAGGGAATCAACTAGATGTATTGACGTTAGTAGGGAATCAACTAGATGTATTGACGTTAGTAGGGAATCAACTAGATGTATTGACGTTAGTAGGGAATCAACTAGATGTATTGACGTTAGTAGGGAATCAACTAGATGTATTGAACTTAGTAGGGAATCAACTAGATGTATTGACGTTAGTAGGGAATCAACTAGATGTATTGATCTTAGTAGGGAATCAACTAGATGTATTGACGTTAGTAGGGAATCAACTAGATGTATTGACGTTAGTAGGGAATCAACTAGATGTATTGAACTTAGTAGGGAATCAACTAGATGTATTGACGTTAGTAGGGAATCAACTAGATGTATTGACGTTAGTAGGGAATCAACTAGATGTATTGACGTTAGTAGGGAATCAACTAGATGTATTGACGTTAGTAGGGAATCAACTAGATGTATTGACGTTAGTAGGGAATCAACTAGATGTATTGACGTTAGTAGGGAATCAACTAGATGTATTGACGTTAGTAGGGAATCAACTAGATGTATTGATCTTAGTAGGGAATCAATTAGATGTATTGATCTTAGTAGGGAATCAACTAGATGTATTGACGTTAGTAGGGAATCAACTAGATGTATTGATCTTAGTAGGGAATCAATTAGATGTATTGATCTTAGTAGGGAATCAACTAGATGTATTGATCTTAGTAGGGAATCAATTAGATGTATTGACGTTAGTAGGGAATCAATTAGATGTATTGACGTTAGTAGGGAATCAACTAGATGTATTGACGTTAGTAGGGAATCAACTAAATGTATTGACGTTAGTAGGGAATCAACTAGATGTATTGACGTTAGTAGGGAATCAACTAGATGTATTGACGTTAGTAGGGAATCAACTAGATGTATTGACGTTAGTAGGGAATCAACCAGATGTATTGATCTTAGTAGGGAATCAACTAAATGTATTGACGTTAGTAGGGAATCAACTAAATGTATTGACGTTAGTAGGGAATCAACTAGATGTATTGACGTTAGTAGGGAATCAACTAGATGTATTGACGTTAGTAGGGAATCAACTAGATGTATTGACGTTAGTAGGGAATCAACTAGATGTATTGAACTTAGTAGGGAATCAACTAAATATATTGACGTTAGTAGGGAATCAACTAGATGCAACTTTCTGAAACAGGAATGTGTGTGTGTGTGTGTGTGTCTGTAGCCGTTAGCAACATGATGCTAATGCTAACCTTCTTCCGATAGAGTTAAATGGGAACTACACAGTAGTCTATGGCTACATGGCAGAATATCGTCTTTTGTTATTTGCATCAATTTCGCAAACTCTGCAATCACATTATTGCTACAGAAACATGGCTAACAGAAACGTGGCTAACAGAAACGTGGCTAACCAAACAGAAACGTGGCTAACAGAAACGTGGCTAACAGAAACGTGGCTAACCAAACAGAAACGTGGCTAACAGAAACGTGGCTAACCAAACAGAAACGTGGCTAACAGAAACGTGGCTAACCTAACAGAAACGTGGCTAACAGAAACGTGGCTAACCTAACAGAAACGTGGCTAACCTAACAGAAACGTGGCTAACAGAAACGTCGCTAACCTAACAGAAACGTGGCTAACAGAAACGTGGCTAACCAAACAGAAACGTGGCTAACCAAACAGAAACGTGGCTAACCTAACAGAAACGTGGCTAACCAAACAGGAACGTGGCTAACCAAACAGAAACGTGGCTAACCAAACAGAAACGTGGCTAACCAAACAGAAACGTGGCTAACCAAACAGAAACGTGGCTAACCAAACAGAAACGTGGCTAACGTGGCTAACCTAACAGAAACGTGGCTAACCAAACAGGAACGTGGCTAACCAAACAGGAACGTGGCTAACCAAACAGAAACGTGGCTAACCAAACAGAAACGTGGCTAACAGAAACGTGGCTAACAGAAACGTGGCTAACCAAACAGAAACGTGGCTAACAGAAACGTGGCTAACCTAACAGAAACGTGGCTAACCAAACAGGAACGTGGCTAACCAAACAGGAACGTGGCTAACCAAACAGAAACGTGGCTAACCAAACAGAAACGTGGCTAACCAAACAGAAACGTGGCTAACCAAACAGAAACGTGGCTAACCAACAGAAACGTGGCTAACCAAACAGAAACGTGGCTAACGTGGCTAACCTAACAGAAACGTGGCTAACCAAACAGGAACGTGGCTAACCAAACAGGAACGTGGCTAACCAAACAGAAACGTGGCTAACCAAACAGAAACGTGGCTAACAGAAACGTGGCTAACAGAAACGTGGCTAACCAAACAGAAACGTGGCTAACAGAAACGTGGCTAACCTAACAGAAACGTGGCTAACCAAACAGGAACGTGGCTAACCAAACAGGAACGTGGCTAACCAAACAGGAACGTGGCTAACCAAACAGAAACGTGGCTAACCAAACAGAAACGTGGCTAACAGAAACGTGGCTAACAGAAACGTGGCTAACCAAACAGAAATGTGGCTAACAGAAACGTGGCTAACCTAACAGAAACGTGGCTAACCAAACAGGAACGTGGCTAACCAAACAGGAACGTGGCTAACCAAACAGAAACGTGGCTAACCAAACAGAAACGTGGCTAACCAAACAGAAACGTGGCTAACCAAACAGAAACGTGGCTAACCAAACAGAAACGTGGCTAACGTGGCTAACCTAACAGAAACGTGGCTAACCAAACAGGAACGTGGCTAACCAAACAGGAACGTGGCTAACCAAACAGAAACGTGGCTAACCAAACAGAAACGTGGCTAACAGAAACGTGGCTAACAGAAACGTGGCTAACCAAACAGAAACGTGGCTAACAGAAACGTGGCTAACCTAACAGAAACGTGGCTAACCAAACAGGAACGTGGCTAACCAAACAGGAACGTGGCTAACCAAACAGAAACGTGGCTAACCTAACAGAAACGTGGCTAACCTAACAGAAACGTGGCTAACCTAACAGAAACGTGGCTAACAGAAACGTGGCTAACCAAACAGAAACGTGGCTAACAGAAACGTGGCTAACCTAACAGAAACGTGGCTAACAGAAACGTGGCTAACAGAAACGTGGCTAACCTAACAGAAACAGGTCTCTTCCAGATGGGCACTTGCATTAAAGGGTAACTACACCCTGTTTCAAACAATATTATTATTTTATTTATTTAAAAAAGTGTTATTTTTGAGAAAACCTTAAACAACGGAGAAAAACGGAATCAGGACTCTAAAAAACACACAGCTATATGCTGATTAAACAGTCAGTTCACACACAGCTATATACTGATTAAACAGTCAGTTCACACAGCTATATACTGATTAAACAGTCAGTTCACACAGCTATATACTGATTAAACAGTCAGTTCACACAGCTATATGCTGATTAAACAGTCAGTTCACACACAGCTATATACTGATTAAACAGTCAGTTCACACAGCTATATACTGATTAAACAGTCAGTTCACACACAGCTATATACTGATTAAACAGTCAGTTCACACACAGCTATATGCTGATTAAACAGTCAGTTCACACACAGCTATATACTGATTAAACAGTCAGTTCACACACAGCTATATACTGATTAAACAGTCAGTTCACACAGCTATATACTGATTAAACAGTCAGTTCACACAGCTATATACTGATTAAACAGTCAGTTCACACAGCTATATACTGATTAAACAGTCAGTTCACACAGCTATATACTGATTGAACAGTCAGTTCACACAGCTATATACTGATTGAACAGTCAGTTCACACAGCTATATACTGATTAAACAGTCAGTTCACACAGCTATATACTGATTAAACAGTCAGTTCA